>NW_016107359.1:4611778-4712726 GCF_001604975.1 Cebus imitator
AAAAAAAAAATTAGCCAGGCATCATGGAGCATGCCTGTAGTGCCACCTACTCAGGAGGCTGAGGCAGGAGGATCGTTTGAGCCCAGGAAGCAGAGGCTGCAGTGAACAGAGATCACATTGCTGCACTCCAGTCTGGGTGACAGAGTAGAGATTGCATCTTTTTTTTTTAAAAAAAAAAAAAGGTTGTAGTCTCATCCTGTCCAACCTTTTGGTTTCAACTGATACTTACGGCTCCTGCAAATACTTATGGCTCCTGTGCATACTCATCTTTTCTTGCTCCCATTACTGTTCTCTTCTAATTTTCCTTTACCCTCTCTCTTAATCTACATCGTTTTTTTCCTTCCATTCTCTATCTGAATATAACCCAAGACACACCCTCATCTGCCTCCTGTTCCTTCTCTGGTTTAATATTTAAGTAGGCAGCTTTAGTCAACCATGCTGATAACCCCATAGGAACATTTCCCAACTAAGCCCTCCAGGTGCTACAGAAGCAACTCCATTTTTTTTTAAAATCACATCCACATCTTCAGTGATTGCCTATTTCCTCTGGTCCATTCTTTCTGACCTGCATCTTATAATTGGCACAATTTCTTCTTTAAGAAAAAAGATCTAAGCCCTTATCACCTCACATACAGATTAAAGCCTACAATTACCTAAGCAATCTCACCTGCATCCATTTATTCTCAACACCCCTTCCTCACAAATCCTTCTTGTACAAAGATGCCAGTATCAAGTCTCCCTAAAACAAGATAGGAAACCCAAGAGAAGAAGCTATATGAGTCCTTTCAGGTGATTTCATCAAGTCCTCTAATGAACTTTCTTCTCTTGACCTATTCAACCCATTCCCCTTTTCTGCTGCTCATCAGGTCAAAATTAGGCAGGTCATATTGCTGTTTCCTCTCTGGCAATAATCTATTCATACCTTACTGTCCAACACCTGACCTGCCTCCTCCAAGTTGCTTTCTAAATGTGCAGTTCTTAATCTCATTTTTGGGATTTCTGTAAAATTAAAATTTGCATTGGTTTAAATACAGCAAAACAATAACCCAGCAGTGTATTACTTTTACTAGTTTGTTCTATTTTAATAAATGTTCCTAGCTAAGAGGATTGTAACACACATATCATGCAATATCAGATTACAGTACTTTTAACATTCTTCAGATCAAGCCAGATAATTCCTCTGAATCTAAAGAAATAGCCAACTTTGGCTGGAGGTGGTGACTCACGCCTGTAATCCCAGCACTTTGGGAGGCCAAGGCAGGCGGATCACAAGGTCAAGAGTTCAAGACCAGCCTGGCCAAGATGGTGAAACCCTGTCTCTACTAATACAAAAATTAGTGCTTGCCTTGGCAGCACACATACTAAAATACAAAAATTAGCCAGTTGTGGTGGCAAGCACCTATAATCCCAGCTACTCAGGAGACTGACGCAGAGAACTACTTGAACCCAGGAGGTGGAGAGATTGCAGTGAGCCAAGATTGCGTCACTGCACTCCAGCCTGGGTGATGGAGACTCTGTCTCAAAAAAAAAAAAAAAGCCAACTTTACCTGAAACATGTTATCATCTCTGCTACTGCTACTCTGTTTAGAAGATGACAGAGCTCTCGAAGTTTCACCTGTCTTTTGCTTCTTTACAGGTTTTTCTGGAGCAACTTGCTTTTTCCTCTTTAACTAAAAAAGAAAAGCAAGAATATGGTTAAAATTTGCATACATAAGAATAAAACACATCTCAGTGTCAAAAGATTCCATTACTTTTTAAGGTTTAAACAATCAAAAGACTACATCCAAAATATCATAAATGTATAAAAAAAAGTTTCACTCAACAACAAAACTATGAATCTAACCAATCATTATACTTAGTAATGTTTTCAAACTCTGTTCTCAGGATCCTAAAAGACACTTCAGGCATTACAGTTTATTAACCACAGGAACAGTCATTTTCGTGGCTCGGGATCCCGAAAGATTTCTTTGGTAGAAAAAAAAAAAGAAGGACCTTGCTGCTTCTGAATAAACCTGGGAACCACAGGTCTACCAAAGCTAGTCAGTTACTTATTTTACAAAGCAGATATACTAATTAAAAGAATACAACCAGCTTATTCCATTTCCAGGATATGAATGTTTATGTCCTGCCTATTCCAAAAGCGATTTAAGCTGGCTTAAGGAATTTATGGGCCACGCGCGGCACTTTGGGAGTCCAAGGCGAGAAGATCACTTGAGGTCAGGAGTTCAAGACCAGCCTGGCCAACATGGTAAAACCCCCGTCTCCACTAAAAAAATACCCAGGCGTGGTGCCACACGCCTGTGATCCCAACTACTCAGGAGGGTGAGTCAGGAAAATCAACTGAACCCAGGAGGTGAAGGTTGCAGTGAGCCAAGATCACACCATTGCCCTCCAGCCTCAACTCCAGCCTGGACAACAAGAGCAAAACTTCGTCTCCAAAAAAAAGGAATTTATGATTAGGCAAATCTGAAGAGAGCTATTTTGCACTGGGCACTGAGCGCCAAACAACTCAGGAACTTCCTCATCTCATCACAAAAAAAAGAAAATCACTGAAGATAAACAGGTATGTGTTAAACTAGCTTTCAAAAATTACAACAGTTTTAAAAACAGCGTTATTTTAAAACCTTATTATAAAGCTTCATTCTCAAAAAGAGCTAACAGCCCATAAAAACCACTAGACTTATCAACCCAAACAGCAGAGGGCAGTCATGTTCCTTCTTTATAGAATAGTATTAATATTTTAACATTACTAAATTAATTGAATGTTACCAAATTAGATGAAGCTAGGAAAAACTTATACATGTAAAACGTGAAATGAAAAACATGGTATATAAGGTAAGTGTCTACAAGATTAATATTACTATTTGGGACAAACAAAAAGTTAACTCAGTTCAATATGCAGAAAGCAATTATTCTATAAATGAGGCTTTAAGTATTCCCAATGGACTAGTGCATGTCTGGCAAATAAAAGCTCAATACACATTTTTTACATGAACGTATTCAAATACTATATAAGATGCAAATTTTAAAATTAAGAAATTTACTCAACCATAGTTATGTAGTCTTTGAAGCCTTATTTTACTCTTCCAAGTGTTGTTATATTCCGTATTTATACTTTAAGGTTGCAACTTCTCCAAACTCCCATACACTCTCCCTTTTTCTTTTAGCTAACTAAGCTTTCCGGAGAAAAAAAAAAGCTGGGGAGCCTGCTTTTGAATAAACTTTTAGAAACCACAGGTCTACTAATGCTAGTCATTATTTATTTTACAAAGGATATATGCTAATTAGGAAAAACACAACCAACTTATTCTATTTCTAGGATATAAATATATATTCAGATATGTAAAGTTCTTTGAGATAAAGGACAGTACTGCAGGAAGGAAGACTTGACCGCAGAGTGAGATGATCAGTTCTGCTCCACTGAGATGCTCAATTTACTGAAATGCACCAATTACCATGCAGCTGTCATCTAATGCAGAAAAAGCCTATCTTGTCAAAATGGGTTTCAAGTTAGCTTTCCTGGGTGCCGACTTAACTAAAAGGAAGGGACCAGAGCACAAACTTGGTACATTCAAACTTAATGTATCAAGTCTAAAATTCAGAAATCCTTATGTGCAGAATAAACACCAGTAACTGAGAAAGCTGTCAAAATTAACATTTTATGGTCACTTACAGTGGCTCATGCCTGTAATCCCAGCGCTTTGGAAGGCTAAGGCAGAATTGTATGAGGCTAGGAGTTCAAGACCAGCCTTAACAACATAGCAAGACCTCGTCCCTACGAAAACATTTTTTAATTGACCAGGCATGATGCCTGTAATCCCAGCTACTCTGAAGGCACAGGTGGGAGGACTGCTTGAGATCAAGAGGTCGAGGCTGCAGTGACCCATGATGGTGTCACCACACTCTAGCCTGGGCAAGAGAGCAATACCCTGTCTTTAAAAAAAAATTGGCATTTTACCAAAAAAAATCAGGTAAATTTCTAAATAATGGTAAATAGTGACTTTGGTCTACTTAGAATTTTATGTCCCTAGGGTACAAGGCAGTGGTTCTGCAACTTTAGGGATCCTAATGGTTTTCAACAGAAGACTTAAGTCTGATTTAGGGCCTATGAGTATGGATGTGCAAGAAGCATCCCAGGCACTTCTAGTCAAGTGGTCCAGAGACCAACCACACCTCCAGAAATACCCATTCACATTCTCATTGTCCACTTTTTTTTTTTTTCTTCATTTAAAGAGACGAGGTCTTGCTATGTTAGCCCGGTTGGTCTTGAACTCTTGGGATCAAGCAATCCTCCCACCTTTGGCCTCTCAAAGTACTAGGATTACAGGCATGCGCTACCTACCGCACCCCGCTAAGATCCTTTTGAGATGTTAATATGCCTTTTACTATCTGTCAGAATGGGATATGGACAATATTGCTGAATATCACAAAAACGACTTGGTGCAGTAATAGTCACCTTTTTGTCAACCTCACTGTCAGAATCACTGCCAGAAGAGCTTGAAGAAACAAGTTCCTTTGATTTAGGCATCCTGAAAAAAAAAAGCATCACATAAATAATTAACAAGGTACTCTATTACTTTCAACTTAGCTCTCCCCAATCAAAGAAAAAAATCAAGGACAAGTTACATAGTTCATTCTACCATTTTTGTGGAACTGGAGTTGTTATTAGCACAAATTTTAATCTGTACTCTTCTAAGTTGCAAATAACATGCAGGGTGAACCCAGTAAGAACAATGAACTAAATGTCATACACTCTACACCTCTAACCTTTCTCCAAGCCAATGGATCTTTCTATACTTTGTTTTAGTGGCATGACACACTATGGGTAGGGTAGACTGCAAGAAGGCAACAGACAATTACTGTTCAAACCAGAAAATAAATGTAATTCTACTATCACCACTTTAGACCTCTCACCAATGAGATCAGGACTAATGTAAAGTTACTCACTGTAGGTAATGGACCCCAACATTTACACAACAGGGAACCAGCTGTACTATGCAAATGTGACATCTAATTAATTTTTCATATATTTATTCATATTTTGTATGTTAATTTTGACTGTTTGGACATATCACCAAAATAACAGGTACTAATTCAAAGTAAACAAAATTATACACAATTCAGGCCAGGCACGACGGGTCACGCCTGCAATTCCAGTACTTTGGGAGGCCAAGACAGGTGGATCACTTGAGCTCAGTTCGATACCAGCCTGGTCAACATGGTGAAACCCCATCTCTACCACAAATACAAAAATTAGCCAGAAGTGGTGGCAAGCTTGTAGTCCCAGCTACTCAGGAGGCAGACACAGGAGAATCACTTGAACCCAGGTGGAGGAGGTTGCAGTGAGCCCAGGTCACACACCATTCACAGCAATTCATTACATTTTACACTAATTTTTCTACTCGGGAACACAATTAAAATTTGAACAGCCTATTTTTGTGAAGAGCAAAACCTTCCCTCAAATTTCTACCCTTCTGGTAGCTTCCCAGGTCCCCCCAAAGATATACATAGCTTAGTGCCTTGCTTGTAAGTGGGTGTTTACTGAGTGCAAGTTTGCAGAGAGCAAACTATGAGTAAGCCTAAGACCCAAGTTTCAAGGAATTCCAAGATATGTGGATACCTCTTTTCAAGGCACTTATACCAGATCGCAAACGCTAATTATCAAAATATCTTTGCTCTCCCCTTTTCAGAAGAGATTAGGTCCTGTTAACCCACTTATGCCGGTGGTTGCAGTTTTTTGAATTTTTGCCATCAGACCTTGGCGATGACCTTGAGCAGCAAGATATAAATAACACCCACATGCTTAGCGTTCCAATAATGGAACACTAGGCATAAATAATTTCTGTATGCCTTAAAAGGCTTAATAAACACAGTACACACTACATTTGTTGAGTACAAGAAAAAAAAGACTTAAATTCCTCCTCGAAAAGAAAAAAATCATAAATGATCTAGCTCTCCAGACGAAACCTGCATTAGCACTGACGTTGCATGTGTTCCTAAATAGCAGGTCAAGGTAAAAGAAATGGGCCATCCCAATCCTGGCCACTCAATTCAAAGAGCTCAAACCATGCCCAACCCAGACATACTGATTTTAACTGGTGATGTCTTGAAGAGCAAATTCAGAAGCGAAAAGCAACAACGTTCATGACCACGTGTTATCCATTTTTCCTGTTTCTGCTCCATTTTGCAACCTAACCTCCAAAATCAATTTAGTTCACTTTTTAACGCTAGCTAATACAAATTAAAAAAGATCTCTTTTAAAAAGGTAATTAAATTGAACATAATTTATTTTTCACTTTTAAATGGTCGAGCATAACTACTGTCTGTTATTAAAAACTGCCTGGGGCCCAAGAGTTTCTCAAAGAACCACCTGGTATTCAACCCAAGGAAGTCCACTGGAGAAGAAAAGTAACGGCAACTAAAGCCAGCCTCTATAAACTTTCAACAAATATATTTTTACCTTAACGAGCCTGTTCCAATGTGGGGGAGAGTGGGAGCAGCAGCTTGTAATTCAAGTAATTGATACTGAAACCGCTATTGTAGAATTTATGCAAAACGCAACTTTAAAAAGAGAAACGAAATCTCCGGCGTTTGCTGATTGAGGGGAAGATCAGAAAAAAACGAGGTGAAAATGAACCAGGACTTAAGGGCACACGACTTCGGTATAACAGGAAGATGACAAGCGCAAGATCAGGGAAGGGGTCGTGTGGCCCCAGTAAGCCGCTAGCACGCCGTGGCTAGCAGCCTCCAGGGAGAGGGGAGACAGGTTGGTCAGAGGGGGCGTGGGAGGCGGCGAAGTGCGGAGGAGACGCCGTGGGAAGAGGCGGGACTTGCACCAAGCGCCATTTTCTTCTCTCGAAGCGTTCCCTCCCCCCGCACATCAGCCCTTCTTCCCCCGGCCTCCTCCTGCCGCCCACTGCAGACCGCATCCGCTCTCCCAGTCTCCAGAGCGCCCCCTCAGGGCGAGGGCCGGGGGAAGGGCAGGTACCGCACGCGCCCCACCTCGGCCAGCCGCCTCCGCATTGTCCCGGGGACGCCGCGACCCCCTCCCCGCGGCTCCTCGCCCCCTAGACGGCCTCAATCCGCCGTCCCAGGCCGCAACGCCCGCCGCCTCGAGTCGGCGCTCCCGGAGACTGGAGTCTAGCGCGGAAGGGTCCACAGAGCGTCAGGCACGGAGTCAGGGCCGAAGGAGGGGGCCTGGAGACGCCGAGGCGGGGAAGGGGGAGGTAAGGCAGAGCCGCCATTTCCCGCGGCTGTTGCCGGCTAGGGGAGCAGAGAACCAAAGGCAGCTCACTGCCCGGCTGGGAGGGTGGGGTCGGCTGGATGGGGGCCCCGAGGAGTAGAGGTAGAGGATCAGCGCACTCACGCTCCGCTCGGCTCTAGCAGTCGCACACTCCCCTGCTTGCTCGCTCGCGACTGACAGAGAACCGGAAGTGACGGCAGCTAGGAGACGCAGACCCCGCCTCGCTGGGCCTGCGTTTACGTGATGGGGCGTGGCCTCCCCACCGAAACCAACACTTAGACCCTTTCCAGGGCCTTAAAGGGGCCGCCTCTTTTCCCAAATGGATGACGCCAAAGTCAGATGTTGGAAGATTACATCTGACCCGTGAGAGAATGAAAGAACTAATATCCTTCCTGTAGGAGATAGCTTAAAAAAATAAATAAATAAAACATGAGTGACAAGCGCCAAGCGTTTCAGTTGCTCAATAAATGATTTAATGAAGCGGAGGGGTCATAATGAAAAAATCAATACTCTGGTCCATTTTCCCAAAAGTGATCTTCCTACCCCACTTTACCCACCTCAGTACATGACTCTGCCCCATAAAGTCCAAAGGAAGGAAGCTAAAGTCACAGCGTTTAATTCTAGGAAGTGCAAGAAATCTTTGGAGTGTGCCTTATTCCTGTATTGAGGTCCTGAAGATGTAAGGGAGTTCACAGAAGGCAAGAGAAATCCATATACAAGCAGCAATTATGGCTAAAAGATTATTTGAATATGTATTTGAATGAATGCCTCCTACAGCTAATAATCAATACAAAAGCATATCTGTTAACAAAGATTTATCAAGCACCCACTACGTGTCAGACACTGCATGAAGCAATTTACTCATCCTAACAAGCACATTCCAAAGTAGGAATGACTATTCTCTCCGTTTTATAGATCAGGAAACCAACGTTAACGCCCTATGGAGAGGGTATTTCCCGTTACAGCTGAAGCGTGAATTGGCCTTAGGTTCCCTCCCTCCTATTTTCTTAAATCCTATTTTCCTGCCTCAGGTAGAGGAATGGTATGGGATTTTGCAAAGTGGAGATGGAATCCTGCCGAAGCTCAGAATTGCACACCAGAGATGCCACAGAGGCTGAGGAAGGGCAGTGGGTTGCAGAATGGGAGGAGTGTTTGACTCCACATGCAAAGCAATTAGACCTATGGTTCTCACCCATCCCACCCTTATAGGAGAAGAGAGTTGTATATTCCCTGGAAAAATTAAAACGGTGGGTGAAATGTGTAATGGGGTTGAGAGGCAAAGAATACATCGGATAGAATCGAAGTCTGAACACTAAACTTCTGAAAGCATCCCCCACACATCCCTTTCTAGAATTACTTGACTTTTAAAGGATTAAATGCAGACAAAAATACAAATTAATTCCCTAAAATAGTTTGTTGTGAAACTCTTGATCATAATGAAATAAAAGCAGCCATGAAAATAAACACTGACGCTAGGTGCAATGGCTCACACCTGTAATCTCAGCACTTTAAGAGGCTGAGGCAGATGGATCACCTGAGGTCAGGAGTTCCAGACCAGCCTGACCAATATAGTGAAACCCTGTCTCTACTAACAATACAAAAATTAGCTGGACGTGGTGGCATGCGCCTATAATCCCAGCTACCCAGGAAGGTGAGACAGAAAAATCATTTGAACCTGGGAAGTGGAGGTTGCAGTCAGCCAAGATTGTACCACTGCACTCCAGCCTGGGCAACAGAGTGAGACTGTCTCAAAACAAAACGAAAGAAAGAAAAGAAACACTGACATTATGCACAGTCATGGGACACTGCAAAGCTCCACACCTATGTAAAGAAATCAAGCTTAATATTCAAGGTAAACCACGTGTGCACTTAAACTTCCCCTGCATCTCTAACCCCTCCTGCTTTAATAAGTTTTCATTCAGTTTCTGTGTCACTGAGGGAACTGGGCAGTGTGCCTGTTTTGGTTTGGGTTTCCGTTCTCTAAGCATTGGAGGTGGAGCGCTGTTAAGGAGGTATGCATTTTTAGAAGTAAGGAGACCTGAAGCTTTGCATGCAAATTTGTTGGCTCAGTTTTCTTAGGTGTGGTACTTTGTAAAACTAATTGAAAATCCTTGATCAAGCATTGTCCATTTTCAAAAGGTAACCATAATTCAAGAAAATAAACAAAAATAATTTTTTACATAGATGAAAGAGGAAGGAAATTTTTTTTTTTATTTTAAACAAAATAGGGGCCGGGCATGGTGGGTGGCTCACACCTGTAATCCCAGCATTTTGTGAGGCCAAGGCGGGTGGATCACCTGAGATTAGGAGTTCAAGATCAGCCTGCCAACATGGTGAAACGCCATCTGTAGTAAAAATACAAAAAATTAGTGGGCTGTGGTGGCAGGCGCCTGTAATCCCAGCTACTTGGGAGGCTAAGGCAGGAGAATTGCTTGAACCCAGGAGGCAGAGGTTGCAGTGAGCTGAGATAGTGTCACTACACTACAGCCTGGGCAACAAGAGCCAAACTGTCTCAAAAAAAAAAAAAAAAGGACAGCGGTTGCTTTCAAATAATGGAATGGGAAGGAGGTGTAATTCACCTGCATTTGTGCATTGTGGGGTAGGGAATAGCTCCTTTTATAGACAATTTCCTAGAGGGCAGCTTTAAAAGTGAAAGAACTCCCACTCCCTACTCCAAGCCTTGGTCTGGAAGAAGTGTGTGGCACAAAAAGGAAGCTAAATAAATGTGCTGAATTCGGAGAGTCTGTAGGTGTCCCAGAAAGGGAGGTAGACTGGGGAGTAGGACTGAGAAGGGAAATAGCTGACGAACTATGAAAGGGACAGAGCTTGAGGAGGAGACTGCCATGAAGAAATTCCTGGAGGCCTGGAGTATGGCTGGGGACTGCTAATGTGGTTCCCTCCAAGGCCTTATGCTGTCAACACCCTCTGTTTTTTCAAAGCTTCGGAAAAAGATGTATCAAGTACCAGGATATTATTTTGAAATGTTATCCAGTGTGGTTCTTGTTACTAGCACTTCCTGATTTCTGACCTTGACTCTTCCCCTTCCCCCCTTCCCCCACCCCACACCCCCACACCTCCGACCCTCCCCCACACACACCCCCACACCTCCCACCTCACCCCCACCCCCATTTTCTCGGCTACAGCAGAAGAAGGATGTTAGAGCAGAACACACAGGGCAGATTCTTGGCTTTTGACTTTTTTTAACTATCAGGATTCCAGGCATAAATTATAGGTTTAAGACACTAAGCGATTAGTTTAAAATTTTTTCTGGCTGAGTGCCATGGCTCCTGCCTGTTATTCCAGCAATTTGGGAGGCTGAGGTGAGCAGATCACTGGAGCCCAGGAGTTCAAGACCAGTCTGGACAACATAGTGAGACCCTGTCTCTACAGAAAATACAAAAAATTAGCTGGGCATAGTGATATGCACTTGTGGTCCCAGCTACTCAGGAGACTGAGGCAAGAGGATACTTTGAGCCTGGGAGGTTGAGGCTGCAGTGAGCCATGATTGCGCCACTGCATTCATTCCAGCCTGGGTGACAGAGTGAGATCCCATCTCAAAAACAAACAAAAAACACTTCCTTTTCGCTCACTCCACTCGCCTGTAGATATTATGGCAACTGAAAGGGAAGAGTCAGAGAAGAAAGGAGATGAGGCGCCTCTTCAGTGTCTGAGGAGTAGAAAAGTAGTTCTGCTCTCTGTCCCCACGTCAGCCCTGGGGAAGGAAGCATCAAATCCCCAGAGGGCCTGGGGATCTGAGAGAGCAAAGCAAACTGGTGCCTTGCTTTCCAGGCAGCCAAGCTCTCCAAGGTCCTCTGAAACCCACCTGCCCCTCCCTCCACCACAGAGTTGGGGTAGAGATGTCTGCGTGGCGTGTCAGGGTGGCAGACCTCAGCCATCCTCGCCGAGTTCAGGGATGCCCCAGGGTACTGCAGGAATCAGTGGAATGTCTTTCTGTTTGGCCAAGAGTGACACAGATGTGTCACTGGCAGCCAACAGACCTGGGGAGGGCTTGCAGTCAGGACAAGGAAATCTCACCAGCCTTGACTTACATACAGTGGTGTGACAAAGAACATCTCAAGAAATACCAGTGTGAAGAAGTGAGAAGGACCAAGAACCAGGCAGGATGAACTCTTAAGCAAAGGCCAATGATATGGTTTCTGTCTGTGTCCCTGTCCAAATCTCGTGTCGAATTGTAATCCCCAATGTTGGAGGAAGGGCCTGGTGGGAGGTGATTGGATCACGGGGGCAGATCTCCCCCTTGCTGTTCTCGTGATAGTGAGTGAATTCTCACAAGATCTGCTTGTTTAAAAGTGTGTAGCACCTCCCCCTTCCCTCTCTTCCTTCTGCTCCAGCCATGTAGGATGCACCTGCTTCCCCTTTACCTTGAACCATGATTGTAAGTTTCCTGAGGCCTCCCATGCTTCTCGCACAGCCTTGTGGAATCATGAGCTAATTAAACCTCTTTTCTTTATAAATTACCCAGTCTTGGTAGGTCTTTACAGGTATTGATCGACTTACCACCTATGCAACTTACGACCATTCGACTTTACGACCACAATCGCTAGCCACGGCTGCTCCGCATCTGGCAGTGCAAACGTTGCCCAGCTGGGCGTACGACAGTGCGGACCAGCTTGTGGCAGCACTGCCATCTCCGCGTGCATATAGCCTATTCAACTTATGACCAAATCGTGTTACGACCGGTCCGCGGTCCCAACCGTGGTCGTAAGTCAAGCACTAGCTCGTATAGCAATGCGAGAACAGACTAATGTGGCCGGCATGGGCAGATGGGGAAAATAAAACAAAAACCTGGGCATCTTCCAGCTCTACCACCACCTTTGGTGCTCTGACACCATATAATCCTACCCCACCTCTGTCCAGAATTTAGGAGAGAAAAGGGGAAAGAGAGAAATTATGAGTTTCACATGAAATTGGCTAAGATTAAGCTTTTGCCATTAGATGAAATGGTGATCATTAAACACAATCATGAGAAAATCAAGAAAGTCGCATTTCCTGACAGCCTGAATCTGTAGCAGAAGAGACATACCAGTAACATACAAAGAAGAGGAAACAAGAAAGAAAGGGAGAGGAACAGGGCTATGTGCCAGCAATGTGGTGGGCACAGCGGGAGGTCAGCCACCTCTGGTTTAACATCCAAGCTAAAGCAGGAAAGCAGATCACAACATGAACGACTAGGAGAACATAATTCCTTCCAGGATATTTTGGGAAAACTTAAGGAGAATTCTGGAGGTCCCACGGCACATGAAATGGTAGCACCAACCATTCAATTTGGATATTAAAGGATATGGTGGCTCTGGATGTCTAGAGGTTTTAGGAAGACCTAGGAAGGGGCCATGTGGATCATACATGCAAAAGAGAAAACAAATAAAACAAAAACCGGCCGGGCGCGGTGGCTCAAGCCTGTAATCCCAGCACTTTGGGAGGCCGAGCCGGGTGGATCACGAGGTCGAGAGATCGAGACCATCCTGGTCAACATGGTGAAACCCCGTCTCTACTAAAACTACAAAAAATTAGCTGGGCATGGTGGCGCGTGCCTGTAATCCCAGCTACTCAGGAGGCTGAGGCAGGAGAATTGCCTGAACCCAGGAGGCGGAGGTTGCAGTGAGCCGAGATTGCGCCAATACAAACAAAAAAGAAAAAAAAAAGCGAAACCCCTTCTAAAAAAAAAAAAAAAAAAAACAAAAACCGGGCATTTTCCAAGTTAGTGGTTCTTAAGAACTGGGAAGGGAGACAGCACAAGGTAAGAGGGTTGTACGGATTCAATGCTTGTGTTTTTCCCCAGATTCATATGTTGAACCCTCAATCCCAGTGGAAAGGTATTAGAGGTGGGGACTTTGGGGCATACTTAGTCATGAGGGTTGGGCCCTCATAAATGGATTCATGCTTCTATGAGAAGAGACAAGAGAGAGCTTGATTCTTCTCTCTTTGTTCTCTGCCATGTAAGGATACAACAAGATGATGGTTATCTGCAAACCAGGAAGTGAGCCCTCACCAAATACGCAAGCACCTTCATCTTGGAATTCTCAGCCTCCACAATTGGACAAAATAAGCGTTTGTTGTTTAAGCCACCCAGTCTATGATAGTTCTATAACAGCAGATAAGACAGGGGCAATATACTCTCATCCCAAGAAGAGACACAGGGAGCATCTACTTTTTGTAAGGTGTGAGTTATATCCCTCAGATGCAGTGATGTGAGAAAAAGTTAAGGCAAAAAAAGCCTTGTGGGTGGGACTCGGGGGCTCACGCCCATTATCCCAGCACTTTGGGAGGCTGAGGCAGGCAGATCACTTGGGGCCAGGAATTCAAGACCAGCCCGGCCAACATGGCAAAACCCTATCTCTACTAAAAAATACAAAAATTAGGCCTGGTGTGGTGGCTCACGCCTGGGATCCCAGCACTTTGAGAGGCTGAGGTGAGCAGATCACAAGGTCAAGAGATCAAGACCATCCTGGCTAACATGGTGAAACCGCCATCTCTACTAAAAATACAAAAAATTAGCCAGGCGTCATGGTTCACATCTGTAGTCCCAGCTACTTGGGAGGCTGAGAAAGGAGAATCACTTGAACCCATGAGGCGGGGATTGCCGTGAGCCAAAATCGCGCCACTGTGCACTCCAGTCTGGGCAACAGAGAGAGAATCCATCTCAAAAAAAAAGAAAAATACAAAAATTAGCTGGGCATGGTGGTACATGCCTGTAATCCCAGCTACTTGGGAGGCTAAGGCAGGAGAATCTCCTGAACACTGGAGGGTGAAGTTGCAGTGAGCTGAGATCACACCACTGCACTCCAGCCTGGGTGACAGAGCAAGACTCTGTCTCAAAAAAAAAAAAAAAAAAAAAAAAGGCCTTGGTTCACAGGCTGGGAAAAAATAATTTTCTTTCTCCCTCTCCTGCCCTGCTAAGCCCTAGAGTGTTAGGCCTAGAGACAGAGAGGAAGAAACCAGCAACTGTGTTCACCTGGTGTTATGCAGGCTTGGCTTCAATGAGACATAACCTCAGATCAGAGTGCCAACAACGGCAGTCAAAAACAAAGAGAGCAAAATTCCTCTGTCAGCAGTTACAGTGCTAATGCTGGTCATCTGGAGACCAAAGTGGACAACTGGATACGGACGAGAGGAGAAAAGAAAGGACTGAACGTGCTCCTCATAGCAGCGCTATGACCCACGCGCCAACATTTTCTTCCACCAAACAAGCTGCTACAGACCCTTGTATTTTATCTACTGTCAGAAATTAACCTTCACAGCACAACATTAAAACAGCTAAGAATATGTAGTTCCAACAGTTTAATATTCCTTCTCACTCATATAAATAAATATGAATTACGTGTAAGGTCGTATGCAATGAGTAACAGCAATATATTTAAGGAAGCTATTTAAATGCAAACTGCTGAGCATGTCTCCCCTAGGGTGACTTTTCTGAACTTGATACTAGAGCTATTCTTAGGTCTAACTTTCATGAGAAATGTAGTGTCACCTTTTATAGAAGAATGCATTTTGTAATGGCAAAGAGATGTAGGCCATTTTTAGCAGGTGCATAGCATAACTCCTCTTGCTAGCTATACCTGACTTATTTAATGTGCTATAAAATAGTGTAATTCGTTTCTAGTAAATATGCTGTAACTTAATTCAAATGAGTGTTTTCTCCTTCAAAAGTCATCTTATCGGAGGCTACACAATCATTGTAATTACTCTGACATTGGTCAAAGTTAACTTTTAGAATTCCTCTTTGAACATCGCTGTCAGAGCATGAGGCCTGGTCTTTTATAGGCTCCTAGCAACAAGAAATGTCTAACTTTCGCAGTCAATTTCTATTTGTAAAGAGCGAAAAAGCATCTACGCTCCATGATTAGTAACATGAGGAGTTAAGAAATTTATAAAGGCCGAGCGCGGTGGCTCACGCCTATAATCCCAGCACTTTGGGAGGCCAAGGCTGGTGGATCACAAGGTCAAGAGATTGAGACCATCCTGGTCAACATGGTGAAACCCCGTCTCTGTAAAAATACAAAAAAAATTAGCTAGGCATGGTGGCACATGCCTGTAGTCCCAGCTACTCGAGAGGGTGAGGCAGGAGGATTGCTTGAATCCAGGAGGCGGAGGCTGTGGTGGGCCGAGATCGCGCCATTGCACTCTAGCCTGGGTAACAAGAGCAAAAACTCTGTCCCAAAAAAAAAAAAAAAAAGAAAGAAATTTATAAAATGGTATTATTTTATGGATTACTAATTGGTCCTGGTAACAATTCCAAAAAAGAAAAATGTTGAGTGCAAATGTGGGATCACTGTTCGAACAAATACATAAACCCAAGAAGACTACTATGGAGGATAGTAGTTATATGTTCATGTAAATGTTTAACATATTATGTGTTACGTGTTACAAAGACAGTCTATTTAAGTGTTAAGTTTTCTGGATTGCTCAGTACTTAACATGCATACTATGTTGCTATGCTGTGATAGTCAATAAAAAAATTTTGAAAAATCAAATCCAAGCATTCCGCTCTTAGCTGGGGCCCAGCACTAGGCTTGCTGGTTGATCATCACGCCCCAAGCGGGAAGCGTAGCATGAGATCTGTCAGCCAATGGGTAAGGTATAGTGACTGAATAGATCAAATATCAAATATCATCATGGTCTTGACTGAAACAAGAACTTAATCTCCCAGCAGGCCTGCAAAGCCTCTTAGCCAGAGATCACAGGAGAGAGTGATGCCTGCATTGAGAAGCCCAAATTATTTAATTTGGCAATAACTTCAGCATACTACAGTTTAGGGTAGATATGCAGAATGTTCACCTCTGAACCGTCAGAGAAACCAGCAGCCCAGGGTCAAGATTTCAATGCTACTCAATCACATCCTGAACTTTTCATACCACTGGTACTTCACAGTGGTCTTTTCACATCATTGTATCTTCAGTTAATGTATTTGTTGTTCGAAAGATCAGCATATTGCTTTCAGTTTCAAAATTTTAACTATGATTAACAAACCAAGACAGATGTGTTGATTCTGGTATCTTAGTTGTCAAAGAGGTCTACGTTTTAGTAACCCCTTAGATGGCCATTCTTGTGCCTCTGTGACTTCTGCTAGATTGTCAAGGCCTAGACTACAATACTTAAATAGTGTATTCTTCCGTGGCAGAACCTAGGACATAGTTGACTTTATATCCCTGAATAGGACAATACTGAAAATGGAAACTCATGCCGAAGTATATCCAACTGAGTCCCTCTGGGGCATAGCACCCAACAAGAAAACTCAGATCTACACACAGAAAAAAGTAGCAAGGTAAAAAAATCAGTAAATAATTTCCTTCCAACGACTTTTTAATTTATTCGCTAAAAGAACTTCGTTATAATTGTCAAGCAAATTCCTCAACAATTCTCCTTTCTTAGGCCCTGCTGGTATTGTTTTCTGTTCTTTCTTGTTTTTAGCCCTTGCTCTAAATTTGCCTTTAAAGAAACTTCTAGAGACACCTATCACATTAGATTCTGCTGAAATATAGTATCTAATTTCTTTTCTCTAAAGAAAATTACTAATTTCTTTTCTCTAAAGAACTGAATCTTATTTTTCAAATGAGATATTTCCTCTATGAATTGGAACAGTTCTTCTGCAGGATACTTTTCTTTTCTCTCTCTTCTACTTTTTGTTTTTTTGTTTTGTTTTATTTTGTTTTGTTTGTTTGGTGTTTTGTTTTTGTTTTTGTTTTTGTTTTTTTAGACTGAGTCTTTCTCTGTCGCCCAGGCTGGAGTGCATGCAGCAGTATGATCTTGGCTCACTGCAACCTCTGCCTCCCCAGTTCAAGTGATTTTCCTGCCTCAGCCTCCCTGGGATTACAGGCACCTGCCACCATGCATGGCTAATNGTAGAGACAGGGTTTCACCATGCTGGCCAGGCTGGTCCCGAACTCCTGACCTCAGGTGACCACCTGCCTCAGCCTCCCAAAGTGCCGAGATTACAGGTGTGAGCCACCCCGCCCAGCCTTTTTGTTTGTTTGTTTTCTTATTTACCAGGGATGCTGCTGAATAGAATAGTTTTCTAATAAAACTTGCCCATTTTAGACAATCTATACAAATTCACATTTCTTTAGGTCATTTATGCAGTTTTTATTAATTCTTCAATATTCTGACCAGGGGCTCACCTATAAATCCAAATTAGAAGCCTTAATTCAATAGTGTAAACGTTTTTGTGTCAATTCCACGTAGAAAGCCGAGATTTTGTCCTCATAACATTTATCAAGAAGGAGTGGCTGCCAAATCCAAGCAGAGTCCTAGATGTGCAGAAAGGATGCTGCTCTCCGTGGTGGTTTAAGGAGAAAGCAAGTAGAACTAGTAAATGTGTCTCAAAAGTGATTCTCCCAGAGGGATGAAAGAGTCTTGTCTTTTGAAGAGACACTTAAAGAATGCATAGCCAGATCTCTGGGTCCTCTGGTGCAAAGTCCACTGGGCATTAACCCTTCTGATTTAGAAAATCAATCAACTGTCGAACTTACTGAATATCTACTATGTGCAATCATTTAACTTGACTTTAGGAACAAAGACATCTGAAGGGGAGTTGGCAGCATCTGCAGAGCACCTCCTATGTGCCGGGCAATTATGCATGTTACCTCATCGTGTTCACATTAAGCGCAGAAGAGAGATGTTTTATTCCATTACAGAAAGGAAGAAACCGTACTTAGATTGGTGAAGGGAGTTACCTGAGTTAGTGGGTTGAATTGTAAGCCCCCAAGAATCTACCCAAGTCCTAACCCCAGTACCTGTGATTGTGACTACACTTGAAAATAGGGTCTTCGCAGATGTAATCACATTATGACGTCATACTGAGTTAGAACAGGCTTCAAATACAAGACTGGTGTCTTTACCAGAGAAAGCAGAAGGAAATTTGGATACAGAGACACAAAGGAGAAGGTCACGTGAGGACAGAGACTGGAGGATGCATCTCACAAGCTGAGGAACACCAAGGATTGTAGGCAGGCACCAGAAACTAGGCAGAGGCAAGGGAGGACTCTTCCCTAAAGCTTTCAGGAGGAGCATGGCCCTGCCACTGCCTTGATTTTTGACTTCTACCCTCCAGAACTTTAAGATAATAAATTTCTGTTGATTGATTGATTAATTGGTCGATTGATTGATTTTTTGAGACAGAGTCTTGTTCTTGTCACCCAGGCTGGAGTGCAGTGGCACAATCTCGCCTCACTGCAACCTTCACCTCCCAGTTTCAAGTAATTCTCCTGTCTCAGCCTCCCAAGTAGCTGGGATTACAGGCAGCTGCCACCACACCTGGCTAAGTTTTGTAGTTTTAGTAGAGACAGGGTTTCATCATGTTGGCCAGGCTGGTCTCAAACTCCTGACCTCAAGTGATCCACCCACCTCGGCCTCCCAAAGTGTTTGAATTATAGACATGAGCCACCATGCCTGGACAAATTTCTGTTGATGTAAACTACAAAGCTTGTGACAATTTATTACAGTCCTAGGACACAAAGACACCAGTGTTACACAGCGGGTAAGTAGCAGTGCTGGAATTTGATCCCAGTTGTTTGCTATGCAAATACCGACCATAACCCATATACCATGATATCAACGGGGGGTGTTGTTGCCACATGATTTCTGAACCTATTCAAGGCTGTCCTAGACATCAGGAGCCAAGTAGAAGTAGTAAGCTGGCCGAATTCAAGCTAAGAGTTACAGATGCCCAAACTGTATTCTCTCAGAGAATTAATACATGGGGAGCAGCATAGAGGCATGGAAAGGTTGCTAAAGAGCTAGATCCAGAGACTCACAGTGATATTGACTGTAACAAGGCTAGGACAAGTCATTTTGCCTCCCTGGGTCTCAATTTCCTGTTCCCATCAGAGGTCAGGTTAAATAATCCATGGGATCCCAGATGACTATGTAACCAGTTGGCTGGCCCACCGCAGATATATTTTTTTTAATTGTCAATAGCTTTAAGTGTTCAGTGGTTTTTGGCTACATGGATGAATTGCATAGTGCTGAAGTCTGGGCTTTTAGTGTACCTGTCACTGGAATAATGTACAGTGAACCCAATAGTGAACGATTTTCATTTCTATTTTGTTTGTTTGCTGGCTCAGTAAATTTTATTTTAATCATTTACTCTTTTAATGTTTTGCCATTGGATTAGTTACATCCCCATTAAGTGTTTCTTCTTGTATCTATTCATTTTCATTCATTAGAAGTTAATATCATTAAAATAGGGCTCATGTCTGTAAGCCCAGCACTTTGGGAGGCTGAGGAGGGTGAATCACTGAGCCTAGGAGTATGAGACCAGCCTGGGCAACAAGATGAAACCCCATCTCTACAAAACTTAGCCGGGCATGGTGGCATGCACCTGTAGTCCCAGCTACTTGGGAGGCTGAGGTGGGAGGATCACTTGATCCAGGCAGGTCAAGGCTGCAGTGAGCTGTAATTGCTCCACTGGCCAGCCTGGGCAACAGAGTGAGACCCTGTCTCAAAAAAAAAAAAAAAAAAAAGGAAATATATTTCAGTGAAGTACACAGTATTTCTTCTTGACAGCAGCTCACACTTTTAATGAAGGACTCAAGCCAGCACAGTGCTCTCATAGCCACAGCAGGTGCAAAAGAGAAACTGGCGGTTTCAAAGATAAAAACCATGAACCA
Organism: Cebus imitator; assembly: GCF_001604975.1. Taxonomy (NCBI): domain Eukaryota; kingdom Metazoa; phylum Chordata; class Mammalia; order Primates; family Cebidae; genus Cebus; species Cebus imitator. The sequence goes on from NW_016107359.1 coordinate 4,631,648, forward strand.
TTACCAAAATAAACATTAATCTTTTGAAACCATCAACCATGCAGAGTAACATAAATACTAAATTGGGTTGTTTTCCAGGATGACTTTCCTTTAAGAATGTCAAACAGGCAAAAAAATGCATCTGCTTTTACAGCTGTGACTCTGAACAGAATCAAATGACACAACCTGTCCGATCTAATAGGTATAGAAAGTAGGCATTATTAGCTAAGAAGAGCTGGGCTATTTTCACTTTGACTTGCCCTTCTTGGTGTGTGTTCAAAAAAGTGCTATTTATAAAAGTTCTGAAATCAAAAGATTAATACAATCGAGGAACTTCGAGGAGCCCTCTTAGACACTGGCTCAGTTTCTTCTCTTTCAGCAACCTGAGCTGCAGTGACTACCAACAGGGAGAGAAAGAAGGTAATGGCATGTGAGAACATGGGAACCGGAGCTCTTCCTTCCAGTCTCCTTGTGAATCCCCTCAGAGGTGGACAGCCTCATATCACAGTAGCCTCCTTGTGTCCTTTTAAATGCACAACCAGGATTGTTATCAACAATATTATTATTATTGTCATTTTATTATTTTGGTGTGGGAGAATCTGATTCCGTGAGCATAAATGTGGGGTGTGTGTGTGTGTGTACTCGAGCGAGCATATATATATTAAATGACAAATTAAATGACATACTATCCATTGTTGAATAAACAAGAAACGTTTTGTCAGCTCTACAGGAGATGCCAATAAAATCAATAAATACGGAGTGAATTCGATGAGCGAAGTACTGTGCTAGCCATTTTGAAACAAAGGCAATTCATTCGAAAGCTAAAGTGACTGCTAATGGGCATGAGGTTTCTTTTTTCTTTTTTTCGTTTTTTAATAGAGACAGGGTCTTGCTATCAGGTAGGAGGTTTCTTTTTTTTTTTTTTTTAATTGTGAGATGGAGTCTTGTTCTGTAACCCAGGCTGAAGTGCAATGGTGTGATCTTGGCTCACTGCAACCTCTGCCTCCCGGGTTCAAGTGATTCCCCCACCTCAACCTCCTGCGTAGCTGGGAATACAGGCATAAGCCACCACTCCTAGCTAATTTTTTTGTATTTTTAGTAGAGACGGGATTTCATCATGTTGGCCAGGATGATCTCGAACTCCTGAACTCAACTTCTGACCCCAGGTGATCCGCCTGCCTCAGCCTCCCAAAGGCGTGAGCCACCACACCCAGCCAGGTATGAGGTTTCTGATTATGGTGATGAAAATGTGATGATGACTATGTAACTTTGTTATAACTTGAATGTACTAAAAATCACTGAATTGTACACTTTAAAAAGGTGAATTTTATGGTATGTGAATTCTATCTCGATTTGTACATACATACACGCATATATAAAATTAAAGAATAGCTAAAAAAGAAAAAAAAAGAAGAAGAAGAAGAAAAAGAATAGCTAGTATGTACCAGATAGTCTGTGCTAGGCATTGGGCAAATCACAGCTAAACTGTATGAGTCACTGACTCTGAGTCAGGCTGTATGCGAAGCTCTTTGCATACATCCTCTTACTTGATCTTTAAAAACTCCTTGGAAGGAATAAGTATTGGTACTCCATTTTATAGCTAAGGAAATTGTTGAGAGCAAATTCTGACGTGTAGAAATCATATCGTTTGCTGAGAGCGGCAAGGAAAAAACCTAGTCAGCCCCTCAGAGTGGAAAACTGCTCAAAGCATTACAAAACAGTAACCAATATGGATGTCTCACACTAGATGAATTAGTTCTTTGAACACAGGATACGTGACTCTTTCTTTTGTTCTCTCTAAACAGTGCTTTCTAGTTTGTGTTTAACCTATAGTAAACATACACTTGCTGCCTGGTTAGTTTACCTTCAACCAATGAAAGAACACAGAGCATCCGCTTATAAAACTTGTCACGGGAAAGTAAAGAATAAACACATAGGTGAGAGTCTGCTCTGGGCTCTCAGCTGGATATTCAGGGATACCCCTGATGCCTCACTCTGATCGCCCACCTTTTGCTTTCTATCTCTGTGTCTGTTTCTTAATTCCTTCAGTGCCACCTGGGTTGGGGTCTCCACGGCTGAGCTGGTCTTGGAAGAAATGAATTTAGAGAGTCCTTGCTGAAAATCACACACGTGAAGTTAGGTTTAATCAAGTGAAACTGCCATTTTGTAGACAGTATTTATGTTCAAGTGTCACCAGTTTCTTATAGCTCAATCTTGTAAGTAGCTCTGTCTCTCTAAGTTCTTAACTCTGTACATCACGAAACACTCTAGCCAGATTAAGTAGCAAAGAACCATGAGAAAGTAAGAACCCGTGTCCATAGATGGCAATGTGTACTAAAAACGACTTCACATGAGTGAAGAAATAAGGTTCTATTGTGTGACGTCACAAAGAATTTGAGTTTTATCTCCTGTAGCACCTAGCACCGCTTTACCCTAATGAATACACCAGGTCTCTTGGACTCCAGAAGTTGTATTTTTATCCGCTGGTAATTTGTCTCCTTCAGGGGTTTAGAATCTGTTGACAGATACATATACAATGTACCAGAATACTAGAATCAAAAACAGAAATTGGTAAGATCCACAAAAGTGGAATAAATAACGAATTGTAAGGTGAATATAACAGAGAATACAAAAAACAGTGGCTTAACCAAACTAGGGCCCTATTCTTTTCACAAAGCAAGAAGCCTGAGGATACAGTCCAGCACTAGAAGACCATCCTCACAATTCCATTAGCGACCCAAGATATATCTTTCTTTCCATGCCACCATCCTTAGTGTGTGGCATTCTGGGAAGGAAGGATAAGTCAAAGGACAAGGGTGCATGCCAGTCAAATTAACCCCCTATTAACCCCCCTCTGAAGTCTCTTCCAGATATGATCACTTGGCAAGAACTATGTCAGTGGCTGCTTGTGGCTTTAAGGAAGACCGTAAAATATGATTTTTTTAATTTTTTATTTAAAAAAATATTTTTTTGAGACAAGGGTCTGTCTATGTTGCCCAGGCTGGTCTTGAACTCCTGGGCTCCTGCCTTGGCCTCCCAAAGTGCTGGGATAACAGGTATGAGCCACCACACCCAGGCTGAAATTTCATTATTTCTAAGATGGCAAATTTATCTCCCTGTACAAATTAGGATGCTGTTAGTAATGGAAAATGAACAGTAGGAAGGCAACTAACATATTCTGACTCATACAGGAAGAAAGTTCAAAAGCCTGGGTAGACAAAGACAAGCAAATATTTACTACAGGGATCAGCCAGGATTTATACCCAGGTTTGACGGCTCCAGAGCCAATACTGTTAACCCAGGTGATGCTGACTCCTTCATGGAGTATATAGTCTAGAAATGCATTTGCACTACTTACTGTGCAAATGCATTTCTAGACTATATACTCCATGTCTAGATACTATATTAGTTTCCTATTGTTGGTGTAGCATATTACCCCACATTTGGTAGCTTTAAATAATAATAATTTAGGGTCTTACATTTCCAGAGATCAGAAGTCCAAAATCAGTTTCACTGGGCTAAAGTCAAGGTGTTGGCGGGCTGGTTTCTTCTAGAGGCTCTAGAAGAGAATCCATTTCCTTCCCTTTTTCTAACTTCTGAAGGCTGCCTGCATTCCTTGGTTCATGTCCCTTTCCTGAATCATTCCAAGCTCTTGCTTCTGTGTCCTATCTCCTACTTTCATAATGAAATCTACCTCTTCCTCCTTTTTATAAGGACACTTGTGATTACATTTAGGGCCCATCCAGATAATTTAAAATAATCTCTCCATCTCAAGATTCTTGACCTAATCCTCTCTGCAAAAAATCCTTTTGCTCTATAAGGTAAAATCCACAAGTTCCAGGGATCAGGAGATGGATATCTTTGATGGTCATGTTATTCAGTCTACCACAAATAGTAAGTTAGAAATTATTAAGTGCAAGGAGACAAAAAAACAAAAGGCTGACCACATTGGCAATTGCCTGGAATAAGGAGCAAACTGAGAAACATGAGGATTCAGAAGGTCAAAAGGGAAATACTACTTGGAGAGTCCAAAAGAAGAGTATAAACAATCTGGAAATGGAAAGATACTACAGACATCATGCGGAACAAGTGAAATAACCCTAGACTAGAAACAGGCTGCATCAGAGCTGCGGGGGAGACTTTGAGACAGAGAGACCCGATTAGGGTTTATCTCCAAAGCTAGACAAAACGTGGTTTAAGATTACTCATGGCGGCTGGGCATGGTAACTCATGCCTGTAATCCCAGCACTTTGGGGGGCTAAGGCGGGCAAATCATCTGAGGTCAGGAGTTCAAAACCAGCCTGGCCAACATGGTAAAACCCCACCTCTGCTAAACACACACACACACACACACACACACACACACACACACACACAGAGAGAGAGAGAGAGAGAGAGAGAGAGAGAGAGATTAGCATGGTGTGGTGGCACATGCCTGTAATCCCAGCCACTCAGGAGACTGAGGCTTGAGAATCACTTGAACCCCAGAGGCATAGGTTGCAATGAGCCAAGATCACGCCTCTGCACTTCAGCCTGGGCAACAGAGTGAGACTTGGTCTTAGAAAAAAAAAAAAAAAAAAAGATTACTTCTGGCCCCCTGGGAATGTCTTCTAAGCCTTTTATACCCTCCTGTGTCCTTTCCAGTAATAGAAGGCAGCTCTGGCCCCTCCTAAAGTTTGGAGATCCTCAAAATCAGGGCTCAGACGAAGCAAGAGAGGTGCCTGGGGCACTTTCAGGTTGGTGCCCACACTGACCCTGGCTTGCATCACCCTGAGGAAGTGCCCCCTTACTTCTCAAACTTGGCACACTAGGCACCTCACTTTCTCTCACCCCAGCTCCAGCTCTGGAAAGCTTATAGGTAAGCAAGGCCTTGAGGTCTTGAGTATGCCAAGCCCTGAACAATGTGAAGAAAGACAATTTAATTTATGTAATTTACCAGCCTTCCTCCTATTATGAGCCCTTGAAGACATTTTAATTTCTAAGTCTAGACAATTTTGATGAAGCAGGGTATCCCTTCACCCAGGGGAGCACTCAGACAAAAGCTGAATGTCTCCTACTATTTGCTTTTGGTTAACTTTTTTTTCTTTTTTGAGATGGAGTTTCGCTCTGTCACCCAGGCTGGAGTGCAGTGGCACAATCTTGGCTCACTGCAACCTCCGCCTCCCAGGTTCAAGCGATTCTCTTGCCTCAGCCTCCCCAGTAGCTGGGATTACAGGCACCCGCCACCACACCCAGCTAATTTTTTGTATTTTTTGATAGAGACAGGGTTTCACCATGTTGGCAAGGTTGGTCTCAAACTCCTGAACTCAGGTGATCCACCCGCCTTGGCCTCTCAAAGTGCTGGGATTACAGGCATGAGCCACTGCACCTGGCCTCTTTAGGTTAACTTTCAAGTCATTAAAGTTCAAGTGCCTTAAAAAGGAGGCCCCACCCCAGGGGATTCTTCCCTGCAACAGGCCTGCAGGGTTCTCAAGAAGGTCTCTGTGAGGACCACAGCAGGCACCCGGGAGGCCTCGCTGTTCATACCCCTGTGTGACCTGGATTCTGCAGACTGCCTGTGCATGGCTCTTTTTATAGTTTGGTGATAAAACAAAGCAAAAGGTGAAAAAGAAATAAGGATTAAAAGTATCTGCTATGGTTTAGATATGGCTTACTTCTGTCCCTCAAGACTCATGTTGAATTTTATCCCCAATATGGTGATATCAGGCCTAGTTGGAGGAATTTGGGTCATGGGGGTGAATCCGTCATGGTAAGATTAATGAGGCCGAGGCAGGAGGATCACCTGACGTCAGGAGTTTGAGACCAGCCTGACCAACACAGAGAAACCCCATCTCTACTAAAAATACAAAATTAGCTGGGCATGGTGGGGCATGCCTGTAATCCCAGCTACCTGGGAGGCTGAAGTAAGAGAATTGCTTGAATCTGGGAGGTAGAGGTTTCAGTGAGCCGAGATTGTGCCATTGCACTCCAGCCTGGGCAACAAGAGCAAAACTTCGTCTCAAAAACATAAAAACATTTTAAAAAGAACAGATTAATGCCCTCGCTCAGGGGAGAATAAGTTACACTCTAGCTCTGTTACTTCTTGGGAGACAACCAGTTGTTAAAGAGAACTTGGCACATTCCCCCTTGTATTAGTCTGTTCTCACATTGCTATAAAAAATACCTGAGACTGGGTAATTCACAAGGAAAAGAGGTTTAGTTGGCTCATGGTTCTGCAAGCTATACAGGAAGCATGGTGCTGGCATCTGCTTGGCTTCTGTGGAGGCTTCAGGAAACTTACATTCATGGCAGAAGGTAAAAGGGGAGCCGGCACATCACATGGCCAGCACAGGACAGAGAGAGCAAGGAAGGTGCTACACACTTTTAAATGCCCTGCTCCCATGAGAGTTCACTCACTATCACATGGACAGTACCAAGGGCGATGGTGCTAAATCATTCATGAGAAATCCATCCCATGATCCAAGCACCTCCCACCAGGCCCCACCTCCAACATTGGGGATTATGTTTCAATATGAGATTTGGGCAGGAATACACATCCAACCCATATCACCCTCTCCCCATTGCTTCCTCTCTTGCCATGTGATCTTTGCAAACAGCAGCTCCCTTTTGCCTTCCACCATGAGTGGAGGCAGCCTGAAGCCCTTCTGAGATACAGATGCCCAATCTTGGACTTTCCGGCCATCAGAATCATGAGCCAAATCAACCTTTTCTTTTCTCTACCAATTACCCAGCCTTAAGTATTCTGTTATGGCAACACTAAATGGACTAACCATCAAAGTTTAAATAGGAATGTTTTTTCTTCTTATGATTAAGAAACATGTAACTTCTCCTGATGAGGCTGTCCCAGAGGAAAAAAAAAAAAAAAAAAATCTGAAAATGAAGGAGAAAAAATGAATCCAGGGATGTTTGATAATTACACTTTCAGCTCATGTTCCCTACAAGGGTTGGGAAGAGGGGCCAGTTTGAAAGACATGATTTGCTCTCGTACAGCGTTCCTCTACCCTGACAATATTACATTGGGGTCAGATAAGTCTTTGGCAGAGGGGACTCTGCTCTGCACGGTAGGACATTTGGCAGGGCTCTCGGCCTCAGCCCACCGCATGCCAGTGATACCTCTGCCCCAACTGTGACAACCAAAAAGAGGTCCCAGTATATTGCCAAATGTTCCCTGGGAACAAAAATAGTCTCTGACTGAGGACCACAGCTCTGGGAGTTGTCAGTGCTTCAGCTGAATTCATCAAAGTAACTTTCCCATCATAGACTTCCTGTTAACTCTGAATGAGAAGAAAGGCAATAGTATTCTTCAAAATGATCTGTCACAGAACAGTAACTCATCATCCCAGTTACCCTAGAATAATAACCAAAAATAGATTACAAATGGATTTTTATGTATTATATGGAAGCCTTAATTTAGTGGAGGAGGGCAGACACAGAGGGCTCGCTGTGCCCCTGACAGACTTTTAAAACACCATATGCCTCTCCATCCACAAAAACTCACCTACAGAGGCTCCCTCATCCTATACCTTCTTATCTGAAAATCATGCCAACAGCTACATCTTTTTAAATTTACAGTTCAGGAAATCTCAGTGGAGATCATTAGATAGGTGACAATTTTTTTAAAGTGCTGAACTTGACATATACCTAAAAATTTTATATATATGTGCTATATAAATGAAATTATGCATATTATTTATATATGAAATTATACATACACTATATAATTTTCTTGTATATAGTAATATATGCAATATATATATAAATTCATTGTATATAGTAATATAATTTTATTGTATATAATATTGTATACAGTAATATAAACTGGCCCCTCTTCCCAACCCTTGTAAGAAGCATGAGCTTAAAATGTGATTACCAAATATCCCTGGATTCATTCTTCCTCCTGTATTTTCAGACTGCTTTCTTTTGTCTCTGGGGGACAGGCTTATCAGGAGAAGTTACATGTTTTTTAATCATAAGAAGAAAAACATTCCTGTTTACACTTTGACAGTCTACTTAGTGTTGTTATAACAGAATATCTAAGGCTAGGTAATTAATAGAGAAAAAAAGGAGTTCGTTTTTTCTAGGCACCAAAGATAAAAGTGAAATGGATGTTGGTGCAACTTCAAGTGCTTCAACACTCATCCTCTCCATGGATACTTACAAGGTGGGGAAGTGATTAGTGTTATTTCTTATTCATCTGGTGTCCATGGTAGTCACAGATCACAGGCCTTTAACTACCTCTGACACCAATGAGGAAGTGCAGTGTGGTGCAGATTGCACATTGCATGGAGAGAAACTGCCAGTCAGGACCATCCCTCTCTGCAGCCCCTATGTCCTGTCTCATGGTTGTCAAGGTAATTGAGTTGCTATTTATAAGGAGGCCCAGGCCTATCCCCACTTTATCCCCTTCCTCCAGCCCCATCCCCTCCCATCCTACTTCTGCCTGCAGTGGCTGCTCTGCAATTCTCTCCTCTCAGTAACATTAATTTTTCATTGCTTCAAGCCAGGTCTCTGAGCATTTTTAAAGCACCTCCCCTGCTGCCTCCTATACAGCTGGCTCAGTGATTAGCTCTGGGAAAGAACAGAAATGGACCATTAATTCCCAAGGCATGTCATTATTCCCTTGACTGTCTCCCTACAAAGAAGTCTAGGGTGTCGGGGAGGCAGCTGTTTTGCAGATTTCCCATAAGAGTGGGAAAATCAAACCACAGCAGAAGGATGAATAGAATAGACAGAAAGCTACAAGGAGGAAATAAAACTCCCTTTTAAAAAAGGTTCTTTAAGGGCAGGCTGCTGAAGATTCCAGGAGCTGTTTAAACAGGGCCGTCAAGGTGCACTGTATTTCTTTCCATGCTTTCTGTTGGACTCCAGTGAGACAGAGTCTGAGGGCTAAGCCATCCCCACCAGTTGTAAATATCTCCCCTAACAGCTGATAAGGAGTAAAATGGCCATACATCTTTAGACTTTAGGGTAATTTTGTTAGTTAGGGCTCTCCAAAAAACAAACAGAACCAATAGGATATAGGGTGTGTATGGGGGTGTGGGTGTGGGTGTGTGTATGTGGAGAGAGAGAGAGATTGTGGGTGCTGGCAAGTCCAACATTTGCAGGGCAGACCAGCAGACTGGAGACCCAGGGAAGAGTTGATGCTACAGCTGAAGTCCAAGGCTGCTTGCAGGCAAAATTCTCTGTTCCTTGAGGGATCTTAGTCTTTTTTCTTAAGGCTGTCAACTGCTTGGATGAGGCCCACTGACACACTGAAGTGTAATCTGCTTTACTCAAAGTCTACTGATTTAAATGTTAATCACTTGGTATGGGGTGGCTCACACCTGTAATCCCAGCACTTTGGGAGGCTAAGGCGGGCGGATCACAAGGTCAGGAGATTGAGACTATGCTGGCCAACATGGTGAAACCCCATCTCTATTAAAATACAAAAACAAATAAATAAATAAATTAGCCGGGTGTGGTGGTGCGCTCTTGTAGTCCCAGCTACTTGGGAGGCTGAGGCAGGGGAATTGCTTGAACCCAGGAGGTGGAGGTTGCAGTGAGCCGAGATTGAGCCACTGCCCTCCACCTTGACAACAGAGCAAGACTTTGCCTCAAAAAATAATAATAATAAAAATAAAATAAAAAATGTAAATCACATCCAAAATACCTTCACAACAACATCTAGACTGGTGTTTCACCCAGTTGACACATACAATTAACCATCAGAGTAATCCTAAAACCTATCAATTACAATAGGATCTGAATTAGGGCTGAAATATAGGCAACTGACCCTCTGGAGTCTCTCTGAGAGGATATGAACTTGATAAATGAAAATGCAGGTCTGTCTTCCACCTGTCTCTCTGCTCCCATCTTGTTCAAATCTGCCCTAAAACTATAACTCCTGCTAAAGCCCCAGATTTCCTTCCCAAATGACGATAATGCTTACGCAAGCTCCTTGTACTTGCTGGCCTTTGCTGGTAGCTCAAAGTCAGAACGGTGGCCTAGGCCACAAATATTGGAGCACTAATGTGGGGAGCCTGGAGCTATGATGGGATGGAGGAGCCAAGATAAGTAAGCATAATGTAATGGAAAGATTACTAGCCTGGGAGCAGGGCGACCTAGCACTGCGCTTGTCACTAACAAATATCAATTAAGTACTGTGTATCTATTTCCTTATTTGTAAAATGAGAGGGTTGGGCCCAGTGACCCAGAGCTGTATAGTCCATTCCAGCTCTAAGATTTGTTGGTTTCATTAGGCCATTGTAATGTGGGCTCTGACTACAGGATAGCCACCCAATCCATGGCCAAGCTGAACCATATTTTAGGAGCCAAAGTACTTTGGATTGCCTTTTTCGTTTTTTAAGAGATGGGGGTCATGGCCGGAAGGGGTGGTTGCTCAAGCCTGTAATCCCAGTGCTTTTGGAGGCTAAAGCAGGCAGATCACGAGGTCAGGAGTTTGAGACCAGCCTGACCAACATAAAGAAGACCCTGTCTCTACTAAAAATACAAAAATTATCTGGGTGTGGTGTTGCATGCCTATAATCCCAGCTACTCAGGAGGCTGAGGCAGGAGAATCACTTGAACCCGAGAGGCAGAGGTTGCAGTGAGCCAAGGTCACGTCATTGCACTCCAGCCTGGGCAACAAGAGTGAAACTCCATCTCAAAAAAGAGAGAGAGAGAAAGAGAAAGAGAGAGAGAGAGAGAGAGAGAGGGATGGGATCTTACTCTGTTGCCCAGGCTGGAGTGCAGTAGCACAATCAGAGCTCACTGCAGCCTCTGAACTCCTGGCTTCAAGTGATCCTCCCACCCAGCCCCTCAACGTGCTGGGATTACAGGCATGAACCACTATGCCCAGACTGGATTGCTATTATCCTTTTATCCATTCACTTATTAAACTCATGCCAACCCTATGTAAGAAAGTCTTCCCTAGTATTAGGAGAAATACAAATAAATTAAATACAGTATCTCTGCCTAAAGGAACTTAAAATCTAGTTGGGAAATAATTCAGTTAGGATGTGTTTGGCTGCAAATAACAGAATTCCTGACCAAAAGTGGCTTGAGCCTTGTAGACCTTTATTTATCTGCAATAAAAAGAAGTGTGGACATTCTGGAAACGGAGAAACCATGGAGACAGTGAAGATTAGTGGTTGCCAGGGGTTACAGGGAAGAGAGGGACAAACAGGCAGAGCACAGAGGATTTTTAAGAGGATTTTTAAGCCAGTGAAGCTATTCTGTATGACACTGTAATGGTGGATACGTGACATTATATGTTTGTCCAAACCCATAAACTGCACCAACACCAGAGTGAACCCTAATGTCAGCTGAGGACTTTGGGTAATTATGGTGTGTCAAGGTAGGTTCATCAATTATAACAAATGTTCCGCTCTGGTAAGGAATGTCCGTAACTGGGAGCTACACATGTGAAGAACTGAAGGACCTGCCAGCCCAAAATATGCTGGATTGGTACATTGATTATGTCAAGTTGAAAACATTGGAGGAATTGTAGTTTCCAAAAAGCCTAGCTGACCTTTCTCTTCCTGCATACAGCAAGCCATAGACTCCTCTGTGAGGGGTACCCTCACCACACTAGGGCAAGAAGATAGGCCTTATCACTAGAGACTGGGCATTGGAGGCTGCAATGGGTCTGAATAAATATACTTGATAGGGACTGAGAACAGTGGCCCATGCCTGTAATCCCAGCGTTTTGGGAGGCCTAGGCAGGAGGATCCCTTGAGCCCAGGACTGAGGATGCAGTGAGATATGATGGCACCACTGTACTCCAGCCTGCGTGACACAGTGAGACCCTAAATGTACGTGTGTGTGTACTAAATGAAGTAACTTTTATCTTCCACTATCTTTACACCCTCACAATATATCTCCTAGTGACTTCCCTAGAAAATTTACTGCCCCAGCCAGATTTTCTGATTTTCTTTGCCCTGTTATTTCTTCTCAAGCTTATTGTTCTGTGTCTGCAAAGTTGTATAGACCACCCTTGACATAAGTAACTCCATCTTAGAAAAAGACTCCATCTTACATTTCTTTTTTTTGTTGTTTTTGTTTTTGTTTTTTGAGACGGAGTCTTGCTCTGTCACCAGGCTGGAGTGCAGTGGTGCGATCTCAGCTCACTGCAGCCTGTCCCAGGTTCAAGTGATTCCCATGCCTCAGCCTCCTGAGTACCTGGGACTACAGGAGCATGCCACCATACCCCACCAATTTTTTGTATTTAGTAGAGATGGGGTTTTACCATGGCCAGGATAGTCTTGATCTCCTGGCCTCTGATCTGCTCACCTCTGCCTCCCAAAGTGCGGGGATTGCAAGCATGAGCCACCACGCCCAGCCTCCATCTTACATTTCATAAAGCACTTTGCCAAAAGGGACCAGATGTTTTGCCTAGTAGATAAAGACTGTATGCATCCAGATATGGACATAACCAAGCACACTCTTCTACTATCAGTCCTTACTAGGGGACTCTGTGTCCAGGAAAAGAGCAGGACTTCAGCAGCTTTAAATGGCCATCTTAATAGATATCATCTTGGCAGGGCATGGTGGTTTATGCCTGCAATCCTAGCACTTTAGGAGACAGAGATGGGCGCATCACTTGAGTCAAGAGTTCAAGACCAGCCTGGCCAGCACGGTGAAACCCCACCTCTACTAAAGATATAAAAATTAGCAGGGCATGATGCCAGATGCCTGTAATCCCAGCTGCATGGGATACTCGAGAGGCTGAGGCAGGAGAATTGCTTGAACCCAGGAAGTGGAGGTTACGGTGACCCAAGATCATGCCACTGCACTCCAGCCTGGGTGACAGTGTGAGATTCTGTCTCAAAAAAAAAAAAAAAAATGAAAAAAAAAAAAAAATCAAAAAAAAAAAAAAAAGACACCATCTCGCTGTCACTTGTGATAAACACCCAGCCTCTGCCAGCCATAGGCTCTGCCCACTTCAAAGTCTCTCCCTTGGAAGACCTACCTCCCAGGCCAGAGCAGGATATTATTTTGTCTATATTGCGCTCCATGACTGGTTTGTTAACCGTTTTTCTATCCCTTTTCTTTTGATGTAAAACCTTACTTTGTTGTGGAACGTTTAATCTGTAACATTTATATATTGATTAAGTCTATGGACCTCTCAGACCAGACCAAGATATTCTTTTTGCCTATATGGCTGTCTTTGGGCTGGTTTGTTAAGCCTTTTCCTATCCCTCTTCTCTTGATGGAAAATGTTACTTTGTTGTAGAACGTTTAATCTGTAACATTTATATACTGATTAAGTGTAACATTATGTATGGTTTGCAGTATTGATTGACGGGTGGAGTGGCTTGACCCTGCGTGCATGCAGCTCTAGCTACCGAGCAAATGAAAGTACTAAGGAGAATTGCCTCCTTGGGAATGCCATGTAGCTCATGGCTTTTATGATTGAGACTGTGTCCATAAAAGTCTGACCATGTAGAAAAACACAAATGCCCATAGACCTGGTTATCTCTGACCTCGTGCCACTTACCATAAAGCATCTTTCTTTGGCTACATTTTTTTTTTTTTTTTTTGAGACGATGTTTCACTCTTGTTGCCTAGGCTGAAGTACAATGGCGTGATCTTGGCTCACTCTAACCTCCGCCTATAGGGTTCAAGCATTTCTCCTGCCTCAGCCTCCCAAGTGCTGGGATTACAGGCATACACCACCACGCCTGGCTGATTTTGTATTTTCAGTAGAGACAGGGTTTCTCTATGTTGATCAGACTGGTCTCAAACTCCCAACCTCAGGCAATCCACCCACCTCGGCCCCCCAAGTGCTGGGATTACAGGCATAAGCCACCACGCCTGGCATCTTTGGTTACTTCTTTGAACTTTACTCTCTTGTGAAGATCCCGTGGACAAGTAAAAAGAATGAAATGTGTATGTTTTTCTCTAGCTAATCTGCTTCATGTCAATTTGGCTTCTAGATCCAGCTGAAGAGCCCACATTCAAGCTTAAGGAGGTTTGGAGTTGGCTCTGACTTCCCGACACGTTTGGAAGCAGGAGGTATATGGGAAACCTCTGTACTGTCCTCCCAGCTTTGCTGTGAATCTAAAACTGCTCTAAAGTATCATATTTTTGGGGGTTTTTTTTTTTGTTTGTTTGTTTTTTAAGCCTGGAGCTTGGCAGCTCCAGGACTACATCAGGTGCTCAGTGATACCATCAAAGACCCAGGCTCTCTCTGACAGCCTCTCAGCAGTGAGGCCTTAGGCCTACACGTCATGGCTGCTACCACACCAAGCTCTCTGCCTTCACACTAGTGCCTAGAAGGAAGGTAGAGGCATAAGGAAGGAAGCTTTTGCCTGATAGGCTCTATTGTTTTTCTTCAGGGGAAAAAAAAAAAATTCCAAGTGCACAACAGACTTCCCTTTTATGTTATCATCTGGAGTTGGGCCACACTCCCTACCCTAGGCTAATCCTGATGATGGGCAATGGGATTCCCATCATGATTTAATCTCTGGGTGCCTCCATGGTTGCTGACCAAAAAAGGAAGAAATAAATAAATAAATAAATATGTTATATACATATGTATATAACAAATATATATTCAAATGAAAGTTCATATATTCACAGGCAGTATATACATACACATTTCTTTTCTATATATATAGTCAAAAGAAAATTCAGCAGTTTATATACGTATACCCACAGTGAGAATTGTGTATGCGTGTGTAAACTGTATTTTTTTTTCTATTATATATACATAGTCACAGGAAGATTCAGAGAGCTTTACTTTTCCAGGGAGAAAAAAACAATTTTTCCCTCAATCAAACATAATTTTTAGCTGGGATACCTATAAGAAAAGACAGATTAATAAGAGAAAAATAAACAAGTTTATGAATGTCCGTGACATACATCAAACAGAAGAAACCTCAAGGAAACATATCTCAAAGCAGTGGCTTAGAACTCTGGCTTATATAGCATCTTTAACAAAGAAGAATAAAATTGTGGGGAAGTGACATGACAAAAGAAAGCAGTTCTAGGCTTCCAGCAGCGGGGAACTATGGGAAGGTAAGTAGGTGAGAGGAGATTAACGGAGTGAGGCTTGTCTGCAGACTCCTCTGTGTATCCCTGGGCTGTTGAGTCTAGAGCTATCTCCAGTAAAGGAGAATTTATATCCTGTCTTTAGGCAGAGAAGGGGAAGGATACAGAGTTTTCCTTTTTTTGCTGTCTTCTAATTGTCTTTAGATCAGAAATAATTTTTATGTCAAAAAGACATAGTTTGAAGTGGCATATTCTGGTTTCATTCAGCTTGACATGAACATTTTTTTGCTGGGTGTTTTTGTTTTTGTTTGTTTGGTTTTTGTTCTTTGTTTTTTGTTGTTATTGTTTGTTATTTGTTTTGTTTTTTTTGAGACAGGGTCTTGCTCTGTTGCTCAGGTTAGGGTGCAGTGACACAATCTTGGCTCACTGCAACCTCTGCCTCCTCAGTTCAAACGATTCTCCCGCCTCAGCCTCCCAAGTAGCTGGGACTACAGGCATGTTCCACCACACCCGGCTAATTTTTGTATTTTTTGTAGAGACAGGGTTTCACTATGTTGGCCAGGCTGGTCTTGAATTCTTGGCCTCAAGCGATCCACCCACCTCAGCCTCCCAAAGTGCTGGGATTACAGACGTGAGCTACCAAGCCCAGTCTGTTTTTTCATTTTTGTAAAAACGGGTCTCACTATGTTGCCCAGGCTGGACTCAAACTCCTGGCCTTAAACAATCCTGCCTCAGCCTCCCAAAATGCTATGATTACAGGTACGAGCCATTGTACCTGGCTGATATGAACATTTTATTGAGGAAGAAACAAACTGTTCACACACAGGCACTTCAACACCAAGAGGTAAGAGTGGCCCTCTCGCAAAGGTGAGAGTAAGGTTTATAAAGAGTAAAAGAGGAAGTTCATAGAGCTTCATTTTCTTTTTTTTGGCCTAGAATGCAGGAAAATTTTCATTGGTTATTTTAAAGTATCTTTTCCTTTTAGGGAAAGCAGCTTACTTAGGATGGAGCTGATTGGCTACAATATGTTGATTCATGCTGAAGGAGGAAATAAATTTCAAGAGTTCACTACAATTAAGTGAGTATTTCAGGAAATGGGGCTCAATGAGTTTTGCTGAACTGGCTGTGGGCCATTGGCTCAGAGGCAAAGGTCAGCCCCAGCCTCCATTTTGATTTCTATTTTACAGTATATAATCGGTATCAGCGTTAAACAGCAATGCAATCCGAGAATAAAAAATAACCAGACTCAGCCACAGGCCAGCGTTCTGCTCCCGGTCTCCCACCTCTCTCGCATCCATCTATATGACGTTGGTTAAGACACAGGCTGGGGGCTTGGGAGCCTCGTTCCTTCCTCCGTAAAACTAGCAATAGAGAGGATGGAGGGCATCAGGTGAGTATTCTTCATTTCTTCATCCCATCTACTTATGAATTTTATTCTAGCTCTATTCGTGGGGTAAAAGTGTATTACAGCAGATGACCACCATTCCAAATGTGGGCCCTGGCAAGCCCTGTCCTGAGCTATGAAGGCCAAGGCCAGCTACTCCAGCCCTGCAAGTCAGGCTAACAAAATCAGCCTAATCTCATCCTCTGTTGAAAGTGAGAACACAGGCTTCAGAGTGAAAGATACGCAGCCAAGCTTCCAACTCTGGCCTGAAGACATTTGGCAAATCACTGAGGTGTTCCACTTTCCTCCCCTGGAAGATGGTACGAAAATCTATCTAACTCAAAGGACTGTTGAAAGGACTGAACGAAAGGAAACAAGTTAAGTCAGTACTTAGCACAGCGCCTGGCACAAGATAATAATTGCTTAATAAATGTTGAAGTTCAAATTATGATGTAAATGGATTGTAAGACTGAGGCAAGGACTACGTCCAATATCTTGTTCACACATTTCTTTTGCTGATAGCCCACCCTCTTGCCCACCTGGAGTATGTCAGATGTCAATCAAGAATGAGTGAATGCCAAGCAGAGTGTGGTGGCTCATGCCTGTAATCCCAGCACTTTGGGAGGCTGAGGTGGGTGGATCACTTGAGTTCAGGAGTTCAAGGTCAACCTGGGCAACATGGTGAAACTCCATCTCTGTTTTAAAAAATACAAAAATTAGCCGGGCGTGGTGGCACACACATGTAGTCCCAGCTACTCAAGAGGTTGAGGTGAGAGGATTGCTTAAGCCCAGGAGGCGGAGGCTTCGGCGATCTGTGATTGCACCACTGCACTCCAGTCTTGGTGACAGATTGAGACCCTGCCGCAAGGAAAATAAAAGAGTGAATGAATCCCATCTACACTCATTAGGATGGCTATTATCCAAAAGAAAAAAAAAAGAAGAGAAGAGGGAAGGAGAGGAGGGGAGGGGAGGGCAGAGGAGGGAGGGGAGGGGAGGGCAGCGCAGGGCAGGGGAGGGGAGAGAAGAACAAGTGTTCCAATATCTAGAAGAAATTGGACCCTTTGTGTTGATGTGAATGCAAAATGGTACAGCTGCTATAGAAAACAGTATGGAAGTTCCTCAAAAAGTTAAAACTAGAACTACCATATGATCCAGCAATTCCACTTCTGGGTATATACCCAAAAGAGTTGAAAACAGAAGCTGGGCGTGGTGGCTCATGCCTGTAATCCCAGCACTTTGGGAGGCCAAGGCAGGCAGATCACTCGAGGTCAGGTCACCAGCCTGGCCAACATGGCAAAATCCCACCTGTACCAAAAATACAAAAAAGATTAGCCAAATGTGGTGGTACATGCCTGTGGTCTCAGCTACTCAGGAGGCTGAGGTGGGAGGATCACTTGAACCCGGGAGGTGGAGGCTGCAGTGAGCCGAGATCGCACCACTGCACTCCAGCCGGGGTGACACAGTGAGACTCTGTCTCAAAAAATAAAATAAAACAAGAATTGAAAGGAGGAGCTTGAACAGATATTTGTACACCCTTGTTCATAGCAGCATTATTTCCTACAGCCAAAAGATGGAAGCATTCTGAATGTCCACTGATGGATGAATAGATATGCATACAATGAAGTATTACTTACTCTTAAAAAGGAAGGAAATTCTAACACATGCTACGACATGGAGGAACCTAGAGGAGATTATGCTAAGTGAAATAAGCCAGTCACATAAAGACAAGCGTGTATGATTCCACTTATACGAGGACCTAGAATAAATCATTGAGACAGTAGAATCATGGTTGACAGGCACTGAGGGAAAGGAGGAATGAGGAGTTATTTACTAGGTACAGAGTGTCAATTTTGCAAGATGAAAAGAGTTCTGGAGATTGGTTGAACAACAATGTGAACGTACTTAACCCTACTGAAGTGTACACTTAAAAATGGATAAGATGGTACATTTTGTGTTATGTGTATTTACCATAATTAAATGTTTTTCATAAAGAGGAATGACTGAATTTGTTGACATATGCCATACCATACATAAATAAACCTTGAAAACATTAGATTGGCCGGGCACGGTGGCTCACGCCTATAATCCCAACACTTTGGGAGGCAAGGCAGGCGGATCACAAGGTCAAGAGATCGAGACCATCCTGGCCAACATGGTGAAACCCCGTCTCTACTACAAATACGAAAATTAGCTGGGCATGATGGTGCGTGCCTGTAGTCCCAGCTACTCGGGAGGCTGAGGCAGAAGAATTGCTTGAACCCAGGAGGCGGAGGTTGCAGTGAGCTGAGATCATGCCATTGCACTCCAGTCTGGGCAACAACAGCGAAACTCCATCTCAAAAAAAAAAAAAATACAAAAATTAGCTGGGTGTGGTGACATGCACCTGTAGTCCCAGCTACTCAGGAGGCTGAGGCAGGAGAATTGTTTGAACACAGGAGACAGAGGTTGCAGTGAGCAGAGATTGTGCCATTGCACTCCAGCCTGGTGCCTGGTGACAGAGTGAGACTCTGTCTCAAAAAAAAGAAAATATTAGATTAGGTGAAAAAAAACAGATGCAAAAGACCACTACTGTATTCTTCTATTTACATGAAATGTCCAGAATAGGCAAACCCATAGAAACAGAAAGTAGTTGAGTAGTTGCTGGGAGTTGAGAAGGAGGAAGGAGGAAAGAGGGGTGACTGCTAATAGGTACAAAGTATCTTCTTGGGGTGATGAAAATATTCTAAAATTAGATGGCAATGATGGCAACTCTATGAGTACATAAATAGCACTGAATTGTATAAAAGCATACCCCAGAGATATTTCTTGTTCAGTAGCAGACCAGTGCAGTAAAGTGAACACTGCAATAAAACAAGTCATATAATTCATGCCTGTAATCCCAGCCCTTTGGGAGGCCAAGGCAGGCAGATCACCTCAGGTCAAGAGTTTGAGACCAGCCTAGCCAATGTGGTGAGACCCTGTCTCTACTGAAAATACAAAAATTAGTTGGGTATGGTAGCACATGCCTGCAATCCTAGCTATACACAAGGCTGAAGTGGGAGCCTGAATCCAGGAGGTGGAGGTTGCAGTGAGCCGAGATCATGCCACTGCACTCCAGCCTGGTCGACAGAGTGAGACTCTGTCTCAAAAAAAAATTATTTTCCACTGCTCATAAAATTTATGTTTATACTATACTATAGTCTATTAAGTATAGAATGGCATTATGTTGCCGGGTGCTGTGGCTTATTCCTGTAATCCCAGCACTTTGGGGGGCCAAGGCAGGCAGATCACAAGATCAGAAGATCAAGATTATCCTGGCTAACACAGTGAAGCCCCATCTCTACTAAAAATACAAAAAATTAGCTAAGCGTGGTGGCACGTGCCTGTAGTCCCAGCTATTTGGGAGGCTGAGGCAGGAGAATCGCTTGAACCCAGGTGGTGGAGGTTGCAGTGAGCCCAGATCACACCATTGCACTCCAGCCTGGGCAACAGAGAGTCCAACAAAAAAAAAAAAAAAAAGAATATCATTATGTCTTTAAAAACAATATACATATCTAAATCATACCTTAATTTAAAAATAATTTATTGTTGGCTGGGCATGGTAGCTCATGCCTGTAATCCCAGCACTTTGGGAGGCCAAGGCAGGCAGATTGCCTGAGGTCAGGAGTTCGAGACCAGCCTGGCCAACATGATGAAATCCCGTTTCTACTAAAAATACAAAAACTAGCCAGTTATGGTGGCACATGCCTGTAATCCCAACTACTCATGAGGCTAAGACAGGAAAAGTGCTTACACCCGGGAGGCAGAGGTTGCAGTAAGCCAAGATTGCACCACTGCACTCCAGCCTCTGCAACAGAGTGAGACACCATCTCAAAATAATAATAATAATAATAATTTATTGCTAAAAATGTTAACAATCAGCTGAGCCTTCAGCAAGTCGTAATCTTTTTGCAGGTGGAGGGTCCTGCCTTGATGGCTTCTGACTGATCAGGATGGTGATCCCTGATGGTTGTGGTGGCTGTGGCAATTTTTTTAAATACGACAATATGCCACATCGATTAGTCCCTTCATGGAAGATTTCTCTGTAGCATGTGATGCTGTTTGATTTTAAAGGAAGTAGAACTTCCTTCAAAACTGGAGTCACTCAAGCCTGGCTGCTACTTTATCAACTAAATTTCTGTAGTGTTCTAAATTCTTTATTGTGATTTCAACAATGTTCACAGCATCTTTATCAAGAGTAGATGCCATTGCAAGAAACCACTGTCTTTGCACATTTATGAGAAGCAACCCCAGGTCTTGTGCAGTGGCTCATGAGAAGAGGGGGGAGAAGAAGAAAGAAGAGGAGAAGAAGAAGAAGGAGAAGAAGAAGAGAAAAAGAAGAAGAAGAAACTCCTCATCTGTTCAAATTTTATCATAAGATTGCAGCAGTTCAGTCACATCTTCAGGCTCTCGCTGTTTCTACCAAATCTGTAGTGACTTTCTCCACTGAAGTACTGAACCCTTCAACATCATCCACTGGGATTGGATCACCTTCTTCCATACTTAATTTTGCTATTTTGACCTCCTCTCATGAATCATGAATTTTTTTTTTTTAAGACAGGGTCTCACTCTATTGCACAGGCTGGGGTTCAATGGCACAATCACGGTTCACTGCAGCCTCTACCTCCCAGGCTCAAGCGATTCTCTCATCTCAGGCTCCTGAGTAGCTGGGACTACAGGCATGCACCACCATGTCCAGCTAATTATTTCAATTTCTAGTAGAGATGAGGTCTCACGATGTCGCCCAGTCTGAGCTCAAGCGATCCTCCCACCTCAGCCACCCAAAGTGCTAATATTACAGGTGTGAGCCACTGTGCCAAGCCAGATGGTTCTTTTTCTAATCTTAATCTCTATACGGTAGCTAAGATAACTGTTACATTCTCAATAGCATCTAGAATGGTGAATCCTTTTCAGAAAGTTTTCAATTTACTTTGTCCAGATCCATCAGGGGAATTACCACCTATGGCATTTATAGCCTTACAAAATGTGTTTCTTAAATAATGAGACTTAAAAGTTGAAATTATTCCTTGATCCATGGCCTACAGAATGGATGTTTTGTTAGCAGGCATGAAAACATTAATCTCCTTGTACTTCTCCATCAGAACTTTTGAGTGACCAGGCACATTGTCAATTAGCAATAATATTTTGAAAGGAATTGTTTTGCCTGAACATTAGGTCTCAACAATGGGCTTAAAATATTCAGTAAACTATGCTGTAAACAAATATTCTGTCATTCAGACTTTGTCTTATTATGGTGCACAGGCAGAGTCAATATAGCATGATTCTTAAAGACGTTGGGATTTTTGGAATGATGAATGAGCACTGGCTTCATCTTTAAATCAGCAGCCGAATTAGCCCCTAACAAGAGGGCCACCATGTCCTTGGAAGCTTTGAGGCCAGACATTGACTTCTCTCTAGCTATGAAAGTCCTTGGTGGCATCTTATTCCAATATAAGGCTGTTTCATCTACATTGAAAATTTATTGGCCGAGTGCAATAGCTCACACCTATAATGCCAGCACTTTAGGAGGATGAGGCAGAAAGATTACTTAAGGCCAGGAGCTCAAGACCAGTCTAGATAACATAGCATCTAGATTACATCTCTACAAAAACTTTTTTTTAGTTAGCCACGGCTGAGCACAGTGGCTCATGCCTATAATCTCAGCACTCTAGGAGGCCCAAAAGGCTGGATTTCTTGAGCTCAGAAACTTGAGGCCAGTCTGAGTAACATGGCAAAATCCCATCTCTACAAAAAATACAAAACATTGTCCGAGGATGGTCGTGCAGATAATTGTCTATGGTCTCAGCTACTCAGAAGGCTGAAGTGGAAGGCTCACTTGAAACTGGAAGGCAGAGGCTTTGGTTAGCAACCTCTGCATCACACCACTGTGCTCCAGCCTGGGCGGCAGACTCAGTCTCACTCTGGCCGAGTGCAATAGCTCAAAAAAAATCATTTAGAAAAATGGCATTGATAGACTTCCTCCAAGGTTTGTTGCCACAGACCTTCAGTTTGTAAAAAATATAGTATCTGCACAGCACAGTAAAAAGAGGCATGCCTATAATTTAAAAGGTTAACTTTTGGCTGGGAATAGTGGCTCACACCTGTAATCCCAGCACTTTTGGGAGGCCAAGGCAGGCAGGTTGCTTGAGCCCAGGAGTTCAAAACCAGCCTGGGCAACATGGCAAAACTGTGTCTGTACAAAAAATACAAAAAAAAAAAAAAAATACCTGCATGTAGTGGTGCTCTCCTGTAGTCCCAGCTACTCAGGAGACTGAGGTAGGAGGATCACCTGAGCCTGGGAAGTCAAGGCTGCAGTGAGCTGTGATTGTACCACTGCACTCCACCCTGGGTAACGGGAGTGATACTCTGTCTCAAAAAAAAAAAAAAAAAAGTATGTGGGGGGTAACTTTTATCATAACTTTTATCTCAATAAAGCTGCCATAGAAAATGAACAAAAGCTGAGTGCAGTGGCTCACACCTGTAATCCCAGCACTTTGGGAGGCTGAGGCAGGTGGATAACCTGAGGTCAGGGGTTCGAGACCAGCCTGGTCAACATGGTGAAACCCCATCTCTGCTAAAACATACAAAAATTAGCCAGGCATGGTGGCTCACACCTGTAATCTCAGCTACTTGGGAAGCTGAAGCACAAGAATCGCTTGAACCTGGGAGGCAGAGGTTACAGTTAACCAAGATTGTGCCACTGCACTCAAAAAAAAAGAACAAATGAAGCCCTAAATTATAACCAGATCATTGGGGCTGTTTTAGTTCAGTGTCAATCTCAGCAGAAAGGGGGTTGTCCTGAGTGACCACGAAATTTTGAGATTTGCTGCTAAACACCTGCCAAGCACTGCAAGAGGCCCTAGGCTTTTGCAGCTTGCCACAGGACTCACACCTCTCTGGAGCCAGAGGATCACCTAACTATACAGTCTTTTCAGGACATTAGGGCTAGAAGTAGTACATCTCTTCCCCTAGAAACGCCCTACAGGGAATTCAGTTTACTACTTGCCATTATAATGACATAATTGCATGCTACTCCTGGATAATGTGCAGAAACAATAACTAGAGAATATAAACAAACAGCTGGTGAGCATCCTCCTTGCAAAATGCTAAAGGCAAACTTCGAAAGTTTTGGGGTTGTTTTAATCAGTTTTTAAAACCTGATGTGGTAGTCCCAAATGTGCAGCAGAGCATATGTGGCAGCTCGGAAGCAACAGAGACACGTTCTGTAAAATGGCACATTGTCAGAGCCGCTCACAGGAGAAAATCCGAAGGCAGTGATGGGGCTGCAAGTGGAACTACAATTCACTGGCAGGCCTTTACTCCCACCCATGAGCCAAACTTTTCATGCTTAAAAACACCTTCTGTCCCCATAACACATTTTTGCACAGCATGTAAATTTCAAGTGGCTTCTCCCAAAAACACTTCTCTAACCCACCCTACAGGAACCTGTAAGACTTGTTCAAGAAGCTCTGCCCAGTCAAGGCCCCTGTGCTGGTTGTCTGGGGACTAAGGTGCAGGGCATACCTAGTCCCCCAAGACCACCAGCCCACATTGCACAAGGACCTGGAGCTATATTGTGAATAGCCTAAATGGAGCTTCTAGAACTGAGTCTTGGGGGAAAAAATTGAAATATTTGAAACTTACCTGGCCAAGTGTGGTGGCTCATGCCTGTAATCCCAGCACTTTGGGAAGCCAACGCAGGAGGCTCACTTGAGCCCAAGAGTTGGAGACCAGCCTGGGCATCATAGTGAGACCTCAGCTCTACAAAATTTTTTAAAAAAATTCGCGGGGTGTGGTGGCACACACACACACCTGTAGTCCAAGCTACTCAGAAGGCTGAGATGAGAGGATCACTTGAGCCCAGGAGGTTGAGGCCAAAGTGAGCTATGATGGTGCCACTGCACTCTAGTCTGGGTGACAAAGTGAGACTCTGACTCAAAAAAAAAAAAAGAAAAGAAAAAGGAAAAGAAGCTTACCAAACCATGATTATAGCAGAAATATAAGCATATGTAAACAATTCATGTAGCACTGGAAATAATGATGATTAGAAGCATATCAGGCAGAATTTTGTTCATTGCCAGTCTCTTCTGAAAAATTGGTAAATTCTTCAAACCCCAGCAAGAAAAGGTAGATTCTTGAACCTGACCAGGTTTGTCATCTGAACCCCACTGTATTGGATATTCTTTCTGCCCTCTCCTGTGGGTTCCTTCTGAGGTATGACAGGCTTCAAGCATTTTCTTGGCGCTTATCTACAGATCACTGTTTGGCTTTATTCTCTGTGGTTGCTTCTTTCTCTTCTTTTTAAAAATTGAGATATGGTCTGGGTGTGGTGGCTCACGCCTGTAATCCCAGCACTTTGGGAGGCCGAGGTAGGCTGATCACTTGAGGTCAGGAGTTCAAGACCAGCCTCACCAACATGGTGAAACCCTGTCTCTACTAAAAATAGATAAATTAGCCGGGCTTGGTGGCAGGTGCCCGTAATCCCAGCTACTCAGGAGGCATGAGGTATGAGAATCCCTTGAACTCAGGAGGCAGAGGTTGCAATGAGCCAAGATCACGCCACTGCACTCCAGCCTGGGCAGCAGAGGGAGACTCTGTCTCAAAAAAAAAGAAAAAAAAAAGAGAGAGAGAGAGAGAGAGATAATCTACATACCATAAAATTCACCCTTTTAAAGTGTCCAATTCAGCGACTCTTAGCATATTCACAAGATTGTATAGCTATCACCCCTATCTAATTGCAGAACATTTTCATCACCTCAAAAAGAAATTCCATGTGTATTAGCAGTCATCCCATTTCCTCCTTCTCCTAGTCCCTTGGTACCACTAATCTCATTTCCGTTTCTTTTCTTTTTTTGTTGTTGTTGTGGGTTTTGTTTGTTTGTTTGTTTTGTTCTGTGACAGAGTCTCGCTCTGTTGCCCAGGCTGGAGTGCAGTGGCACAGTCTTGGCTCACTGCAACCTCCACCTTTGGGTTCAAGTGATTCTTCTGCCTCAGCCTCCTGGGCCGCTGAGTCACTGGGACTACAGATGCACGCCTCCACACCCGGCTAATTTTCATATTTTTAGTAGAGATGGGTTTTCACCCTTGGCCAGGCTGGTATTGAACTCCTGACCTCGGGTAATCCACCTGCCTCAACCTCCCAAAGTACTGGGATTGCAGGTGTGAGCCACTGCACCCAGTCTAATTTCTGTTTCTATAGATTTTCTTATTGTGGACATTTCCTATAAAAGAATTATATAAAATGTGGTCTTTTGTGTCTGGCCCCTTTCTTAGCCTAATGTTTTCCAGGTTCATCCGTGCTGCTGCATGTGTCAGGACTCCATTCCTCTTTTTGGCTGAATGATATTACACTGTATGATTATACCATATTTTGTATATCCATTCATTGGTTAAGGGAGATTTGGGTTGTTTCCACTTCCGGCTATTATGAATAATGCTTTTGTGGAGTTTCATGTACAGATGTTTGTGCGGACATAAGTTTTCAGTTCTCTTGGGTATACACACAGGAGCAGAACTGTTGAGTCATATGGTGACCCTGTGTTTAGTGGTTTGAGGAACTGATAGACCCACTGCGCCATTTTGTGGTTGCTTTTTGCTGCGGCGTGGAAGGCCCTCTTCTTGCTTCTGCCTTTTGTGCTCCTCATTATCCTACCTGAGCCTCAAGTGGCAACACACTCCCAGGAATGTCTTGTTTTCTCCTCCAACTTACTCCCAATCAAAGTGAAGTAACCTGCTCCCAAGCAAAGAGAGACGAAAGAGAACAAACATGCAGTAAGGTCCGTCTGCACACCCAGCATTGAGCTCCATGATGTATGTGTTCAGTGCTTTTCTTACACACTATAAGACTCGAGGTAGATGTCACCATCCCCACTTTATCAACAAGGAAGTGGAAAAGCCTTCCAGGTTTGTCATTTGAACCCCGCCGTGTTGGATATCCCTTCTGTTGTCTTCTAGTTTTATTGCTCCCAGCTCCTTCCCAAGAAAGTGGTTCTCAAACTGTGCACCACAGAACCCGATGGTCCTTCAGGGGTTCAACAGTAAACAGCATTTTCTGCCAAACAATGAGAGTCTTCAACATTCCTGAAAAATCCACTCCTCATTTTTATCTATTTTGGAGTTCAGTGGAAACCTTGTGAGTCTTTTTCTTTTCTTCTCTTCTCTTTTCTTTTTTTTCTGAGACAGAGTGTTGCTCTCTCACCCAGGCTGGAGAGCAGTGCCGCAATCTTGGCTCACTGCAACCTTTGCCTCCAGGGTTCAAGCGATTCTCATGCATCAGCCTCTGGAGTAGCTGGGACTACAGGTGTCCGCCACCACGCCCAGCTAATTTTGTATTTTTAGTAGAAACAGGGGTTTCACCGTGTTGGCCAGGTTGGTCTCAAATACCTAACCTCAAGTTACATGGCATATAGTAATTGTTCAATAAGTATTTTTCTAGTGAATAAATTTTTCTCTGCTAAAAAAATTTGGGAAACCATTGTGCTAAGACAGTGCTTCCTAAACCTGACAAAGTCAGAACTTGCTCATAGAGTACTGTCAAATTGCCCAGAGAATATATTTTTAAAATATAGCTCATGAGGCCCTGATGACTCAGACTCTCTAGAGTGGGTGGTGGCATTACTGTTACGAATCTCCCCAGGTGGTGCTGACAAAGCTTTCTGCAGACCCCAGTTTGCAAGCCACTGCTATGAGAGGTACTGGCTCTGTTTGGCCTCAGGGCCAGTGACATCTCTGGTTACTTTCCCAGGCCTAAGAGATCTTACTCTGGCCCACAGCCACAGTCAACAACTGTGCAGTCAGGAGATCTATTGTCATCACAGTCCACTGGCTGCGGCTGGCTTTACTCTGACCATTATTAGACCTTTCAGTGTGACTGCACGCCTGAAGAGCACTACTGGCCAGTCTTTCCCTAGACCTCTACTTTAGACCTCCTTTGTTATTATTAACTAAGACTGATTAAAGCCATGCTAAGTTGAACATCAGAAGTTCTCCATGACTGGAGAAAAGAATCTTACTGCTTCTAATAGCCTGTAATTCCTCCCCCTTACCTCCCAGCCCTGGTTCACAAGGACTTGAGGGATAAGCTGATGCCATCCAGGGGGGGTCCCCATTCCCCTCCACCTATAGAAAGGGGCAGTAGGTCCCTCAGATTCAGTTCTTCTTTCAAGGTCAAGGACAGTGTAGGAAAGAGTAACATCTTCCACTCCATTCCATTACCCTGGGGCCACCCAATGATGGCGACCCTAAAGAGAAAAAAGGACTCGTGACTCACTATTACCTGCTTGCTTCCAGTACCACTTCCCCTTCTCTCCTAAGAGGAAGAAGGACTTTATCATACTAGCAAATCTGAAGATTCTCTAAAAAGATTCAATTACGTATTGAATAGACCAATATTCAATTATGTCAGGGTAGACCTACAGTGTGAGGAAGACCAGGCTAGGGCAGCAGGGCTGCCCCTTAGGCAGGGTGGGGGTAGCAGAGTGGGAATAGGGGTGTTGGCTGAGGAGATGGAAGGGAAAGCAGGAAGGCAGGGCAAGTCTGGATGAGCATGAGATAGAGCTCAGTCAACAAAGCACAGTACCCATGAGGGTGCAGCTATCTCTAGTCACAGTGCAAGCAAATCACTGGCTCCAGGGAATTAAGAAGCCTCAAGATGGCCTCACAGGAGTGCAAAGAAAATAAAAATAGTCTCTGGCCAGGTGCAGTGGCTCATGCCTGTAATCCCAGCACTTTGTGAGGCCAAGGCAAGTGGATCGCAAGGTCAGAAAATCAAGACCATCCTGGCCAACATGGTGAAACCCTGTCTCTACTAAAAATACAAAAATTAGCTGGGCATGGCGGCACATGCCTACAGTCCCAGCTACTCAGGAGGTGGAGGCAGGAGAATCTCTTGAACCCGGGAGGCGGAGGTTGCAGTGAGCTGAGAGAGACTCCATCTCAAAAAAAAACAAACAGTCTCTCTAGCACTTTGCCACCCAAGGGGCAGTCCCCCAGCCAGCCGTGGCAGCATCACCCAAGTATTTGTTAGACATGCAGAATCTCATGTCCCACCACCTAACTTAACAAGACCTTAGCATGATTTAAGTGCACATTAAAGTGCTCTGAACCAGCTTGAGAACAAGCACAACTCAGTATTAAAACACAGGAGATTGTTTTAGACCCAGCTGAGGCTGCATCTAGGCAACTCTCAAGCTTTGATGCACATAAGAATTACCTGGAAAGATTCTGATTCAGGCAGAATCAGAATTTTCAGGTGCAGAATTTGGGTGGAGCACAAGAATCTGTATTTTTAGCAATGCATAGATGATTCTGATTCCAGAGGTTCCAACTGCTTTACTTCTGAACAGAGGACATGAAGTTCCCACTTACATGTGTGCAGAATAATATTTTACATTCTTAACTCATTTTTTCCATGCATGTGTCTCCTTTGCTCATTGCCCATTTCCAGCAGATAGGCCATTTTGTGCCCATTGCCATTTGGAAAGGGTGTAAGACTGAAGGCTAAAGAACAGAGAGACAGACAGACAGACTTCTTCCTGACTGTGGCTCCCAAAAGCTGAAAGCCATTGGTTGTACTTTAAATTTTTTTTATATTTTAAATTTTAATTTGTATTTTTTTCATTTAGAAAACATAGAGATGGAGTCTCACTATGTTGACCATGGTGAGACTCACGGCCTCAAGCAATCCTCCCATCTCAGTCTCCCAAAGTGTTGGGATTACAGGTGTGAGCCACTGCACCTCGCCCCTTTGTTGTACTAAAGGAGTTGGATGGGGCTGGGTGCAGTGGCTCACACCTGTAATCCCAACACTTTGGGAGGTCAGGGCAGGTGAATCACGAGATCAGGTGTTCAAGACCAGCCTGGTCAACATGGCNAAAAAAAAGAAAGAAACCCCATCTCTATTAAAATACAAAAAATTAGCTGGGCGTGATGGCAGGTGCCTGTAATCCCAGCTACTTGGGAGGCTGAGACAGGAGAATTGCTTGAACCTGAGAGGCGGAGGTTGCAGTGAGCCGAGATCACACCACTGCACTCCAGCCCAGGCAACAGTGTGAGACTCCATATCAAAAAAAAAAGTTGGTTGGAAGCGGAATTGGAGACAGCAGGGCTTTTCCACACCAGAAAAAAAAAATTGCTTCATGCAAGATGAAAGAACAACGGCAAAAAGACAGATGTCACTGAGGCCACAGACTGGGCCTCTGCTTTAGACCTCCCAAGGTCTTTCCCTAGACCTCTACTTTAGACCTCTAAATTATCTAAATTGTCCATGATTGTCACGGAAAGGAGTGGCTGCCTCAGAGGGATTCCTATTCCCCCAAGAAGAGCCTGGAGCTCAGGAGAGGCCAGGTGACTTGGAGAAGCAACCTCTCTCAATCGGCATCCTGCAGGCAGTCTTGGCCAGCACCTACCTGGACATAACTTGAGATCAGATGGGCCTTTGCCACCCCCATCATCACGCCTTGGTCATCACAAGTCCTCGGACAGGAGGACAGGCTATTAAATACAAGTCTCTCTGGGTTAGGAACTCGGAATTCTGTTGTGGTAGAAAATAAAGGAGAATATGGAGTGAAAATTGCACCAGTTACATGGGACGTTCCGCAGGATTTTAGCTCCAGAACATATTCTTTTTTTTTTTTTTTTTTTTAAAGAAAGAAAGAGAAAGAGAAAGGGGGAGAGAGAACAGGAGTCTTGCTCTATCGTCCAGGCTGGAATACAATCTAAAAATAGGCATTAAAAACCTCTTTTATGCCGATAATTGTGCTTAACAGCGGAGACAGGAAGGAGTAAGGGAAGAAAATAACAAACAGCCAACCAATATTTCATTTAAGTCTGTGAAATGCTATGCAAATGCTGAAGAGTGATTTACTTCCAATTATGTGGTCACTTTCAAAATAGGTGTAATATGATACTGAGAAAAATGTATGTTCTGTGGACCTGGGGTGAAGAATTCTATAAATATTCACTGAGTTTACTTGTTCCAGGTCTGAGTTCAAATCATAGATGTCCCTGTTAATTTTCTCGTTGATCCATCAAATATTAACAATGTGGTGTCAAAGTCTCCCGCTATTATGTGCGGGAGTCCAAGTCTCTTTATTAGTCATTAAGAGCTTGTCTTATGTATCTGGGTGTTCCTATATTGGGTGCATATATATTTATGATCATTAACTCCTGTTGTTGCATTGATCCATTTACCATTATGTAATGTCCTTCTTTGTTTCTTTTAGTCTTTGTTACTATTAAAGTCTACTTAGTCAGAGACGAAAGTTACAACTCCTGTTTTCTTTTTTTCTCTCCATTTGATTGGTAAGTCTTCCACCAACCCTAAGAGTCTTTGTGTGTCCTTGCTTATGAGATGGATCCGGATACAGTGAACTGATGGGTTTTCACTTTTTATTCAATTTGCCTGTCTGTGTCTTTGATTGGGGCATTTAATCCATTTAAATTTAGGATTAATATTGATATTTGTGAGTTTAATATTGTCATTTAATGCTAGCTGGCTATTTTGCCCATTAATTGATATAGATTCTTCATTGTGGAGATACTCTTTACCTTTTGGTAAGTTTTTGGGATGACCGATGCTGGTTGTTCCTTTCTGTGTAAAGTGCTTCATTCACAAGCTCTTCTAAAGCAGGCCTGGTGATGATGAAATCTCTGAGTGCTTGCTTGTTCACGAAAAGTTTTATTTTTCCTTCATTTATGAAGCTTAATTTGGCTGGATATGAGATTCTGGGTTGAAAATTCTTTTCTTTGAGGATATTGAATATTGACCCCACTCTCTTCTAGTTTGTAGGGTTTCAGCTGAGAGATCTGCTGTGAGTCTGATAGGCTTCCCTTTATGGGTAACCTGACCTTTCTCTCTAGCTGCCCTTAGAATTTTCTCCTTTATTTCAACCCTGGTGAATCTAACGATTATGTGTCTTGGGGTTGCTCTACTTGAGGAATATCTCTGTGGTGTTCTCTGTATTACCTGAAGTTGAGTATTTTCCTGCCTTACTAGGCTAGGAAAGTTTTCCTGAATAATATCCTGAAGAATATTTTCCAGCTTGGATTCATTCTTTTCATGACATTCAGGTGCACCTATCAAATGTAAATTAGGTCTTTTCACATAGTCCCATATTTCTTGGAGACTCTGCTCATTCCTTTTTACTCTTTCTTCTCTAATCTTGTCTTCTCGTTTCATTTCATTAAGTCGGTCTTCGACCTCCGATATCCTTTCTTCTGCTTGATCAATTCGACTGTTAAAACCTGTGCATACTTCGAGGCGTTCTCATATTGTATGCTTCAGTTCCATTAATTCACTTATATTCCTCTCTAGATTGTCTTTTCTCGTTAGGATTTCGTCAAACCTTTTTTCAAGGTTCTTAGTTTCTTTACGTTGGGCTAGAACATGTTCTTTTAACTCACAGAAGTTTCTTCTAATCCACCTTCTGAAGCCTAAATCTGTTAATGGAATGCACTCGTTCTCCATCAGGCCTTGTTCCCTTGTTGATGAGGAACTGTGATCCCCTGTAGAGGGAGAGGTATTCTGATTTTGGGTATTCTCAGCCTTTTTACGCTGATTTCTTCCCATCATTGTAAACTTATCCACCTGTCATCTTTGTAATTACCGACTTTCAAATTAGGTCTCTGAGCGGACGTCCAACTTGTTGATTCCCAGCGCCAGAATCTGAGCAAACCACTGCGCCGGACAAAACAGCAGTGTTAAGACTCGTGGTGGGAATCTCTGGTCTGGCTTCCTTCTTGAGTCCCTTTTTCAATCAGCTGAATGGGCTACTCTGCCTTCCCGGAGCTCCAAACGTCGACCAAAAGGGGACCCAGTCCCGTTTACTCTGCACCAAGAACCGCCACACCCGGGCGCCGGCAAAACCGCCGCCCCAGCCACAAGAGTTGTGCTGGTGACCTGTGGGGCTCCTCCGCTGGGAATCTCCTGGTCCACGAACAACAAAAATTCGTCTGAAAGTGTGGCGGCCTCTCATTCTCTGCGCTTTCACTGGGAGCTACAATCCTGAGCTGCTAGTAATCAGCCATCTTGGATCTCTCTCGCTCCAGAACATTTTCTAAAGAGTCCTCTGGTGGGGCCCCTGGTGGGGACCTCTGGTGCAGCAGACTCTCTCGGCACTACCTTCAACTTTTCTCCAATCCTGGGCTTTTCTGCCAAATGTCTGCTTTTCCTTATTCTATCTTTGTGTATTTTCTCTATTCTCCTCAACGTTGCCTTTAATGGCCCATCCAGAAACATCACCATGGCTCTTTCAAACTAGAGAACCCAAACAACAGCAAAGAAAACTTCGATTCCTTTGATCCACTTTCTCCCGGGCCAGGGAAAACCCAACATTTCAAAACCCATTGCTTCCCCTACCATTCCTAGAGAGAGAATGAGCCTTGTGGGTCTCTCCAGGATGAGGCTGGCCTCATGCCTGACATGCTCTCCCATCAGCAGAGAAAAGGACAATGTTTCCCTATTAACACCTGATCAACTTTCACAGCTACTCTCCAAATATTCATACCAATGCCATTTTTCATTGAGAGTCAAGGGAAAATATGTGTTAGCGTTTCGCAGAAACACCAGCTAATTGCAGCTAAGATAGTGTTGCAATTTCTACCCCACTAACCTTCTCAACGGCAAAGTTTTCCTAAAGCTTCAGAGTCTTTGCGACCTGAAATGTCAACCCCAGAAAAACCAGTTCCTATGTAAAAGCATTTGCTCTGTAATTGGTTATGGAAATGGAACCTTTAAGTGAGCTTCTGGGAGTAACAACGGTCTGCTAGAGCAATCCTCCTCTTTTCTGAAGAGCACCGGACTGAAGTCCAGACATACTCAGGATAAGAGTAGAGTAATTCCCACACATCGTCTCCAGTCTCTGTTACCTCTGTACAGGAACTTTTCCTAGTCTGTCCAAAACACAGCAGGGTCTGGCCTTGTCCCAGACCTGCCCTGAGCCTCTGCAGTGGCCTGTTCCAGGACGCCCCTCGGAAGAGCAGTGGGGAGGCTCTCTCTCCTCTAAACCCAGCAAGGTTTCTGTTCACACTTTTCCAGAGTCAAAGTGGATTGAGCTATCTAAAAGTGGGTACCGTTAACAGAAGTGACTCAAATTACAACCACTGCCTCTGCCTGCCCCCACTTCCTCTTTCCTTTTGCCACCTCTGAGAGGTACCTGTGGGTGCCTCCTTAGTTGACAAGCCTCCCGCTTTGGCTGTAGCATATGTATGAACATATGACATGAACACTTTATGGTGGGACGCCAACTGAAGGGGAGTCTTGATTATAGGGCAGCTGACATCTGTCATGTTTCTCCCTAGAAATAGAGAGAAGGCACAGAGGGAAGAAGGTGTCAAATGGGGCCAGGTGTGGTGGCTCACACCTGTAATCCCAACACTGTGGGAGGCAGAGGTGGGAGGATCACTTGAAGTCAGGAGTTCGAGACCAGCCTGGCCAACACGGTAACACTCCATCTCTATTAAAAATACAAAAATTAACTAGATGTGGTGGTGCACACCTGTAATCCCAGCTACTCAGGAGGCTGAGGCGGGAGAATCGCTTGAACCTAGGAGGTGGAGGTTGCAGTGAGCCAAGATCGTGCCACTGCACTCCAGCCTGGGTGACAGAGTGAGACTCTGTCTCAAAAAAATTTAAAAAAAGAGTGAAATGGGAAAATGAGGGATGAGCAACAAGTCTGGATCCTGGTAGTTCATTTCCTGCTTCTCTACTTCCTGAAGCTTGGTGGCCCTTGGATTCCATAAAGCATCACTGCGAGTCATCCACTGTCTCCTGTCTCCATCGCAGCTGCACTATTTTTCACTTATACTGTCTGCCTCTTTCACAATGAGCTGGGATCTCCTTGATACCAGGGACCTTTTTAAATTCAGATTTATCACGACAGCCTAAGGGTGGAATAGTTAGGCACAGAGAAAGTGATTCAAATGTCAGGTGAATGAATAAAAGGACAACTTGATTATCACATATTATCCTGAAAGAACTGTGTGTCATAACGAAACTTGTTGGATATCATGTTTGGTGCCTTACATACACACATAAATATGAAACATCTTTTCTGCCATCCATGGGTTGACAGCTAAATAGAATACTCTTTTTAAATAAACATGACTATATAAATCATATGGCAGCAGAGTAAAAATACTGTATGTTTGTGAATGACTTATAAAATCCCATATAATGTTGTAGGGGATGGATTTAATAATTGTGGGAGTTTCCTGCCCAGACACAACAGCACATTTTCTCTGTGGAATCCAGGAGTCTTCATGACAAGAAAGAGGTACCATCTAAAGAGCTTTCAAAACACTGCAAAGAGACCACCTGGAGATCAGGAAACACAGGAGAGCTGGGTGCATACTGGGTAGGAGCCTGGGGCTGGTGCAGCCTTGGAGGGTGCAAGGGAAGTGAGAAAGTCAGGATTTTTAAGTTTGTGAGCGCCACTGTAACAAAGTACTGCAAACTGGGTGGCCTGAAACAGTGGTCCCCAACCTTTTTGGCACCAGGGACCAGTTTTGTGGGGGACAGTCTTTCCATGAACCTGGGGTGGGGGCAGAAGGGAAGGGGGGATGGTTTCAGGATGATTCAAGCACATTACATTGACTGTGCACTTTATTTCTACTATTATTACATTGTAATATATAATGAAATAATTATACAGCTCACCATCATGTAGAATCCATGGGAGTCCTGAGCTTGTTTTCCTGCAACTAGACAGTCCCATCTGGGGGTGATGGGAGACAGTGACAGATCATCAGGCATTAGATTCTCACAAGGAGCGCACAACCTAGATCCCTTGCATGCGCAGCTCACAATAGGGTTTGTGATTTTATGAGAATCTAAGGCCACCTCTGATCTGATAGGAGGCAGAGTTCAGGCCGTAATGCTCACTCGCCCACTGCTCACCTCCTGCTGTGCAGTCCAGTTCCTAAAAGGCCACAGACCGCTACTGGTCTATGGCCCCGGGGGTGAGGGCCCCTGGCCCAAACTGAAGGAACTTCTTATTTTTATTTTTATTTTTTTGAGATGGAGTTTCGCTCTTATTGCCCAGGCTGGAGTGTGATGGCACGATCTTGGCTTACTGCAACCTCTGCCTACTGGGTTCAAAAGATTCTCCTACATCAGCTTCCTGAGTAGATGGGGTTACGGGCACCCGTCACCAAGCCTGGCTACTTTTTTTTTATTTTTAGCAGGGGTGGGGTTTCACTGTTGGCAAGGCTGGTCTCGAACTCCTGACCTCAGGTGATCCGCCCACCTCAGCTAACTAAAGTGCTGGGATTACAGGTGTGAACAACTGTGCCCAGCCCAGAACTTCTTGTTTCATAGTTCGGGAGGTTAGAAGTTCAAAATCAAGATATTGGGAATGTTAGTTCCATCTGAGGGCTACAAGGCAAAGATCTGCCCCAGATCTCTCTCCTTGGCTTGTAGATGGCCATCTTCATGTTCACGTGACATTCTCCCTGTGTACATGTCTGTCTCCAAATTTCCCGCTCCTCCACTTTTTTTTTAAGACAGTCTTGCTCTGTCACCCAGGCTGGAGTGCAGTGGCGAGATCTCGGCTCACTGCAACCTTCGCCTCCCGAGTTCAAGTTCTCCCGCCTTCCTGCCTCAGTCCGCCACCACCCCCAGCTAACTTTTGCATTTTTAGTAGAGACGGGGTTTCACCATGTTGGCCAGGATGGCCTCAATCTCTTGACTTCATGATCCTCCCGCATCGGCCTCCCAAAGTGCTGGGATTAAAGGCGTGAGCCACCGCACCTGGCCCAAATTTTCCCTTTTCATAAGCACACCAGGCATGTGGGACAAAGGCCTACCCTAATGACCTCATTTTGATCTGATTACCTCTGCAAAGATCACATTCTAAGGTACTGGGGTTAGGACTTCAACATATTCATTCTGAGGGGAACACAATTCAAACTGTCACGCGGATGCCCTGGAAAGTGCTATAGAAGAAAATGTGTTCCTGGCTTAGTTTGAATTCTAGATCTCCAATCAAAAGATTTTCTTAATCACCCCATTACTATACCACCATCACCCTAGCCCCCAGGGCTTCTCATCAAATATGCTTTTTTTTTTGAGATGGAGTTTCACTCTTGTTGCCCAGGCTGGAGTGCCGTGGCGCGATCTCAGCTCACTGCAACCTCTGCCTCCCAGGTTCAAGTGATTCTCCTTCCTCAGCCCCCTGAGTAGCTAGGATTACAGGCGCATGCCACCATGCCCAACTAATATTATATTTTTAGTAGAGATGGGGTTTCTCCATGTTGGTCAGGCCGGTCTCTAACTCCTGACCTCAGGTGATCCGCCCGCCTCAGCCCCCCAAAGTGCTGGGATTACAGGCATGAGCCACCACACCCAGCCTCACACATGCTTTTTATGGCTGCTAGAAAACAAGGGCTCTTTGGAGTCATTCATGCCTGTGGAATCTCCTGCAGGACTTTCAAAAGAGATTTGTTAGGCCAGACACAGTGGTTCATGCCTGTAATCCCAGCACTTTGGGAGGCCGTGGCAGGCAGAGTGTTTGAGCTCAGGAGTTCAAGACCAGCCTGGGCAACATGGCGAGACTCCTGTCTCTACAAAAAAAAAACTGAGTTGTTTCCTCCGTAGCAGTCACTCAGCCTCTTGGTGGGAGCACTGACATTGTGAAGCAGAGGTTAAAAACGCCAGATACGCACATTCTCAGTCCAGTGCGCAGCCAGAGCACAGTCAGGTGGCTCAGTCTTAGCTAATGGGACCTGATGTGGCTTCTGCTGGGAAAGCACATCCCCGCTAATAACTAAAAGACACAGGATGGGAACACCCCTCCCTTCCTGCTCTGGACATGGCCTAGTGAGGATGTGGAGGATGTGATGCTTGGGAGCTCCAAAGATTTTTTTTTGGAGACAGAGCTTCACTCTGTCACCCAGGCTGGAGTGCAGTGGCACAATCTCGGCTCACTACAACCTCCACCTCCTGGATTCAAGCAATTCTCCTGTCTCAGCCTCCCAAGTAGTTGGGATTACAGGCACCCACCACCATGCCCAGCTAATTTTTACATTTTTAGTAGAGGCGGGATTTCACCACGTTGGCCAGGCTGGTCTCAATCCCCTGACCTCAGGTGATCCTCCCACCTTGGTCCAAAGTGATTCTAAAACCATCAAGGGAGATGATACCAAAACATTAGAATGGCAGAGCAGGGAAATAAAAAGCTTTTTATCAACATTGGTAGGCTGATATCCATAGGCTAAGCCCTAGAACCTATCAGTCTTACCTTATAGATGTGATAAAGTTAAGGATCTTGAGATGAGATTATCCTGAATTATCTGGATGGACCATAAACATAATCCCAAATGTCCTTATGAGAGGGAAGCAAAGGGAGATTTGACAACAGAAGTAGAGAGGAGACGATGGAAGCCAGGGTTGGAGTGATTTGAGGAAGGAGCCACGAGCCAAGGAATGCACACAGCCTCCAGAAACTAGAAAAATGCAAGAAAACAGATCTTCCCTAGAGCTCCCAGAAGAAACAGCCCTGCCAGCTGAGTTTAGTCCAGTGAAACTGATTTTAGACTCTGGCTTCCAGAACTATAAAAGAATAAAGCTGCGTTGCTTTAAGCCAAGTTCGTGGTAATTTATCATAGTAGCAGCAGGAAATTAATACAACAACTTGAAACCGAACCAACCCAGGCAACACGCTTCTCCTTGATTGCTTGTAAAATGACATCATTTTTAAACTCCTAAATTTGAAAGCTACTTTTAGCAAGACTTGTTATGTGTTACTTGTAGTCCCAAGCACCCTAAATCACACTTCTAGCATGAATGATGGCAGTTTTAGTGGAGCTATTAGTTAGGATATTGGTTCAGCTGCTAACACAGGAAGAAATTTTTTTTTTTTTTTTTTCGAGACTGAGCCTTCTTCTTGTCACCCAGGCTGGAATGCAATGCCACAATCTCCACTCACTGCAACCTCTGCCTTCCAGGTTCAAGCCATTCTCCCGCCTCAGCCTCCTAAGTAACTGGGATTACAGACACCCACCATCATGTCTAGCTAATCTTTGTAGAGATGGGGTTTCACCATATTGGCCAGGCTGGTCTTGAACTCCTGATCTCAGATGATCCGTCCACCTCGGCTTCCCAAACTGCTGGGATTACAGGCATGAGCCACCATGTCTGACCCCTTTTTTTTTCTTTTTTTTAAAGGAGGACTGGTAGTGCAGCTCTGCTTCGAGGGTTTTGCTCAGAAGTAGACTTCTTTAGCATATTGGCTACCTCCCGCTTTCTTTTTTTTAGTAGAGATAAAATAAGTAGCAATATTTTTAAATTATGTAAGAGTATGTCTTATTGCTCTGCCATTCCTGGGGGGTTATCCCCATGGCATTCCTGGGGGTTGTTCCCATGGCATTCCTGGGGGGTTGTCCTCATGGTTCAAGATGAGTTGCCACAAATACAACTGCAAGCTAGCCCAAGAAAAGTGGGGGAGCCCCAGAGATAGGGCACACCCCAGAAATCTACACCACTTCCATTTATAGTGTGATGGTCAGAACTTGGTCATCTGGCTACACCTACTTGTTGGGGAAGCTGGAAGTCTTTAGTCGAATGTGCACAATTAGAAACACAAAAATAAAAATAAAAGACCATGTACATATTAGAGACCATAAGTGGCCTCTGTTTCAGTTCTGTTTCAGGAAAGATTATATGAGCATTTAAGTTAAAATCAAGGAGGCTTTAGCATCTCAGGACAAATGACTTTATACTCAATCCTACTGATGAAACTTAACTCATTCCAGACCTCCTCTGATCTACTGCCATGGTTTAAGAATCTGTGGGGGCCAACTGTGGCGATTCAAGCCTGTAATCCCAGCACTTTGCGAGACCGAGGCGAGTGGATTGCTTGAGCCAGGAGTTGAAGACTAACCTGGGCAACGTGGCGAAATCCCATCCCTACCAAAAATGCAAAAACTAGCTGGGTGTGGTGGCATGCACCTGTAGTTCCAGCTACTCAAGAGGCCGAGGTGGGAGCATCACTCAAACCCAGGAGGTCAAGGCTGCAGTGGCAGTGAGTCATGATCATTCTACTGTACTCCAGCCTGGGTGATGGAATGAGACCTATCTCAAAAAAAAAAAAAAAAAAGAAAAAGAAAAGAATTTGTGGGTAGCAGCAGATTCTACAATATATAAGAAAGAAACAAATGGTGGTGCCCTACCCCATTACCTTCCCCTCATGCCTAGGGGACCTCTTTGAAACATTAGTGCTCCGGGAAGACGCTAAAACAATGCATTGGCCTAAGCAAAACCATACTGCTTTGCAGATTGCCTTGGGGATTCCCAAGGCTGCTGAGTTTATTTCTCCCGTGAGTTATGTTGAAAATCCCCAACCCTTGGTAAAGAAGTTGGACCAGTCTTGCTGCATTGTTTGGTATATTTTAGAGTCACTCACTGCAGGGAAATAGAGGCTGCAACATTCTTCTCACTAGGTGAGAAGCCATTTTCAACTACACATTTCAATCACGGTGCTATCTGGAGCCAGAGTGAATGCCAGTTGCCATGGCACTGCTTTAAATTGTGCCTGTGCAAACACATCTTGTCATAATGTCACATGCTGCTCCCATACACTAGATAGATAGAGCCACATCTATCTCTTCCTCCTGTTTACTGACTGATGCCTGAGCCCTGCACTAGGAGCAGAGATATATCAACCAGAAAGCAAATCCACTACGGGTGCCACACCTTCCTAGCTTATTTACAAGGTACTAAGATTGAAAACACCGGAATTAGGCAACAAAAAATCTGGGTTCTACTCACAGTTCTCCACTCTGTGGCTTTGGGAAAATCCTTTAAAATCTCTGACCCTTGGATTCCTCACCTGTACAATGAGATGGAGCAGAATCTCTCTGCAGTATCTTCTTGATGTAATGTCTCCGATTCCTGCACGCTGTTTTGAAGCAGCAGAAGCTCTGCAGAGAATCAACATCAAAGTGTGAGTGAGGCAGTTCCTGTAAACAGTTGCATGGTCCTGCCCTGCTGACTGTGTCTGAAATTCCCCTCCACCATCTCTGAGCTGTTAGGGATTTGTTTTGAGTTAATTTTCTGGCAAGATGCCACTTGCCGAAAGGTCCCTTCTCGTGCACTAAGAGGACTGTTTTCAGCTTGTATTGAGTCATTATTTGCCTTGGAAATGCTTTCTTCTCAAGCTAGTCACTGGTTCAGTGCTCACAGTTTTTGGTCCCAAAGATAGCTACACCTCTAAATAAAGTAAGTGCTGAAACTAGACACTTTGGGATGCTGAGGCGGGAGGATCACCTGAGTTCAGCAGTTCAAGACCAGCCTTGGCAACATAGCTAGACCTGTCTCTACTAAAAATACAAAAATTAGCTAGGCGGGGTAGCATGTGCCTGTAGTCCCAGCTACATCACTTGAGCCCAGGAGATTGAGGCTGCAGTGAGCCGGCATGCAATGGCTGGGCAACAGAGCAACACCGTGTCTCAAAAATAAATAGAGAAAGACATACGTGTGAGGCTGGCGCTTGGACATGTTTTATAGAGTAGCATCTCATGGGACCAAGGGACAAAGCAGCTCTGATACGTGTCTAACCAACATGCAGCTGGTCTCATTAGCTGGAGTACAGATGAGGTCACATTTTCATACTTGCATTGTCCTGCCTTCTAGCACTCATCTGCTGATTGTAAAAACTGTGCTCTCACTGGGCACGGTGGCTCACACCTGTAATCCCAGCACTTTGGGAAGGTGAGGTGGGCAGCTCATGAGATAAGGAGTTCAAGACCAGCCTGGCCAATATGGTGAAATCCCATCTCTACTAAAAATACAAAAATTAGCCAGGCGTGGTGGCACGCATCTTTAGTCCAGATAGGCTGAGACAGAATAATTGCTTGAACCCAGGAGGCGGAGGTTGCAGTGAGCCGAGATCGCGTCACTGCACTCCAGCCCAGGTGATAGAACGAGACTCCATCTCAACAACAACAACAATAACAACAGCAACAAAACTGGGCTCTCACTTTCAAATTCTCCTTCCCACTTCATCTCAGTCATTTCTGGGAATCCTTACTTGGGTTCTTCTGTATATCCACAATAAAAATATGGTTTGGGAAATAAGGATAACAAGGGTCGTAGAGTGTCTTGGCTCAAACCAGGGATATGCAAGTCATAGGGAAAAAAATCTAGGGCCTTGAAAACAATCATCATCTTTTTTATTTTTGAGACAGGGTCTCCCTCGTCACCCAGGCTGGAGTGCAGTGGTGCAATTTCAGCTCCCTGCAGCCTCAGCCTTCTGAACTCAAGCCATCCTTCCACCTCAGCCTCCTGAGTAGCTGGGACCACAGGCGCGGGCCGCCATGCCTCGTGAATTTTCATTGTTGTTGCTGTTGTTTTTTGTTTTGAGACAGAGTCTCACTCTATTGCCTAGACTGGACTACAGTGGTGCAATCTCGGCTCACTCCAACCTCCACCTCCCAGGTTCAAGTGATTCTTGTGCCTCAGCCTCCCTAGTAGCTGAGACTACAGGTATGCCCCTCCAAGCCCAGCTAATTTTTGTTTTTTTAATAGAGACAGACGGGTGGGGGTGGGGGTTGGTTATCTTGGTCAGGCTGGTCTTGAACTCCTGACCTCAGGTGATCTGCCCACCTCGGCCTCCCAAAGTACTGAGATTACAGACATGAGCCACCGTGCCTGGCCCAAACTTTTTGTATTTTTGTAGAGACAGGATCTCACTATGTTGCCCAGGGTGGTCTCAAACTCCTGGGCTCAAGCGATCCTCCCTCCTCAGCCTCCCAAAGTGCTGGGATTACAGGCGTGAGCCACTGTGCCAGGCCACAATAACCATGATTACAAGGTTTGTCCACCTTAGTTTGCCTGATCAGGAGTGAGAGGAAAATCCAGACAGTCTCCACAGAGAAGATGAAACATTGGCTGGCTCTCAAAGAATGAATGCTGGAGCCAATGATGATGGCTTTTGGGTAAGACCTGATGAGGCAGATGCCTCGTACCTAGCCCCCCAACTGACTGAGACTTCCCACTCCAAACTTCAGTTGGAGCACTTGTTCATTCATTCTATATTTTTTAGTCTTCTATTTTTTAAAAATGTCCTAATCTCAGAATTAAGGCAAAAAGGACCAGTTGCGGTGACTCACACCTGTAATTCCAGCACTTTGGGAGGCCAAAGTGTGCAGATCACAAGGTCAGGAGATCAAGATCTTCCTGGCTAGCACAGTGAAACCCCGTCTCTACTAAAAATACAAAAAATTGGCTGGGCACACGCCTATAGTCCCAGCTACTTGGGAGGTGAGGCAAGAAATTCGCTTGAACCCGGGAGGCAGAGCTTGCAGTGAGCGGAGATCGTGCCATTGCACTCCAGCCTGCGTGACAGAGCAAGACTCTGTATCAGAAAAAATAAAGAAATAAGTAAAAATTAAGGCCAAAAGATAATTGTATGTCCTTTCACTGTCATGCTGGAGCATTGTCTAACAGGTCCACCCAAGTGTTATTCATCTAGAGAATATACCTTTGTTTGACTTGTTAATTATTATTATTAAGGTCCAGATTCTATGAAGTTACCTTTTAACTTGCAGGTTTTTGTCTGTTAGAGATGCAAATGATTCCTATTCTGTAGAAAAGACAACCCTAAAGATTGTAGTTTATTCACCTGTAGGACATAAACTAGATTTCCCTTTAACCTAGCTAACTTATTTCAGCATGTCTTTTCTGCTATATAAACCTCTGTTCCTTGAATTCTCATTCAGCCAGCTTTATTATCTTTCTGGTCCCTTTATTAAATGAGTTAGATTAATGTTTGACACATGCTTACTATATATTTGATGACAGCATGT
This sequence comes from Cebus imitator, assembly GCF_001604975.1. Lineage (NCBI taxonomy): Eukaryota > Metazoa > Chordata > Mammalia > Primates > Cebidae > Cebus > Cebus imitator. The sequence goes on from NW_016107359.1 coordinate 4,674,804, forward strand.
TTTTAACTCTTAGAAAATTATCCTTTGGCATTCATTTAACAAATATGCATTTAACAACATTTTTTTTTTTTTGAGATGGAGTCTCATTCTGTGACCCAGGCTGGAGTGCAGTGGCGCAATCTTGGCTCCCTGCAACCTCTGCCTCCTGGGTTCAAGCAATTCTGCCTCAGCCTCCCAAGTAGCTGGGATTACAGGTGTGTACCACCACACCCAGCTAATTTTTGTATTTTTAGTATAGATGGGGTTTCACCATGTTGGCCAGGCTGGTCACAAACTCCTGACCTCAGGTGATCCACCTGCCTCAGCCTCCCAAAGCGCTGGAATTACAAGCATGAGCCACTGGTCCTGGCCTACTGAACAACTATTATAGGCATCTTAGTATTTTTAGGCTGCTAGAACAGAATACCATAGACTGTGTGGCTTATAAACAACAGAAATTTATTTCTAACAGTTCTGGTGGTTGGGAAGTTCAGTATTACAACACTGGCATACTTGGTATCTGGTGAGAGCCTGCTTACTGGTTCACAGATGGCCTCGCAAGGCAAAAGGGGCAAAGGAGCTCTCTGGAGCTTCTTTTATAAGGGCACTAATTGTATTTATGAATGTACTATCCTTAAGACCTAATCAATTCCCAAAGATTCACATCTCCTAATATCATCATACTAGGGGTTAGGAGTTCAACATATAAATTTTAAGGGAAGCCTAGGCAACAATGGCAAAACCTCATCTCTAAAAAAAAAAAAAAAAAAAATATATATATATATATATATATATATGCACACACACACAAAAATTAGCCTAGTATGGTGGCACCCATCTGTAGTCCCAGCTACTTGGGGCAGGGGCTGAGGCAGGGAGGATCACTTGAGCCCTAGAGGTCGAGGCTACAGTGAGGCACCACTGTAAAGGGTCTCAGTTTATCACCCTGTTTCAAAAAAAAAAAAAATTGGGAAAACACAGGGGCAGGAGATATTACATAGAACAAGATAGACATGGTCTTTGCCCTCATAGAGCAAACATGCTGAAGGGAGAAAGATTGCAAATACAGCAATAAATTGTAGGCTATGATTAGGGCAATGAAGAAAAATACATAAAGTTCTGTGACCGAGATTATTGGGATAGGCAGTCCCAGCAGGCCTCTCTGAGAAGGTGACATGAAGCTGAGACTTGAAAGAAGCCAGCTCTGCAAAGAGGGAGCGTGGGGAAAGATTCCAAGAAGAAGGACACAACAAGGGCAAGAACCCTGCAGTGGGGCCAGCTTCAGAGTGTCCTGGGAACTAGAAGTCCAGATGACTAGGGTGGGATCCATCAAAGGAAAGATGGCCTGAGATATAGTCAAAGAGGTAGTGTGGAAGTTAGACTTGTATTTATTTATTTATTTATTTATTTATTTGGAGATGGAGTCTCACTCTATCGCCCAGGCCGGAATGCAATGGCACAGTCTTGGCTCACTGCAACTTCCGCCTCCTGGGTTCAAGCGATTCTCCTGCCTCAGCCTCCAGAGTAGCTGGAATTACAGGCACTCACCACCACGCCTGGCTAATTTTTGTATTTTTAGTAGAGACGGGGTTTCACCATATTGGCCAGGCTGGTATTGAACTCCTGACCTCATGATCCGCCCACCTTTGCCTCCTAATGTACTGGGATTACAGGCGTGAGCCACCATGCCCAGCCAAGGAAGTTAGACTTTTAATGTCAGGATTTCATTTACTAAGAACTAAAGAAGGAAAAGGGGACTGATCGCCGCCTAGAAGCCGGGTGGCCTTTACATCTTAATTATTATATATTATATTATACTATACTATTTTTGAGACAGGGTCTCCCTCTGTCACCCAGGCTGGAGTGCAGTGGCTCAAACACAGCTCACTGCATCCTTGACCTCCTGGACACAGGTGATCCTCCCACCTCAGCCTCCTGGGTACCTGGGACTACAGACATGCACCACCAAGCCTGGCTAATTTTTTGTATTTTTTGTAGAGTTGGGATTTTACCATTTTACGCAGGCTGATCTTGAACTCCTAGGCTCAAGCGATCCACCCACCTTGGCTTCCCAAAGTGCTAGGATTACAGGCATGAGCCACCATGCTGGGCTACACCTTAGTTATTTTCATACATCAGATTATTGGCTTTCTTTTATCTTTCTTAATATTAACATCATACATACCATGGTACAATACATTTCTCAAAAATAAAAGATTGATCTTGGTACAATACTATTAACTGTTCTACTAAACTCAGATTATTTCAATTTCTCCAGTTTTTTCACTATATTATTTTTCCTGTTCCAGGATACCACATTGCGTCATTTATCGTATCTCCCTAGCCCCCTCTAATCTGTGACAGTTTCACAGCCTTTCCTTGCTTTTCTTGACCATGGCACTCTTGAAGAGTGCCAGGTATTTTGTAGACTATTTCTCAATTGGGATTTGCCTGATGTTTTCTCATGATTAGACAGGTTATGAATTTTGGGGAAGAAACAACAGAGGTCACGTGACAAGCATTCTTTTACTTTGTTGTTGTTGCCGTTGCTCTTGACTGACAAAAAAAAATCCTGGCTGAGAACTGTCTTGTAACACTCAGGCGAGGAGGAATTTTGTGATATTCAGGTGAGGAAGGAGAAAGTTCATGAAACTGAGGAAGAAGAGAAGGATTTCATGTTATGTCACAAAGAAGGAGAAAACACGATTATTACTGCGTACATTCAAAAGTCTGGCTTCCGGCCGCGCACAGTGGTTCATGCCTGTAATCCCAGCACTTTGGAAGTCAAGGTGGGTGGATCACCTGAGGTCAGGAGTTCAAGACCAGCCTGGGCAACATGGAGAAACCCTGTCTCTACTAAAAATACGAAAATTCAGCTAGGAGTAGTGGTGCGTGCCTGTAATCCCAGTTACTCAGGAGACGGAGGTAGGAGAATTACTTGAACCTGGGAGGCGTTTATTTATGTTTATTGATGGACATTTGGGTTGTTTCCACTTGTTGGCTATTATGAATAATGCTGCTATGAACATTCATGTGCAAGTTTTTGTATGGACATATGTTTTCATTTCTTTTGGATGTATACATAGGAGTACAATTGTCTGGTCATATGGTGACTCTGTTTAAATTTTTGAGGAACTGCCCAACTGTTTTCCAAAATGGCTGCACCGTTTTACAATTCCATCAGCAATGTACGAGAGTTTCTAATTTCTCCATATCCTGGCTGGCGCTTCCTGATTTGTCTCTTTGCTATTTTACCCATCTAGTTGGCATGAAGTAGTATTTCACTGAGGCTTTGATTTGTATTTTCCTAATGCCCGATGATGGTAAGCAGCTTTTCATGTACTTATTAGCCCTTTGTATATCTTCTTTAGAGAAAGTCTATTCAAATCCTTTGCCCATGTATTTTTTCAGCTTCTATTTTTGTTCAGGGGGTACATGTCCAGGCTTGTTACATGGGTAACAAACAAATGATCTCATCACCCAGGTAGTAAGCATAGTACCCAATAGGTAGTTTTTCAACCCTCACCCTTCCTCCATCCTCCCTCCTCTAGTAGCCCCCAGTGTCAGTGGTCAAGGAGGTACATGCCTTTAATCCCAGCAATTTGAGAAGCCAGCAAAGGAGGACAGCTTGTCCCCAAGAATTTGAGAACAGCATATTCTCAAATTCTTGAGGGCAACATAGTGAGACTCCATCTCTACAAAAAAAAAAAAAAAAAATATTTAGCCAGGTGTGGTGGCACATGCCTATAGTCCCAGCTACTCAGGAGGCTGAGTTAGGAGGATTACTTGAGCCCTGGAAGTTGAGGCTTCAGTGAGCCGAGATCACGTCACTGCACTCCAGCCTGGGAAACAGAGGGAAACTCTGTCTCAAAAATAAAAATGATGATTATTGTTAATCAAGGCCCTAGATTTTTTTCCCTATGACTTGAATATTCCTGGTTTGAGCAAAGACACTCTGTTACCCTTGTTACCCAGACCATATTTTTGTTTGTGGATATACATAAGGGCCCATGTGAGGATTCCCAGAAGTAATTGAGATGGGGTGGGAAGAAGAATTTGAAAGTGAGAGACTAGATTTTACAATCAGCAGATGGGTGCTGGGGGGCAGGACAATGCAAGCATGAAAATGTGACCTCATCCCCAGTGTTATTGTTCCCATCTTATATCCTGTATACTCAATATTTAGTTCCCACTTATAAGTTAGAACATGTGTCCTGGCACGATGGCTCATGCCTGTAATCCCAGCACTTTGGGAGGCCTAGGCAGGCATATCACTAAGTCAGGAGATCAAGACCATCCTGGCCAACATAGTGAAACCCATCTCTACTAAAAATTCAAAAAATTAGCCTGGTGTGGTGGCACGCACCTGTAGTCCCAGCTACTTGGGAGGCTGAGGCAGGAGTATCGCTTGAACCCAGGAGGCAGAGGTTGCAGTGAGTGGAGATCATGCCACTGCACTCCAGCCTGAGTGACAGAGTGAGACTCTATCTCAGAAAAGAACATGTGGTTTGGTTTTCTGTTCCTGCATGGATTCACTTAGGATAATGGCCTCCACCTGCATCCATGTTACTGCAAAGGATATGATTTCATTCTTTTTTTATGACTGTATAGTATTCCATGGTGTATATGTACCACATATTCTTTATCTACTCTGCTGTTGATTGGCACCTAGGTTGATTCCTTGTCTTTAATATGGGGAATAGTGCTGTGATAAACATATGAGTGCACGTATCTCTTTGGTAGAATGACTTACTTTCCTTTGGGTAAATACCCAGTAATAGGATTGCTGGATTGAATGGTAGTCCTGTTTTAAGTTGAGAAATCTCCCAACTGCTTTCCATGGGGACTGAACTAATTTACATTCCCACCAACAGTGTATAAGCATTCCCTTTTCTGTGCAATCTCAGCAACATCTGTTATTTTCTGACATTTTAATAGTCACTCTGAGTGATGTGAGATGGTATCTAATTGTGGTTTTGATTTGTATTTCTTCAATGATTAGTGATGTTGAGCATTTTTTCATGTATTTGTTGGCTGCATGTGTATCTTCTTTTGAGAAGTGTCTGTTCATGTCCTTTGACCATTTTTTAAAGAGGTTGCTTGTTTTTTGCTTATTGAATTAAGTTTCCTTATAGATTCTGAATCTCAGACTTTTATTGGATGCATAGTTTGCAAATATTTTCTCCCATTCCATAGGTTGGCTGTTTGGTCTGTTTATAGTTTTGGGGGTTTTGTTGTTGTTGTTGTTTGTTTGTTTTTTGCTATGCAGAAATTCTTTATTTTAATTAGGTTCCACTTGTCAATTTTTTTTGTTGCAATTGCTTTTGGGTACTTCATTATAAATTCTTTGTCAAGGCCAACGTCCAGAATAGTATTTCCTAGGTTTTCTTCTAGAATTTGTAGAGTTTTAGGTCTTATGTTTAAGACTTCAATCCATCATGAGTTAATTCCTTTATATGGTGAAAGCAGAGGTCCAGTTTCATTCTTCTGCAAATGGCTAGCCAGTTAGCCCAGCAGCATTTATTGAATAGGGAGTACCTTTCACATTGCTTGTTATTGTCAACTTTGTTGAAGATTATATGGTTGTAGATGTGTGGCTTATTTCTGGGTTCACTATCCTTTGGTCAATGCATCTGTTTTTGTGCCAGCACCATGCTGTTTTAGCTTCCGTAGCCTTTCAGTTTGAATTTGGGTAGTGTGATGCCTCTACCTTTGCTATTTTTGTTTAGGATTGCTTTGGCTATCCCCTTTTGCCCATTTTTAAACTGGGTTTTTTGTGCTTTTTTGAATTGTTAGAATTCTTTATATCTTCTGGATCCTAGCCTTCTTTCTAAAACCAGCTGAGAGGCATCACCAACTGTGGTCTTGCCCCTAGGGATTTTTCAAACTATGACAGGCTAGGACAGGGGACCTTTGTCAAGCTTTTTAGGTAGTTCTCTTGCAAGTATGGCACATTAACCACTCTCTCCAAAGAAATCCTTCCTCTCCAATCATTTTTTTTTTTTTTTAAGACAGGGTCTTGCTGTCTGTCACCCAGACTGGAGTGCAGTGGTACAATCTTGGCTCACAGCAGCCTCAACCTCCCAGACTCCAGCAATCTTCCCACGTCAGTCTCCTGAGTAGCTGGGATCACAGGCTTGCCCCAACATGCTCTGCTAATTTTTGTAGAGACAGGGTCTCACCATGTTGCCCAGGCTCATCTTGAACTCCTGGGCTGAGGCAATTCTCCCACCTTGGCCTTGAGCCACCATACCCAGCCATCATTTCCAGACTTTTTGATCTTCAACTCAATATTTTATGACTTTGAGGTGGATGAAGGGACAAGAATAACACAAATAGTTTCATCTGCTACCTTTCCAGGTCCTATATAGTTAGGGTGACTAATTTATCATCCAAACCAGAACACTTTTGAATGAAAGGAGGTACGGGCCAGGCTCAGTGGTTAATGCCTGTAATCCCAGCACTTTGGGAGGCAGAGATGAGTGGATCACCTGAAGTCCGGAGTTCGAGACCAGCCTGGCCAACGTTGCGAAACCCCATCTCTACTAAAAATACAAAAAATTAGCGGGGCATGATTGTGCATGCCTGTAATCCCAGCTACTCAGGAGGCTGAGGCAGGAGAATTGCTTGAACCCGGGAGGTGGAGGTTGCAGTGAGCCAAGATCGTGCCACCGCACTCCAGCAGGGCAACAAGAGTGAAACTCCATCAAAAGAAAAGAAAGATAGAAAGAAAAAGAAAGAAAAAAGAATGAAAGAAGGATAAGAAAGAAAGAAAGAGAAAGAAAAGAAAACAGAAAGAAAGAAAAAAGAAAGGAAGAAAAGAAGGAAAAAATGAAGGAAGGGAGAGAAAACAGAAAGAAAGAAAAAAGGTACTAAAATAATAAAAATAATATGATTGGAATTTTTCTTTATTAACTGATAGGTTGACTTTATCAGTGGAGTTACCTATAATAAAATTCTCTTCAAACCCTATTTTCAAAAATACAGTGTCCTAAAAAATAAAAAATATCAAAACTTTGTATAGCAAGAATATTTTCACATTGACTATCTAAACAATAAAAAAAAAAAATGTAAGCACTCCCATTCTCCCAGGATAAATTGATGCACCATAACCAATTCCTCTCAGCCATGCTCCTTCCCTGTCTCATGGCCCACAGGAATCTTCAGCTCTCCTTCACCACTTGGGAGCCACAGGAAACTTAAGGGATATTTCCTGACTGTCTCTAACTAGTCTCATCATGCCACCGTCACTTCTGTTATCATGTGGTCGTGTGTCACATCTGCCAATCTGCCACCTTCTTAAAATTCTAGATGAGAAGCAAAGCAAATGCCCATGTTGCTCTTAGGTCTGCAGACATAAAGGGGGTTCTTATCCCCCAGGCCCACTGACAGTAAGGGTTGGGGGCGTAGTATATGGCCCTTACACTCTTCCTAACTCTTTAACTGCTTTATTCTTCCTGACTTGAAGGATTTTTCTGTAGTTAGGGAGAGAAAGACTCAGGAAAAAAGGATTCCTGCCATTTGCAAATCCTTTCAAGTTTTCCATCTTAGGTGAAACTCTCAGCTCTGGAATTGGAAGCTGAGTCTACTCCGTCCATTTCTGGCTCTCTCCTGAGACTCATGGTATGCCCATGTTCCCTGGTCTGAACGAGGTGATCAAAGGAGAAAAAAACCACAACACCACTTTATTATTCAGGAACATACGTACACATGTGTGTGATATTTATATTTATACATCAACTTATTGAAGGAGTAGACACTCAGAAGGAAACACTCTATATGGTCACTAGACCACCACTGATATTTAAGAGTTCTCTCCTCCATTATCCAATTCGTCGTCCCACTGAATGCTGGCCAGCACCTCAGATAGATGGCAATTTCTTTTTGTTTTGTTTTGTTATGTTTTTAATAAATTGAGACAGGGTTTCACCATGTTGGCCAGGTTGGTCTGGAACTGCTGACCTCAGGTGATCCGCCCACCTCGACCTCCCAAAGTGCTGGGATTACAAGCGTGAGCCACCGCGCCCGGCCTAGATGGCAATTTCTCTACCCAAATCTGTATTTCTAAATGGTCACAGCTTTGGCACACTGGCCAATGAAAGGTTGAAATAATCTTCCACTGACCATAACTGCTGGGCATGGACATAAATAACAAAACAAGGAGCAATTCCTGATGAATCGCTGGGCTTCTTGGTTTCTTTTTCCTTTTCTTTTCTTTTCTTTTTTTTCCCGAGACAGAGTCTCACTCTGTCACCCAGATAGGAGTGTAGTGGCATGATCTCAGTTCACCACAACCTCTGCCTCCTGGGTTCAAGCGATTCTCTGCCTCAGCCTCCCAAGTAGCTGGGATTACAGGCGCCTGCTACCACACCCAGGTAATTTTTGTATTTTTAGTAGAGACAGGGTTTCACCATCTTGGCCAGGCTGGTCTTGAACTGCTGACCTTGTGATCCACCTGCCTGGGCCTCCCAAAGTGCTGGGATTACAGGTATGAGCCACTGCACTCAGAAGAATTGCTGGGTTTCTTGTGTACATCCCTACTCTCATCATGGGGCAGCAACCTCATTTCCCTTTTCACAGTGTCATTCACCCCAGCCGACACCATTACCCTTTTGTGCCTGTTCATGGCTAGGAGAGAAATCATTATTGCGTCCCCTATGAGAAGTATTTCTCCCTTAGAGAGTAAGACCACCAGCTGAGCATGGTGGCTCACCCCTGTAATCCCAGCACTTTGATAGGCCAAGGTGGGAGGATCTCTTGAGCCCAGGAGTTGGAGAGCAGCCTGGGCAACACAGTGAGAATGCATCTCTATTTTTTAACAAAAGTTTTTAAAAATAAATAAATAGGGCAGGCATGGTGGCGCACGCCTGTAATCCCAGCTACACGGGAAGCTAAATCAGGAGAATCACTTGAACCTTGGAAGTGGAGGTTGCAAGGAGCCAAGATTATGCCACTGCACTCCAGCTTGGGTGACAGAGCGAGACTCCATCTCAAAAAATAAAAAATAAAATAAAATAAATAAGAGAGTAGGACCACCAAGACAGCAAAGCCCAGAGTTGCATCACAGGAAGCAAATATATTACAATTGAGTAATAGGTAAAACTTTGAAAGGCACCACTGCCAAATCCTCTACCTGTATTTCCTTCTAGGTAGCAGATGCTTCAAGTTACTAAGTACACAATAAAACTGGTTAACTGCTAGCACGCTACCTCATTGTCTTTCTACTTTTCTTCTGAAGCGAGTTCCTTAGCTGAAGACTTATCTCCCTCAGACACTTGAACCATTATTGTATCTGCTGAGTCATACAGACCAATTGGTACCTCCTCTTCTTCTGCAGTCTGGATGAGCTCGAGAGACTTCTCCTATTCTATACTCAAATAAGGCTGGCAGATCTGGGTTCACCAGGTAAATGGGTTGAAGCAGGGCAACCAAATGGGCTCTGTGTTACCTCTAATATGCAAGGAGCCCTATCAGTTGGAGAGGATTCTCTATCAGTGTTTCCGTCTACTAGGTGCTCTCCTAGAATTTATTTTTCTTTCTGTTTTTAGATACAGGGTCTTGTTCTGTCACCCAGCCTGGAGTGCAGTGGTGCAATCACTGCTCACTGTAACCTTGAATTCTCAGGATCTAGTGACCCTCCCACCTCAGCCTCCTGAGGAGCTAGAAGTACAGGTGTGCATCACCACACCCAGCCAATATTTACATTTTTTGTGGAGACGGGGTCTCGCTAAGTTGCCGAGGCTAGTCTCAAATGTGTAGTTTCGAGTGACTCTCCCACTTTGGCCTCCCCAAACCCTGGGATTACAGGCATGAGCCATGGAGCCCAACCCTCCCCCAGAAGATTAACTAAGGTAGCACGTCCTTGTATTTCCGTAGGATTTATTTAGAAGATCTCTAGATCAACATCTGTGACACCGGTTCTTCCTACTCCCCAGGCCTCCAATGTGTGCTATATTCAATGTAGACCAGGCTTATGTCTTATGGGATGGTGAGATGGTCAAGATCCCTATCGGACTCAACATATCCCTGAGGCAGCGTGGTAAAGGTATATATTTCTACTAGGTGAAAGCTAACTACTTCTGGAATACCCTTTATCAGAATGGGGAAGAAAATACACTTGCTAGATCAATTGCTAGTGCCAGAGTCTTTGTTCATATGCTCCAGAAGGGAGACTATGTCTTGGCCAGTCACTCCAGGAAGAGTTATCAACTAATTAAGCTTATGTAATCCATGGTTGTTTCCAGAATCCGTCCATCCTCATACTGGCCATTCTGAGGAACTTGGCTGTAGCTTCAAAATCTTTAACGGTGGGACTGATGTTTGTGATTCCTCTAGAGCTGTGGTATTGGTTTTGATTGATTGCCCTAGAGGTGTGATATTGGCTTTGATTTACTATTCTGGTAGGCAGAAGAAACCTCACTGGTTCCGCCTTGGCTCTTCCAATCACAGTCATTCTTACCGTATGTGTCAGAGAGCCACTGTGGGGACCTACCAGTCCAACTTGGTGCTGAATTCCAGATCTGGAGAAATAATTACTGGGCTTTTTATAAATAGACCCAGGTTAAAATCCTACTTACCATCTGATGACCATTAGACCCACTGCAAGCAGGAACTACAGCAGATTCATGTATTTCATGTAAGTTCAGAGCCAATATTCACTATTCTCTGAGAGGTTTACATCTCTCCCTTGCCCCTATACACAGTTATCCAGGTAAATAGTTCCTCTGAGAAAGGCAGGCAGGAGGTTTCAAGTAGGCAGTTGAGGTGTTGCATGGGTCCTTCCTTGCAGGCATTTGATGTTCTCTCCATTCTGTGCATCTGGTTCTGTTACCAATCTCAGGCCTATGAATTGGAAGAGGAGCTATGTCTACCACGGTGTTTCAAATCAGGCCTCCATTTTCTCTGAGACGGGGTCTTGCTCTGTCACCAGGCTGGAGCGCAGTGGCAAAATCGCCGTCACTCCTGGGCTCAAAGCTGAAGCTTTCTTTGTTTGGTTTGGGTTAGTTATTCGCATCACAGAAAATTTGCACAGGTCATCTGTTGATCTCATTACCATGGATGCCATAGCAGAGATCTTGGAGGATCAGACCCTTGTCAAACATTTTTCCCAAGCCTGCCCTAAAGCCTAATGCAACCACGCCCATGTTGCCTCCAGTAGTTAAATAATTGGCATCACTTGTACTCTGCCACAGCTCACGGCCAGATATCTGCTGATAATAAAAAACAAGTTTCAACTTCGGCATTTTCCTACCAGCGATTCTAGCCTGCAGGCTTCTGATATGTTTCTCATAAGCTGGCCCCTATTTAGGGGGTTAAGAGTGGCCGAGGGACCTCCTCCAAAGTGCCTGGCTGCTGGGAACAATGAGGCCATTGTGGGAGGAGAGGCAGGCAGCAGCCTGCTGGCTCAGCCAAGTGCACCATGGTGGGACCTCACCCAAAGCCTGCCCTCCTGCTCTGTTCTCTCCCCGGGAATTGTGAGAAGCAGGGACATCCTCCCAGCCCTCTCACCTCGCCTGCCGGCCAAGCTGGCCAAATCAGCAGCACCTACAGTGTCCTCAAGCTCTGCCCACATTGACATCCAGACTGCCATGTCTCTCCAGGAAGCAGGGGGCATGTGGGCCAGGCCAGGAGGAGTGGGGGTGATGAGGCAGGATATATGCCTATGACCCTCTGCAAGGGAGACAGGAAGGCCACAGAGGATTCCTGGTGTCAGTCCTGGCACCCACAGGCAAGAAGAGCTTAGGAGATTGTGAGAGCAGTGACAGGCAGGGTCCCTGCCCGCAGGCCTCCTTTCCCATACCCATTCCATGAAGCTGCCCCCTGAGGAGGTCTGGTGCTGGCGGCCTCACCCTCTGCGGTTGGGACCCTGGCAGGCAGTGTGGTGCAATGGTGTAAGAACCAAATTTGCAGTCAGGCAAACAGTGCCAATTACACCCTGCCGCTTCTGAACTATGGGACCTTGTCCTTTGTCCATCTGAGCCCCAGTTTCCTCATCTGAAAAATGAGGATAATTTTATACAGTGACATAATAGTGATGAAACAGAACACCTAAGACACGCCTGCCCTCAACAAACCACCTGTGGCCCGGATGTCCTGTCTTTATCTCCTGCCATGGTACCCAAATATTTCAGCATTTAGTAAAGACGGGTTCTTCAATTTCAAAGCCCAGTGACGTAAGAGTCTTCCAAGCTCTGTGAAGGAAGTGCAGCCTGGGGGTAAGTGGGCAAGAAATGCATGTCAGATATTGCATGGCATTCCGATATTGATTGATTGACATTCAGCCCTTATATCCCCCTTTCCATATCCTTCTGTGTATTTTTTGGAGCCATTGGAATATTATATTTCCCCAAACTCCCTCACCAGTTGGGTATTGGATACATAGGTTCTGCCACTGAAGGGAGATAGAAGGTAGGAAGAAGAGGACCCCTAGCCTGCATTGACTCTGGCAGAAGCAGCCAATTGCAGACACCAAATGTGCTGCAGCGGAATGCCATTTCCAATCGTAGCAGCAGTGACAGCTCCTACTCAGGCCACTTGTCCTCTGGAGCAGCTTAGCAGCGATGTGAGCTCACAGGTGTCAGCCCCAAGTGGTAGCAGGTCCCTGATCTCTAGATAAACCCATGTCTCCATTTTGCAACTCCGGCCCTTACAAAACCTTTGCAACCAGTCCCCTGCATTCAATCCCTTTCTGCTTGAAATATCTAGAATGGTTTATGGTTTTTTTTGTTTTCTGGGGTTTCTGTTTTTTTTTTTTTTTTTTTTACTAGACTCCTGATTGACACAACAGGCTTGAAAGAGCCAATCCAGAACTGTCTCCTAACATTTTTGAATTCCTCTCTTTACATCAGTTGGGTTCTCAACTCAGGCTGCCAATTAGAATCACCTAGAAGTTTAAAAAACACTGATGCCAGCCAGGCACAGTGGCTCACCCCGTATCCCCAGCCCTTTGGGAGGCCAAAGTGGGTGGATTGCTTGAGCTCAGGAGTTCAAGGCCAACCTGGGCAACATGGTGACATGGCAAGACCTCATCTCTGCTAAAAATACAAAAATTAAAAAAATAGCTGGCATAGTGGTGTGCACCTGTGGTCCCAGCTACTCAGGAGGCTGAGGTGTGAGGATCACTTGAGCACAGGGGGCCAGAGGATGCAGTGAGCCAAGATCACACCACTGCACTCCAGTCTGGGCAGCAGAGTGAGACCCTGTCTCTCACACACACACACAAACACCACACTTATGCCTATATGCCCTATACTTCTAGAGATTATTACTGAATTGCTCAGACACCAGAGCTTTTTAAACTCACCCAGATGATTTCAATGTGCAGCCAGCTTTGAGATCTACTGCTCCCTTTTTAAACATTTTCTCTGAGACAGTGTCTTGCTCTGTCACCAGGCTGAGTGCAGCATTACAATCACAGCTCACCGCAATCTCCACCTCCTGGGCTCAAGTGATTCTCCTGCCTACGCCTCCTGAGTAGCTAGGATTACAGGCACATGCCTGTAATCCTAATTATATATATATATATATATATATATATATATATACACACATACATATATGGTTGTTGTTCACAGAGGTTACCTGAGAAATTGTTTGTATTTTTTTATAGAGATAGGGGTTTCACCATATTGCCCAAGCTGGTCTTGAACTCCTAGCCTCAAGTGATCTGCCTGACTCGGCCTCCCAAAGTGCTGGGATTACAGGCATGAGCCACTGAGCCCAGCCTGAGATCCACTGCTCTCTGTCATGCCAAGCTGTTTCTGGCCTTTCTCTATGATCCTGAATGGACCAGCAGTGGATCCAGGTCTACATCAGCCAACTCCAGCAAACTTAGAACAATTATTAAGCTATTATCAATGTAATGAGATTTCAGGTGATTTAATTATCTTATACTTTTCTGAACTGTTTTAATGAATATTGTTTAAAATTATTTTGGCCAAGTTAGGCAGATCACAAGGTCGGGAGATCGAGACCATCCTGGCCAACAAGGTGAAACCCCAACTCTACTAAAAACACAAAAAAATTAGCTGAGTGCGGTGGCGCACACCTGTAGTCCCAGCTACTTGGGAGGCTGAGGCAGGAGAATTGCTTGAACCCAGGAGGCAGAGGTTGCAGTAAGCCGAGATTGTGCCACTGCACTACAGCCTGGGCAACAGTGTGAGACTCTGTCTCAAAAAAAAAATTATTTTGAAATCTATTTTCACAAAGAGAAATGGTCTTCCTGTCTTCTCTAGCATGTAACTATACCCACATCACTAAATCTAGCCCAAACTAAAATTATACTCTACGAGCCTTGTTTATATCTCCTCAAAATTCATTCTTAGACACATCATCGGGGCTTCTGAAAATGCAAATAAGCAACAGGTTACAGATACGTAGCCATATGTTCTCCTCATTGTTGTGGTTATGCTCTGGGTGAATGGAGCCTCAGGCTGGCCACTCCCAACTCTAAGCAGTCTGATCTTTAACCCAGAGTGCTGCACAAATAGTCGTTTTCTATGATCATTTCCTGGCTCATTTCCCACCCTGCTCAATCCCTCCCTGCTCTACCCCAGGCCACGTGGTATTTGGATTTGGGTTACTGGCATAGCAAAATGAGAAGTAGGTCATGTAGCAATTCCTATTCCAAGGGAGGGACTGCCTCTTTAGGCAGAGGAGAGGCAACCCAACCTTTGTTGGGCAAGGGTTATTTTTGTTTTGTTTTGTTTTTGTTTTTTTGTTTTTTGAGACTGAGTCTCACTCTGTTGCCCAGGTGGGAGTGCTGTGGGATCTTGGCTCACTGCAACCTCCACCTCCCAAGTTTGAGTGATTCTCATGCCTCAGCCTCCCGAGTAGCAGGGATTACAGGCATCCGCCACCTTGCCCAGCTAATTTTTATATTTTTAGTGGAAACCAGGTTTCACCATGTCGGCGAGGCTGGTCTTGAACTCCTGACCTCAAGTGATCTGCCCTCCTTGGCCTCCCAAAGTGCTGGGATTACAGGCCACCGCACCCAGCCTGGGCAAGGGTTCTTCTTGAGGCAACCCTCTTGAAACTCAACTTTTGAGTTTCAGAAGTCTTTGAGGATTGGGATTTGCTGCTGTTGTTGTTAACCTAACTGAGACCCCTGATTTTGCTTTCCAATTTAATCTAATCCAGTGCTTCCCCACTTTCTTCATAGCATGGCTCAGCCTAACCCATACTATCTCTAGGTCACGATGCCAAGCTGTGTACTCAAACCCAGAGACACCAAACTGTCATGCCTTTGGGCTGCTGTCCATGCCATTTCCTCTGGATGATATATCCTTTTTTTTCTTCTTCTTCTTTTTTTCTTTTTGAGACAGAGTTTTGCTCTTGTTGCCCAGGTTGGAGCGCAATGGTGCCATCTCGGCTCACTGCAACCTCTGCCTCCCAGGTTCAAGCTATTCTCCTGCCTCAGCCTCCCAAGTAGCTGGGATTACAGGCATGTGCCACCACACCTGGCTGATTTTTTGTATTTTTAGTAGAGACAGGGGTTTCTCCATGTTGGTCAGGCTGGTCTCAAACTCCCGATCTCAGGTGATCCGCCTGCCTCGGCCTCCCAAAATGCTGGGATTACAGGCATGAGCCACCGCACCTGGCCAAAACTTTTCTTTTTCTTTTGAGACAGAGTCTCACTCTGTAGCTCAGGCTGGAATGCAGTGGCATGACTTGGGCTCACTGCAACCTCTGCCTCCCGGGTTCAAGCAATTCTTCTGACTCAGCCTCCTGAGTAGCTGGGACTATAGGCGCATGCCACCATGGCTAATTTCTTAGGTGATATATTCTTAAGGTTAGATAAGCCCTGGAAACATATGGGTATTTCTTATACACCACACACTTTGCTAGATTCTAGCACTACATACATTACTCCCCAGCCCATGCCATCAGCTCTTAGTAGCCTGGCCCAATGTCATCTCCCTTATGAACTTTTTTTTTTGAGACAAAGTCTTGCTCTCTCGCTTAGGCTGGAGCATAGTGGTGCGATCTTGGCTCACTGCAACCTCCTCCTCCCAGATTAAAGCAATTCTCCTGCTTCAGCCTCCCAAGTAGCTGGGATTGCAGGCAGGCATCACCACACACCACTAATTTTTGTATTTTTAATAGAGATGAGGTTTCACCATGTCGGCCAGGTTGGTCTCAAGCTCCTGAGCTCCAGTGATCTGCTCACCCCAGCCTCCCAAAGTGCTGGGATTACAGGTGTGAGCCACTGTGCCCGGCCCTCCTTCACAAATTTTTTCCTGGACTCCCCACAGATAAAATTAATGATTTTCTCATTCTTTGTTCCAACACAGTTATTTCCACATGAAATAAACCCTTGGCATTCATAAATTAAAAATTCCTACTTTAAGCAATTCAAAAGTTACCCTACAAAGTGAGTCTATGGGGTGTCATCATTTGTCATTTTGCCAAAGCACAAATGGGAATCGTTCTCACTAAAGAGCTGGAGAAGAGTCTACTTCCTCTTGGAAGCCTTGCCTGATACTCCATCCTACTCAGCCTCAGATTGGTAGCCCTCTGACTCAGTTGGGATACGTCCAGCTCAGATGGAAAACGGGAATAACCATATTTACTTTCTGCACAGCAGAGTCTGACATGGGTGGTTCCAGGGTTTGCTCAGCTCCTCGACCATGTCAGGGGTCTGGATCAGGACTTTTGCAAGTCTCTTGGCCAAGTGCACATCATCACATGCACCACATGATATCAGTAGCTCTAAACAGCAGCTCCCCACATAACTTCATTTCAGGTGATAGAGACAGAAGACAGCCAAGGGTCCCGAGTGAAACCCTGCCTTCAAGCCTAAAACAGCCTGAAGACTGAAAAACTGGCCGCTGGTCTTGGATGAAGTCTGCTCTTTACCAGGTGATTCTGAAAAACGCCCACCTGTGCACTGGGAGGATGGGGTGGAGCCTTGGGAAGTTCACACCATTTGTAGCAGGGAGGAGTCTGGCCTCTTCAGTACCTGGGTGGTAACCTAACATTCAGTCTGTGAGGTGGGAGGTTGTTGGCAAGACCCCTCTCACTTTGCTGAGAGTTTTTCTTTCTTTTTCCTTTTTGCCCAATAAATTCCATTTTCCTCACCCTTCTATATGTCCAGGAACCTAATGTTTCCTAGTTGTCAAGAGCCCAGTTTCAGCTGAACTAAGGATGAAGTTCTGCAACACAGGTGAGACGAAAAGATAGGCCTCCTTTCCATCTCACATTTCACCACAAAGCAAAAAGCTGTCCTGAAACTCCATTGACTTTTCCTTTTATTTAATCAGCCAGAATTTGGTCATGTGCCTAACCCGAAACCAAATACTAGAACTGGTAAACCAGGTGACATGCCTGATTGTGATCAGTGATCTTCAGGCCAGCAGCAGCAGTAGCAGCACTTAGGAACTTGTTAGAAATGCAAATTATTGGGCCAGGCACGGTGGCCCACCCATAATCCCAGCACTGCGGGAGGCCGAGGCAGGCGGATCATTTGAGGCCAGGAGTTCAAGACCAGTCCTAGCCAACATGGTGAAACCCCGTCTCTACTGAAAATGCAAACGTTAGCTGGGCATAGTGAAGCACGCCTGTAGTCCCAGCTACTTGGGAGGCTGAGGCAGGAGAACTGCTTGAACCCAGGAGGCAGGGGTTGCAGTGAGCTGAGATCGCAGAGTAAGACTCTGCTTAAAAAAAAAAAAAAAAGAAAAGAAAGAAAATTATTAGGCTTCACCTAGACCTACTGAATCAGAAACTCTGGGGATGGAGCCAGGATTCTGGGTTTTCCCAAGCCCTCCAGGTGACTCATGCAAGCCAAAATTTGGAATCACTGGCTTTGCTGTATCATAGTTAACCCTGAGTCTGGGGTAGGGACCTGAGCATCCTGCCTTTTAGAAAAAATCCAGAGTCTATAAACTAAGGAAGAAGAGAGTGATGCTGTTGGGTGGATGACACTCTCCTATTATTTCCGTTTCAATAATGACAATTACATTTCTTTACCAGTTGATTTTCTTGCCGACTCCCTGACTCAACTGCATGCTTCCTGAGAGCAAAAACCTTGTCTCTTATTAGCATTTCTGTTCCTAGCACAATAGAAGGCGCTCAATCAAGGTATGCTGGACAAATGGATAAATGGTAAAGTGGTCTCTCCTTTCTAATTGCCCGCCCCCTTAATAGCTGCTTCCTGCTGCTTTCCACTTAAAGAACATTTTCACATCAGTTCATGTCAGTGAGCCAAGAGCTGTCTCTACCAGGGGGTCTGAGAACAATTATTCATTTGCATATGGGCACAAGTGGAGGCTCTGGCTTTCTGAATGCATGTTGGACCTTTATGTGCATTCATTTCTGTTCAAGAGTGTCCTTGGAGAGCACTGCTGTACAATAACACAGAGCTGAACATGATTGTTAGCTGAGTTCTGGCTGCTGATTCCCAACTGGCAATCTTTCTCAGAGGCAGCTGTGTACTCAGAGTCAACACGACCTGGAAAAAAGCCTCCAGGCTTCATCCACAGCAAGAGCAGCATCGAGGCAATGGCAGATAGCTGCCCTCATTTTGTTCTCCCTAGCACAGTGACCTGGACAAGCCTCCTGGGCTTTCTGAAGGCACTTGTATTAGGTGTAAAGGACAGAAACCCAAATGCAAAGTGGTGAGAACAGAGAGATAGGGGAAGACTTACAGGCACATATACCTGCAAAGCCCTAGGGTACTGTCAGTTTCAGCTGCAGCTGGATCCAGATGCTCAACGTCCTCAGGAAACTTCTTCATCACTCAAATGAATCTCTTCTAGATGGCTTCATTCTCCTGTAAGCTTTCACAAAACAAGCCAGGAGCAGCTCCAGGAACATACCATCCACTTGGCATTCACAGCAGAAAGTCCCTCTCACAACAGAGTCAGCAAAAGTCCTGGAGCTGACTCTCCTTGTCCTCACTTAAGTCACGTGAACATTCCAGGGTAATCAATGGCCTAGGCTGGCATAAGTGCCCCACTTGGAGCAGGGGTATTGGGTAGGATGGGATCAGTCTCACCTAAACCACAGGGACTTACAGTGAAAAAGGTGTATCCGCCAGCGCCCCCGCCACCAAATCATAGTGCTGTTACCAGAGGAGGGGGGAATGGTTGCAGAAGAGGCAAAACCCACTGATGCCCCATCTACCACTGTTCTTTCTTTCAGGTCCTTAAGTAGCACTTCATTAAAAAAAAGGCACCCACATTCATGCAGAGCTAGGTATCGTTTTCCAAGACAGGGAATGAAATAAAGTGCCTCCTAAGAACGAATAGTGCAGACTCTCTCACAGGCTTGAAATAGCTCCCAGTGCTACAGAGCAGGGCTGAGGGACGGCACCAGCAGCCTCACTCTCGTGTAATTTAATCCTCCAGAGCATCTGCCCTGAACATTCAGCTCCATGAACACCCACTCCCTCCCCCACCCTCTGCTGTGGTCCACCCCCTCCCTCCCATGTTTTCTTGGCCTGCTTTACTGTCTTTTTGTAATCATCAGCTAACATCTGCTACATGTTATTCGTGGCAGGAAGGATTTTTTTTCTCCTTTACCCTTCTTCCTCCTGGGGTTGAATGCGAAATAGACTAGAAAAGCAAAATGAGGCAGACAGGCTTCTTAACATAATAACCTAAAAATGTGTGAAGCTGGGAAGTGTCCAATGTTTGGATCCCTCCCTCTGCGACTCCCTGAGGGCAGGCCCTCTTTTTCCAGCACTCTGCTGGCTCAAAGCCTGAATCCATCCAGGAAAGAACAGGATGAAGCTGAGAGACTGACCATTTAAATTGAGGAAGAGGATGAGGGTTTAAGAGAAGGCAGAGCGATGTAAAGAGGAAGAGATCAGAAATCCAAGAGGGAGAGAAGGGGAAGGCAAGATGTTTGCTTGCAATCTTTCAAGGGGCCTGTGTATTTTCCATCTGTAAGTAGAAGATGATGCCAGCTATAGAGGGAGATAGTCTTTAAATCAATGACCAAATCTAGAACTTAGTCCCTTCCTCCCCATAGCTTTTACCAGCAGTTTGTGAGATAAAATAAAAAAGGTGGATAGCAAAGGAAGAAGAGACAATCTGGCTCAAACAGTTCTAAACTGAGGTTTTCCACACCAGAGGAAAAAACCAAGCAGGAAGCTGGTAAAATAGGGCAGAGAGGCTGATACTGACAGGCCAGGGAAGGTCTCCAAATGCCAGTGGGACCTCGACCCCAGCTGGTGTCCAGGCTCTTGAGCATCATGAGAACAAATTCAAGGACAAGTCAGAAAATTGTGAAAGTACAGAGATTTATTGCAAAGGGAAAAGTACACACTCAAGAAGAAAGTGCATGGATCCTCGAGAGAGTGGTGCAATGGAATTTGGGGTTTCTATCTTTACAGATTTCTTAACCAAGGATCAGAATATTTATGAAGGGCGGACCTTGTGATCCACCCACCTCAGCCTCCAAAAGTGCTGGGAAAGGTGGTGATTTCTCAGAACTGTGGTGCTACCCATTTTTATACCAAATACAGGTGTTCCCGGAACTGTCATGGCACTGTGGAGGGGGTCGAGGGTTGAGTATGCTAATGAGTGCATAAATGAGGTCTAGGAGGAAACTAGGTCAGATCCAGCACCATGTTGGATCCAGCCTATCTTAGCCAGGTTGGCCCACACCATGGTTTTTCTTTTTTTTTTTTTTCCCCTGCCTCTGGTTTATTTGTACAAATAGCACAGGAGGACCCTAGCCCCACACAGATGGCAGCCCGGGCATTGGGGGTGTGAGGGGGTTGCACCAGTCCTTCTGTCCTCACGTTGGCAGACAGAGATTCTACTCTGAAGCCTTTGTAGGGGCCTGGGCACCTTTGGGAGCCTGAGCTAGAACTGAAGCTGGAGCTGTAGCCTGGGCCTTGGTTTGATCCTTAGACTTGGCCTTTGGCTGGCAGAGCCTGAGCCCCTTGGCAATGTGGGCACGAGCACACTTCCCAAGCTTGGGGTGGGCAATGTAGGCAAGTGGATCGAGCTTGCAGTTGACACCCTGTAGGATCTTGGGCTTAATCTCCTTGGGCTTTACGAGGGCCTTGGTGGCCTCGGCACCTGCACTCATGGCCTTGGCCTTGCTGGCCTGCATCTTCTTTAGGCTCTTCTTGTTGTGCTTCTTGGCAAACAGCGTGTTCCTCAGGAACCTGGGGTCCACCCCCTTAAGAGATTTGTATCTTTGTAATCGGGGTTTCTTGATACCATTTCTGTGCCATTTTTATAGGACTGGTTGTGTGTGGTGTGGTTCTCGGACTTGGCCACGTCTGTACTTTAAGCTGAGGCTCCCCTTTTCTTTTCTTTTCTTTTTCTTTTTTTTTTTTTTTTTTTTTTTTTTTTTTTTTTTTTTTTTTTTTTTGCTGAGACAAAGTCTCACTCTGTTGCCCAACCTGGAGTGCAGTGGCGAGATCTTGGCTCACTGCAACCTCCACCTCCTGGGTTCAAGAAATTCTCCTGCATCAGCCTTCCAAGTAGCTGGGACTACAGGCATGCACCACCATGCTCCGCTAATTTTTGTATTTTTAGTAGAGACAGGGTTTCACTATGTTGGCCAGGCTGGTCTTGAACTCCTGACCTCATGGTTCACCCACCTCAGCCTCTGAAAGTGCTGGGATTACAGGCATGAGCCACCACACCCGGCCAACACCGTGGTTTTTCAAAGTTTTATCAGCCTATAGCCTTTAGTCATGTGAAACTGCTATCTGGAATTCTTGCTCACCTGTGAGCATCCTGTATTACTCCTGTCCGGGACCACCCACAGAGCTCCAGCTGCCTGTGGACATCCTTTCAGACTCAGTGTCTGTACTTCATCAGCAAATCCATCTGTGTCATGGATCAGACAGCTGCTTCTTTTCCAACACAGGACTAAACCTATGGGATCATATATTTATTTATTTCAAAATATTTGACTAGTAAATTGCAAAGCATAATGTATCATAAAAAGGATAGTTTGCTGATTTCAAAATTCTCTATTGAATTTATCTCTCAAGTGAATGTAATTCTTCTCCTCTATTAAACCTGTAACACTCCCCTACATGTGAATACATGAGCCCTTTCCAAGGAACTCACTCTGACTTCTCATCAGTTAAGTGGAAGCTGACTTCTCTATTTCTCAGTTTCTTCCAGTGGAACCCTTCTTTTCTTCCCACAGACCACAAAGACTCATTTGGTTTTCTTCTCCCTTGCCCCCTGTAACTGATTCTACTTTCTCTGTCTTTTGTGTCTATATTGGTCAGGATTATTAGTGGCAGAGAAGAACCCTCTCCAACTAGCTTAAACACAAAGAGATTAATTAAAGGGTATTAGGTGACCAAATGCATTTTTTTTTTGAGACGGAGTATCACTGTGTTGCCCAAGCTGAAGTACAGTGGCCTGATCTCGGCTCACTGCAACCTCTGCCTCCTGAGTTCAAGCAATTCATCTGCCTCAGCCTCCTGAGTAGCTGGGATTACATGTGTGTGCCACCACACCTGGCTCATTTTTGTATTTTTAGTAGAGATGGGTTTCACCATGTTGGCCAGGCTGGTCTCGAACTCCTGACCTCAAGTGATCTGCCTGCCTCTGCCTCCCAAAGTTCTGGGATTACAAGTGTGAGCCACCGTGCCCGGCCTCCTAATGCATTTTTGAAAGGACTAGGGGAACAGCTTTGAACTAGGGAACCACCCTGGTCGGATTTTCTAACAAGAACCTCACTATTGCCATCACATGCCTCTTAGCATCTCTGACCAGGATTCTCTTTATAATCGCAGTGCATGGTAGTCACATTGAGGACATTTTACCATTTTCAGCAGATGAAGTCTTATCCTGATATACTGGTATACTAATGATTGATATACTAGAATGGAAGGGAGGCATCAATGGGTAAGGGACTTCAGGAGCCTGACAGTGGAGGAATTGCTGCCTTTAAAATACAGCGAGCGCCTGTATTTCACTCAGAGAATTAAGGTGCTTCAGGCAAAATTAGGTGTCTTTTTCTAATTAATACAAAGATGCTGTACAAGTTAGCCATAACCACTCCCATGACGTCAGACAGGAAACAACAGAAACTTCACCACCTCTATTCCAGAAAAGACAAAAACCTCCCCTGGGGGTGCTTTTGAGAAGATGCAGTCTCGTGCCCTCAGCCAGGATCACACCCTCAGCCAGGGGCTCAATTCTACCTTGATGTCTCACCCAGCGGGTGTTCTGGTGGAGTGGTCCCCTGAGGAACCCTAACTGCAACAGAGTCTAGTACTCACCCGCTTCTGCTGTCCAGCCCCTACCCGCAGGAATTCATAGAATGACATTCTGCAAACCAGTCTTCACTCACAATCTCTGAGATTTGCAGTGGAGCAGGCACATCATGTCTCTCTGCTCCTTGCTTTTCACAGCCTCTGAAAAACACCACTCAGCCTCTGATCTTTAAAAGGTTCTGCTGATCCCTGTGGCGTAAATCTGAGAAGCGATGCAAGAGAGAGAAATTCTGGAATCAGCAAAAATGCCCCTTTTTACAATGTATTATGCTTTGCAATTTACTATTGAATGTTGTATTCTATTTACAAAGCTGCTGAAAATCTCAAAAAGTTCTCTCTGGATATATTTCTTCAGCGTATTGAAATGCAAATGAGCTCTGTTTCAACTAGGTAATCTGAGCACACACATGAATAATTACCACTCCCACCACCTGATGCCTCATTAAAATGACTGGAAAGGAAGAGAATGCAAAGGAGGTGTCAACAGCTACCCTCTCAAAAAGGTTTCAGAGACTGAGAGTGGAGGATGTCCCCATCTTTAAAATACAAGGAGTGCCTGACCCAGGGAAGAAAGTGGGCAGCCCCTCAGAGGGTCTTTGTCAGGCGGCCAAGCTGTCCCCAAATAGCAGCAGTTGCTGGGTCTGCTGACTTGCCCCACTTTCTCAACTAGATGTCATTTACTACTTAAGAGCACAACAGACAGCATGAGCCTGATACTCCCATCAGTTCTGCTTACCCCCAAGCCTTATGGGTGCAATGCCAGTGCTGGCCAAGTGAATACTGCCCTTGAGGAACACTGAGTTCATGAAACCCTCAGTCTTCCAAGGGAATTGCTAGCACACCTGCCCCATCTTTGCCCTAGAGGAAGACGTTATCATTTTTCGTTTTTTTTTTTTTTTGAGTCAGAGTCTCGCTCTGTCACCCAGGCTGGAGTGCAGTGGCATGATCCTGGCTCACTGCAACCTCCACCTGCTGGGTTCAAGCAATTCTCCAGCCTCAACCTCTCAAGTAGCTAGGGTTACAGGCACCTGCCACCACACATGGCTAATTTTTGTATTTTTAGTAGAGACAGGGTTTCACTGTGTTGGCCAGGCTGGTCTCAAACTCCTGACCTCAGGTGATCCACCTGCCTCTGCCTCCCAAAGTGCTGGGATTACAGGCATGAGCCACCACAACTGGCCGACACTGTCTTTATCACAGTGATACAGCTCTGATGATTAGAGGAACACCAGGGTTCTTGGTCTTCATGCCAATTTAGGTAAAATGACATGGACACATATGAAGTGGTTTTAAGGAGTGGAGAGTTTAACAGGCAAGAAGAAAGGGAGAAGAGGGAAGAAGCACCCCATACAGAGACAGAGGGAGGGGGGCTCCAAAGCCAAAAGAGGAGGTCCCTCTGCTACAGATACCAACCAGGTATATATGCAGAGTCTCAAGGAGGCAGTGTTTGGTTTGCATAAGGCTCAGGGGATTGATTTGACTAGGCATGTCACTCACATAGCCCTCCAAAAAGCTGGCCCTCCCACTG
The DNA here is from genome assembly GCF_001604975.1 of Cebus imitator. NCBI lineage: Eukaryota > Metazoa > Chordata > Mammalia > Primates > Cebidae > Cebus > Cebus imitator. The sequence continues at coordinate 4,699,511 of NW_016107359.1, forward strand.
TAGTCTTTTAATATGCAAATGTGGGACACCATGATGTTCTACACACCTGGGGATGTGTGGGGGCAGCCAGGTTGCCAAGAACATGTGGGGAAAGGGCAAGAAGGCCAAGAATCCCAATGTTTGGGTGGACCCAGTTTCTAATGGTCTGCATTTGCATATCCAAGGTTTCTGGCCTGGCTCTAAGAGCTGGGGCTTTACCAGAAACTTTTCCAGAGATGCTTTAAAAAATGAAAACTTCCCAAGGACCCCTTTTCCTACAACAGCAGTGGTCAGGAAACAAAACTGTCCTTTGACCCAGAAGGAGACATATATCTCGCTTCCAAAGATGTCTGCTAAGCGAACAATCTTTAAAAGATTGTCTGGTCAAAAGCTACCATAAAATGCATTAAACACCAAGAGAATGGCCTCCCAACATTCTGTGGTATGAGAAGCAGAAGGTGAAGTAAGGTGGAAAAAAGAGTTCAATGAAAGGTCTGTGGGCCAGACACAGTAGCTCACGCCTGTAATCTCAGCACTTTGGGAGGCTGAGGCAGGTAGATTACTTGAGGTCAGGAGTTGGAGACCAGCCTGACCGACAAGGTGAAACCTCAGCTCTGTTATGAAAACAAAAATTAGCTGGGTGTAGTGGCTCATGCCTGTAATCCTAGCACTTTGGGAGGCCAAGACAGGTGGACTGCCTGAAGCCAAGAGTTCAAGATCAGCTTGGCCAACACAGCAAAATTCTATCTCTACTAAAAATACAAAAAATTAGCCAGGCGTGGTGGTGTGCATCTGTAATCCTAGCTACTCAGGAGCCTGAGACAGGAGAATTGCTTGAACCCAGGAGGCAGAGGTTGCAGTGAACTGAGATCATGCCACTGCCCTCCAGCCCAGGTGATAGAGTGAGACTCTAAGGCAAAAAAGAAAAGAAAGGTCTGTGTAAGAGGGACAATGTCTAGGTAGCCACTGTTCCAATCCTAGGTGGGTGGATGGGGAGTCATAAGCCGATACCTTTCCACCCTCTCAAATTCCAAGACCAATATAGGGGGTTTCTACCCAATGAGTTTCAGGTTGTTAGAAACAAATTTTCAGTGCCATAAAATAAATAGCACTCAAACATAAATTTTCTCAGCAAGGCAAATTTACTTCTATAGAAGGGTGTGTCTTGTGGATAGAGCAATGGCAAGAGCACACTGGACAAGAGAGGGGAAGGGGTTCTTATCCTAACGCAGCTAGTCCCTACTGCTGTATCATTCCCCTACTGGCTAGGGTTGGACCGCACAGTCTAAGCTAATTCCAATCAGCTATTTTAAAGAGAGCAAGGGATGAGCCAGAGTGGTGGAATGAGCAGTTTTGGCAGTTACAGAGCAGGTGACTATGGATGACTAAGGACAGAGCACATGATAGAGGATAGGAGGGGGTTGTTTACTGAGAACAAAAAACAGGGAAGCTGAACATACTGATATATTGGTTCTCTGAAGAGGAATTTACTGATTTACTGTACCCTACAAGGTTACAGCTTCCTTTTCTGGGGCTTATTGAAGCCACAGGGTGTTATGAAATGTGGATTAACCTTATAGGATAAATAATATAGGGATTGAGCAAAGGTTTGGAGATGGACAGGAGTCACTAGATTACACTGACATTGAAGGAGATGCTGCCTACTATGAAAGAGACTGTTCTCAAGGGATGTCAGTAGGAAGCAGAGCCAGCTGAGCCCCTGGGGGCAGGTAAGAACCTATGAAGACCACTGATCTGCAGATAATGACTCAGCTCCTACCCAGTTCCTGGGTTCTTGACAAAACCATTTAAAGAAAAGCCCCTTATTCCTGCCCAGGTGGCCCCTTCAGATCAGGCCCTCTCTCAGAGAAACCCCCAGACCTGGATCCCCACTCCTATCCTCCAGTGGAGATGTTCACCTTTTAGAATCAAACTCTACAAACAAAGCAAGGAGGAGTCAGTTATGGTTACAGAATGGAATGTAAAGCTTATCAGCCTTGACAAGGTGAAAGGGAAACAATAGATGTCAGTAAAACATGGACAGAGAGTCTAAAGAATAGGTAAGCTTTTTTTTTTTTTTTGCTTTCAATAAAGGGAGAAGTCAAGAAGGTACTGTTTGAAATCACACTAGAACAAGAAAGAGAGATTCTAGTCCATTACTTAATGTTAGAAACCAGTAGAGGAACTGAAAATAATGATATAGCTCTCCTGGGACAGGAGTGTGAGCAAGTTAAATCCTTCTCTTTCACAACAGGAAATCAAGAGATAATGTCTAAAGATGATAAACCAGGAAATAGCAAGCTGTGTAAACATAGTATTTAGACACACAGAGCTAATTACTAAAAACAAATGAAACTGCCTGGTGGCAGCCTGGGCACAGGGATAGGTGGATACCTCTGTAGAATTAATTTTTTTTTAATCTGTCTCTCTACCTTTCCTATTGCGTTCCACAGATAAAAGGTTTTTGTTGTTGTTGTTGTTTGGTTTTTTGTTGTTTGTTTGCTTGTTGTTTGTTTATTTGAGATGGAGCCTCATTCTGTTGCCCTGGCTAGAGTGCAATGGTGTGATATCAGCTCACTACAACCTCTGCCTCCAGGGTTCAAGCAATTTTTATGCCTCAGCCTCTCCAGCATCTAGGATTACAGGTACGCACCACCATGCCCAGCTAATTTTTGTATTTTTAGTAGGGATGGGGTTTCACCATGTTGGCCAGGCTGATCTTGAACCCTTGACCTCAAGTGATCCACCCGCTTCAGCTTCCTAAAGTGCTGGGATTACAGGTGTGAGCCACCACACCCCGCCTGTTTGTTTGTTTTTGAGACAGGGTCTCATCATGTCACCCAGGTGAGAGTACAGTGGTGCAATCACAGCTCACTGCAGCCTCAAACCCCTGGGCTCAAGCACTCTTCCCACCTAAGCCTCCCGAGTAGCTGGGACTACACTACAGGCACGCACCACCATACCCAGCTAATTTTTTTCTTTTTCTGTAGAGATGGGAGTGGGGGCAGGGTCTCACTTTGTTGCCCAGGCTGGTCTCGAACTCCTAGCCTCCCAAAGTGCTGGAATTACAGGCATGGGATCACCATGTCCAGCCAATAAAAACTTCTTAAGCTTCTTTTCTTCTCTTTATTCCTGGAAAAACGCATCAATCTAGTCCCTTCTTCCCCCACCAGCACTAATTTTAAGGGTGTTCACTAAATGAGGGATGTTCAGTTGATCAAACTGTGTAGGAAAATCTCTCCTCAAATCGCGTTTTTCCTCTGCTCTCACACCACAACAATCATCAACATAGAAGATTTCTGTGACCAAACGTGGGGGATTCCCCCACACATACCAAGCAGCAACACCAGCTGGGTGTCCTCTAATTCAGTTCCAACAGTAGCTGCCCAGAAATGGTGTCAGATCCCACAAGTTGAGGACTTAATCCCTAAGACTGCCCCCCCAGCCCCCATACACACACCAGTTGCAAGATCAGCCCTCCAGAACCTCTTACTGACCAGCTTCAAGTTGGGGTTCCCATGACCCCCCTCTATGGGTTCAACTAATTTGCTGGAGCAGCTTACAGAACTCAGGGAAACACATTTGCTGGTTTATTATAAAGGATATAGTTAAGGATACAGCAGAAGAGATGCAAGGGCAAGGTGTGGGGAAAACGGTGCAGTGCTTCCATGCCCTCCCTAGGTGACACCCTCTGGGAACCTCCACCAACTCAGCTACCCAGAGCTCACTGATCCATGTCCTCTTGGGTTTTTACAGAAGCTTCATGACATCAACATTCCATCCCCCGTAGTATAGGGTGGGAGCGCTCTCATGAGGGGGTCTTAAGATCCATGGACTGATTAGGCCAGGCATGGTCACTCATGCCTGTAATCCCAGCACTTTGAGAGGCAGAGGTGAGCAGATCACTTGAAATCAGGAGTTCAAGACCAGCCTGGGCAACATGGTGAAACCCTGTCTCTACTAAAAATACAAAAATTAGCTGGGGCATGTAATGCATGCCTGTAATCCCAGCTACTCAGAAGGCTGAGGCAGGAGAATCACTTGAACCCAGGAGGCAATTTCAGTAAGCCAAGATTGCGCCACTGCTCTCCAGCCTGAACGGAACGAGACTTCGTCTCAAAAAAATAAATAAATAAATAAAATCCACAATCAGAAGGGGAGGGGGGCATTAGAGTGAAAGGAGATCAGGAGGAAGTCAGAGGCCCCCCGCCCCAAGACCTGACACATGCAGCACCCAGCATTCTAATGAAAGACTGTAACACGGGCTATGGGATTTATGAGACAGGAACTTCCATAGCCCTTGTTTCAGTCATTTGAAGCCAGGTTTCCATGGACGAAAACCAATATATATCATAACACCACACAAACATTTGGCTGAATCAAATGCCCGAGACCCAGGTGAGAAATTTCTCTTATTTATTTATTCATTCATTCATACACACATTCATTCATTCAATATATACTTTGTGACTGCTTAATATGCAGTAGACACTGGGGATAGAAATGTTGAGTTTTGGCTTGGTGCGGTGGCTCACGCCTGTAATCCCAGCACTTTGGGATGCTGAGGTGGATGGATTACCTAAGATTAGGAGTTCGAGACCAGCCTGGCCAACATGGTGAAACCCCATCCCTACTAAAAATGCAAAAATTAGCCCAGGGCAGTGGTGAGCGCCTATAATCCCAGCTACTCGGGAGGCTGAGGTAGGAGAATTGCTTGAACCAGGAGGTAGAGGTTGCATGAGCCGAGATCGCATTACTGTACTGCAGCCTGGGCGACAGAGCAAGACTTTGTGTCAAAAAAAAGAAAAGTAATGGTAAGTTTGACAGATTAGGACTGGCCTTCAAGAAGATTCTAGTTTATTAAGAGAGAAGCCTGATTAATTATATACTTAAGTTTACTATGATAAGAGCCGTAAAATCAAAATAAAAGTATAGAAAGTCATGAGATGCTGGCCACAGTGGCTGACACCTGTAATCCTAGCACTTTGGGGGGCTGAGGGGAGCAGATCACTTGAGGTCAGGAGCTTGAGACCAGCCTGGGCAATATGATAAAACCCTGTCTCTACAAAAAAAATGTTAAAAACAAAAATAAAGAAATGAAAGAAAGAGAGAAATAGAGAGAGGGGAAGACAAGAAGAAAATGGAAGGAAGGAAGGAAGAAGGGAAGGGAAGGGGGAAGGGAAGGGGGAAGGAAAGGGAAGGGAAAGGGGAAGAGGAGAGCAGAGGGGAGGGGAGGGGAGAGGAGGGGAAGGGGGAAGGGAGAAGGGAAGGGAGGGAAGGAAAAGAAAGAGAAGGGAGAAAAAAAGAAGGAAAGTCAGGAGAGCTAGAGGTGGGGGGAGCTGTTAGGTGAGAGGAATTCTAACATGTTTCCATTGATTCTGCATTTCTAGCCAATCATACATAGCCCAAGGCAACCAGCGCAACTATCTCAGATACAACTGGATCTCCCTAGTTAAACCTTATAACACTGTGTCTCTCTGGGCCTTGCCCTATCCCTTTGGCTGTATCTGGGAAGAAAGGCGGGGTTCCCTCTGTTCCCAAGGTTTTAGTCTACCCCCACCCCACCCCATCCTGGCTTGCAGATCCCGGAGTTCTCTTGCTTGAAAATTCATCAACTTCCATACGTCCAGGGCATCTACTACACTTACCCAGAGGAATCCTTATAAAGTCCAGGGCACTGGAGCATTGTTTTACATCAGATTTTTTTTTTTTTTTTTTTTTTTGAGATAGGATCTCATCTGTCTCCCAGGCTGGAGTGCATTGGCACAATCAGGGCTTACTGCAGCCTCAACCTCCTGGACTCAAGCAATCCTCCCACCTCAGCCTCTCATTCAGTCTAAGTAACCTAGTCCCTCCTCCCCTACCATGTTAAGCCAAAGAAATGAAGGAGCTCAGACCAAAAATAGTGGTTGTCAAAATGTCCCCTTGGTGGCATCCCACCCATCCTAATGTCACTCCCTCTGTCCCTTCTTGGATCCCCACTTCTACCCCAGGTACCTGATGCCCCATTATTTCCTGATATCCCATTCGTTTCTGATAGCTTTTTTTTTTTTTTTTTTTTTTGGTGGGGTCTCGCTCTGTCTCCCAGGCTGGAGTGCAATGACGAGATCTAGCTCCCTGCAACCTCCTGGGTTCAAGCACTTCTCTGCCTCAGCCTCCCAAATAGCTGGGATTACAGGTACCCACTACCACACCTGGCTAATTTTTGTCTTTTCAGTAGAGACAGGGTTTCACCACCTTTGCCAGGCTGGTCTTGAACTCCTCACCTCGTGATCCACCTGCCTCAGCCTCCCAAAGTGCTGGGGATTACAGGCATGAGCTGCTGCACCCCACCCCTGATAGCTTTTTTTTTTTTTTAAAATTTTAAGCACTTTGTTTAGAGCAGCAAAAAACATATAATTGGATGTACATTATAGGATTTCATAACATTTGAATAATATTAAGATAGCATATTTTCTTTTCTTTCTTTTTTTTTCTGAGACAGGTTCTTTGTTGCTCAAGCTATAGTACAGTGGTGTGATCACGGCTCACTGCAGCCTGGACCTCCTGGGATCAAGTGATCCGCCCGCCTCGGCCCACCCTCGCTCCTCAGTAGCTGGAACTACAGGTGAATGCCACCATGCCTGGCTAAGTTTTAATTTTTTTGTGCAGACAGGGTCTCACTATGTTGTCCAGGCTGCTCTCAAACTCCTGGCCTCAAGCAATCCTACTGCCTTGACCTCCTAAAGTGCTAGGGTTACAGGCATGAGCCATTCCACCAGCCAGCACATTTTCTTAGCATGTAGATTTATAAAAATACCAAGGAGTCAACACAGTAATTCAGTACTCCTCTAAAGTAGTGGTTCCAAACCAGAGGGTTTCCCCCAGCTGCCCTGCCACCATCACCAAGAAGCATTTGTGATGTCAGAAGACATTTCTGAGGGCCACATTTTGATTGGGACTACTGGTATGTACTGGGTAGAAGGCAGAAATGCTACTAAACATCCTACAATGTACGGGACAGCTCCACAGCAAGCAGTCATCAGGCTCAAAGTATCAGAAGCTCTGAGACTGAGAGACCCTGCTTTAGAGTTCTTAAAGATTGTTATTAAGAAATAATTTATACACATTAAAATTTATCCTTTTAATGCACTGTTCTATGAGTTTTTTCACACAAATTTGTGTGTTTATATCTAGTATGTTTAGTAGATAAGGAATGTTGCCATTTTTGAGTCTGTTTTTCATGTTTGGTTTTCTTTGGATGTTGTCCCTTGAAGTCAGGGAGGGTCCTCCTTCATAAGGGGAAGGAATAACTTAACGTGAATTTTGCCAAAAAAAATAGGCCGAGCACAGTGGCTCATGCCTGTAATCCCAGCACTTTGGGAGGTCGAGGTGGGAGGATCATGAGGTCAGGAGTTCAAGACCATCCTGGCCAACATGGTGAAACCCCATCTCTACTAAAAATACAAAAATTAGCTGGGCATGGTGGCAAGCACCTGTAGTAGCAGCTACTCGGGAGGCTGAGGCAGGAGAGTCGCTTGAATGCCGGAGCGGGGGCTGCAGTGAGCAAAGATTGCGCCATTGCACTCCAGCCTGGTGACAGAGCGAGACTCCGTCTGAAAAAAATAAAAAAACAAAAAATAATGGTTGGGCAGGTGTGGCATGGTGGCTCACACCTGTAATCCCAGCATTTGGGGAAGCTAAGGTAGGTAGATCACTTGAGGCCAGGAGTTTGAGGCCAGCCTCGCCAACTTGGAGAAACCTTGTGTCTACTAAAAATATAAAAATTAGCTGGGTATGGTGACACAAGCCTGTAACCCCAGCTACTTGGGAAGCTGAGGCAGGAGAGTCTCTTGAACCCGGGAAGCAGAGGTTGTAGTGAGCCAAGATCATGCCACTGCACTCCAGAATGGGTGACAGAGCGAGACCTTGTCTCGAAAATAATGACAATAAGAATGGGCTGGAAGGGTTAAATATCTGAAAGAGTCTAACAGTGCCTGATCCATGGGGGAAATTCATTAAGTATTGATCCAGCCCATGAATAAGAGAAACAATGTTCTATCTGAGCTGGAAATCCTTGATTCCCTTGTTTCCCTTACTCAGTTCACCACCTACTCCTGTGATTGTACATTTTTCCTCTCTCTTGAATCAGCCCTTTTCTGTCTCCAAGGCTTCCTCCCAGCCCCGGTTGCCTTTATTTCTCGCTTGAACCATGCAGTAGCCCATGGCCAGAAGTTCTGTGGGCCTGACCTAAACAGCTTCCTCAACCCCTAGTCTAAGGGGGAACGAAACTCAGGAGACAAGGAAAGGAGAGTCGGGGCCTACGGAGCAGCCTATGAGTTCATCGCAGCTAAGAAATTTTTTTAAACACACAAAAAAACCTGTCTCCCATGCTAGCCATATTGCATTACTTCATCTAGCATGAAGTTAATCCAGGAAAGAGCCTGTTTCTTGTCAAAAACAGGAAGACAGGCTTTGAGGCATTTTTGAGAGGGCTCTAATCTTGGATTTTCAGTGTCAGGAATCAGAGGGAGGATGAAATCTATGAAAGAAAGCCAACGGGAGAAACATAAGATCCAAGAGGGAAACTTTGAGCTCAGACCATCACATCTTCCAAAGAACCCTACAATTTGCAAGGTATTATCAGTTATCTAGAGCAGGAGGCCAGTAGGTTTCATGGGTGTGTGACCTGCACAGCTGCACGGTCCTGTGCAGAGAAGGGCCCTGCACTTAGTTAACACTTGACAGTCAGTATCTTGAAATTCTAAATAATTTTTGAATAAGGGCCTAAACCTTTTTATTTTGTACTGGAGCCCTGAAAATTATGTAGCTAGTCACAGCGAAGAACCTACTGTATGGAATCTGGAAAACAGAAGTTCTAGGTAGTTATTTCATGTTTTCAGTTTATGTAAAGTGAATTTCTTTGTTTTGTTTTGTTTTTTTGAGATGGAGTCTAGCTCTGTCGCCCAGGCTGGAATGCAGTGGTGCAATCTCGGCTCACTGCAACTGCCATCTTCCAGGTTCAAGCAATTCTCCTGCCTCAGCCTACTGAGTAACTGGGATCACAGGCATCCACCACACCTGGCTAACTGCCTGAACTCCTTACCTCATTATCCACCCACCTCAAATCACATTGATTTCACAATGGAGAATAAACTAGAGGAGAGCCAGTATGGATGAATGCCCACCCAGATCCCCTGACCCTTGTTGCTACACTCTGAAGCGTGCTCACCTCCAGCACCCACAAATCCTCTCAAAGACTCTTTTCTGACCACAGGAAGCTGCTTGGCCTGCAGCTGGGGCCATCCGGAAGTGCTAGAGAGTGAATGCCTGCGGAAGCCACCTTTGGCCAACAGAGAGCTGATGGATATGGGTCTCAATGCCATCGACCCTCAGGATGGATGATGTTCCAGACCATTCTGAGGCATGCCCGGCCCAATTCCCAGTGCTCTCCCCGGGAGTGAGCTCTCGGTGCCCACGGGAGAAATGTGGCTGCTCACTCACCTGCACACTTTCCTGGCTTCCCTTGCCTCCCCGTCTTATTCTCCATTCCCTGTTGGAGTTTCCTGCAATTATCTCCTGAATCAGTGATTCATACTTGCACTCAAATCCTCATTTCAGGATACTTTGGTGGGAACCTAAACAAAGACAAGTCATTTCATCAACATCCAGGGCAGGGTCAAAGAGTGACAAGCTGTATACAGCTCAGGGCTTCTTTCTCTTTAGTTGGCCTCTGAGCTGGCAAACAGAATGCCAAAAATATACACGAGATAAGGATTCAAGTAGGTGAGGGGTTGCATCCTTAGCTCCTCTCTGATGAGTAGCCATAGAGGTGGGAACACGTAGGGTGGTCAGGAGCTACAGATTCACTGCCTTTTATATCACTCAGTGAGGGAGAGGCCTCATCAACGCTCGAGGATCTGTCACCTACCACATATGAAAATTCTTTTTTTTTTTTTTTTATTTTAAGACAGAGTCTCATTCTATCGCCCAGGCTGTAGTGCAGTGGCATGATCTCAGTTCACTGCAACCTCCACCTCCTGGGTTCAAGAGATTCTTGTGCCTCGGCCTCCTGAATATCTGGGATTACAGGCACGCACCACCACGCCCAGCTAATTTTTTGTATTACTAGTAGAGACAGTGTTTTGCCATGTGGGCCAGGCTGATCTTGAACTCCTGGCCTCAGGCAATCTACCCGACTCTGCCTCCCAAAGTACTAGGATTATAGGCTTGAGCCACCGCACTCAGCCAGGTACGGAAATTCTTGCTGTGCTATCATTACTTTACATTCTTTAAGTGACAGAAAATTCAGAACATGGCTTAAACAAGTAGGAAGTAAATTTGCCTTTCATGTAGCAGATTGGTGATCGAGGGCTGCTATATATAGCACTCCTTCCAAGTCTTGCTTCACTGTGTATGTCCTCCATTCCCAAAGTCTCCTCATTCTCCAAGAGGACTGCCCATAGTCCAGTCCTCTCATCCACGCCCCAGACAACAGGAAGAAGAAAATAAGGAATAAAACTCCACCTGCGCCCTTCAAGGCACCATGATAGATGGTTTTTTGTTTTGTTTTGTTTTTTGAGGTTTTTTTTTTTCTTTTCAGACGGAGTCTCGCTCTGTCGCCCAAGCTGGAGTGTAGTGGCACAATCTCGGCTTCCTACAACCTCCACCTCCCCAGTTCAAGCAATTTTCTGCCTCAGACTACGGAGTAGCTGGGATTACAGGCGCCCACCACCACGCCCAGCTAATTTTTGTATTTTTAGTAGAGATGGGGTTTCACCATCTTGACCAGGCTGGTCTTTAACTCCTGACTTTGTGATCCACCCACCTCGGCTTCCCAAAGTGCTGGGATTACAGGCATGAGCCATCACACCCGACCAGATGTTTTATATATATATATATATATATATATATATATATATATATATATATTCTTCACTGCCTAAATCCCAGTGACCAGGATCTAGACTTGTGACTCTACTAAGCTGCAAAGAAGTCTGGGAATTGTATTCATTATTACATTTGTGTGCCCAGGTTGAAAATTGAGTGTTCTGAGCCAGGCACAGTGGCGTATACCTGTAGTCCAAACTACTTGGAAGGCTGAGGCAGGAGGATCCCTTGAGCCCAGGAGTTCAAGTCCAGCCTGGGCAACATAGCAAGATCCTGTCTACTAAAAAGTAATGATGATAATGGTGTTCAAGAGAAGAAGAGAACAAACTGGCAGCCTCCACCACCCCACCCTCAAATAATTTCTTATGTCCTAGGATGGCCCAGGAAGAACAGAATAATTCCTGCTTGTCCCAGAAAGGTGCAGATATGCCCACAAAAGTGGCTGGCTCTCACGGAACCCTGTAAGCTGAAATGGAGTAGGCAGACAACTGCAAACAGACGGATGTCTGAAGACATGCCAACCTCACTAGATAATGAACAAGGTCCAGGAATCATCCACTGCCATGGCACATGTGAGTCCCTACCACCTCCGTAGATGGAACCCAGGGAAAGAAAGGGATGCCAAATTGACTCAGAACGTGCCTGTGCTCCCTTCGTGAAATGAGGCTTATGGTGGCTGTCAGGGCTGTTCACAAATATTCTGGCTCTTCTCCTCCTGGGTAGATGGTAGGATTTGCATTTCTCTGCCCCCTTGAAGTTAGATGTGGCCATGTGATATACTTTAGCCTATGACCCATGAGCAGAAGTGAGATGTGTCCTGTCCAGGTTGAAAATTAAGAGCCCGTGATCATTAATTTTATGTGTCAACTTGGCAAGACCATGGTACTCTGTTTTTAGTCAAACGTCAGTCTAGATGTTGCTGTGTAGGTATTTTGTCCTTGTTCCATTTCTTTCTTTTCTTTTCTTTTCTTTTCATATTTATTACCTTTGCCTCCCCAAATCAATGCTGTGAAGGCATTTTGGACACCTTCCTTAACATTTAAATCTGTAGACTTTGAGTAAAACAGATTACTCCTCATAATGTGGGTAAGCCTCATCCAGTCAGTTAAAAGCATTAAGAGAAAAAGACTGAAGTATCCTGAGAAAGAAATTCAGCCCCCAGACTATCTCTGGACTATAGCTACATCAACTCTTCCCTGGGTCTCCTGCCTGTCATCCTGCCCTGCAGATTTCAGACTTGCCAGCCCTGAGACTAGTGTGAGCCAACAAAGTCTGTGCCTCTGTCTCTCTCTCTCACTCTTTGTGTCTCTCTCTCTGTATCTCTCTTCGTGTCTCTCTCTGTCTCTGCCACTCTGTCTCTCTCGCTCTCATCATGTTCAATTTTTTTTTTTTTTGAGACAGGATCTCACTATATTGCCCAGGCTGGAGATATGTATGTGTATATATATAGAGAGAGTATATGTATATATGTGTGCATATTATATATGTATAGGTGTGCATACACACGTATAGAGAAAGAGAGAGCAAGGCAGAGACAGAGACATGAAAAGTGATACAAAGAGAGACACAAAGTGAGCATGTGTACAACTCCAGTAAGCGCACTGTGCATGCGGCTCCCCCAGCGCTGGCAGGCCACTGCGCATGCGGATAGCCCACCCCAAAGGAAGAATCGGGGAGGCATGGTGCCAAGACCCCAGAAGCATGCGAACATATAAAAACCCCAAGTCGACAGATCAACAAGACAGAAAATTAGTAAGGATATCCAGGACTTGAACTCAGACCTGGATCAAGCAAACCTAATAGATATTTAAAGAACTCTCCACCCCAAATCCACAGAATATACATTCTTCTCAGCACCACATCACACCTACTCTAAAATTCACCACATAATTGGGAGTAAATCACTCCTCAGCTAATGCAAAAAAACAGAAATCATAATAAACAGTCTCTCAGACCACAGTGCAATCAAATTAGAACTCAGAATTCAGAAACTAACTCAGAACCACACAGCTTCATGGAAACTGAACAACTGGCCCTTGAATGTTGACTGGATAAACAATGAAATGAAGGCAGAAATAAAGATGTTCTTTGAAACCAACAAGAACAAAGACACAACATACCAGAATCTCCGGGACACATTTAAAGCAGTCTCTAGAGGAAAATATATAGCAATAAATGCCCACATGAGAAGCAAGGAAAGATGTAAAATCGACACCCTATCGGCAAAACTGAAAGAGCTAGAGGAGCAAGATCAAAAAAACTCAAAACCTAGCAGAAGACAAGAAATAACTAAGATCAGAGCAGAACTGAAGGAGATAGAGACACAAAAAACCCTTCAAAAAATCAATAAATCCAGGAGCTGGTTTTT
>NW_016107359.1:4715041-4729738 GCF_001604975.1 Cebus imitator
ATATATACAAGGGATTATAAATCGTTCTACTATAAGGACACATGCACACGAATGTTCAGTGCAGCACAGTTTACAATAGCAAAGACCTGGAACCAACCCAAATGCCCATCGATGATAGACTGGACAGGGAAAATGTGGCACATATACACCATGGAATATTATGCAGCCATCAAAAACGATGATTTCGTGTCCTTTGTAGGGACATGGATGAACCTGGAAACCATCATTCTTAGCAAATTGACACAAGAACAGAAAATCAAACACCACATGTTCTCACTCATAGGCGGGTGTTGAACAATGAGAACACATGGACACAGGGAGGGGAACATCACACGCTGGGGTCTGTTGGGGGGAAACAGGGGAGGGACAGTGGGGGGTGGGGAGTTGGGGAGAGATAGCATAGAGAGAAGTGCCAGATATCAGTGAAGGGGAGGAAGGCAGCAAATCACACTGCCACGTGTGTACCTATGCAACAATCTTGCATGTTCTTCACATGTACCCCACAACCTAAAATGCAATTTAAAAAATAAATAAATGTTAAATATTTTAAAAAAAAACCCAAGTCAAAAGGTCAAACCACGCATTTGATCTCTCAAGTCACCCACCTGGCCGTCTTTTCCAAGAGTACTTTACTTCCTTTTATTCCTGCTTTAGACCTTTTTTTTTGAGAGAGAGAGTCTTACTCTGTTGCCCAGGCTGGAGTGCAGTGGCGCAATCTCGGCTCACTGCAACCTCTGCCTCCCTGGTTCTAGCAATTTTCTGCCTCAGTCTCCCGAGTAGCTGGGATTACAGGTGCCCGCCACCATGCCCGGCTAATTTTTGTATTTTTAGTAGAGACTGGGTTTTGGCATCTTGGTCAGGCTGGTCTTGAACTCCTGACCCCGTGATCCACCTGCCTCAGCCTCCCAAAGTGCTGGGATTACAGGCATGAGCCACCACACCCAGCCTGGAATTAATACTCAATTCCCATTCTTCCACCCCTAAAGCTTCCCCAGGCTCTAAAATTATCTCTGTTTCTCAATTCAACAAAAATGTTTCATTTGCTTCTTGGGGTAAGAGATCACAACTATGTAATGAGAGGTAATAAGCAAATCTTCTCCAAGGTCTGAACAAGAGCTCCATTTTCCCAAGGGGATTTGCACTTAGAAGATTTTAAAACAAAACAAAAATCCCACACAAATCAAGCTACATGTGGTGAAACTCTAGGAAGTGCAAGTAAGCTTTCCTGCAGTATGGAAGATATTTTGAGGCAAAGTAATTTTTCAGATGTGCTCTGCAGATGGAATCAACACTGTTGGACATTGTGTTTGGGGTTTCTGGGTGCTTCTAAGTGGCAGAGAGCAAGGAATCCTCAGATTCTCTTCCAGGGTCCCCGTTTCTCCATCCAGATGGCTCCCAGTGTGCGGAATCCAGCTGCTGTGGTTTCACAGCCTCTCCTGTTCGTCGTCAGGCCCAGCTACTGGCTGCTTTGTTTTTCCACAAGGCAGCTTCCTGGGATAGGTGACCCTTGTCTTAGGGTAAGGTCCTGAATCCTGATGCAGAAATATTATTGCTGGGTGTCACATCTCCCCTCTTGCCTCGACCCAGGAGGGTTACCTCAAATGTAATGTATAGCCATAGGAAATCAACTACGGGGCCAGATGTGGTGGCTCATGTCTGTTATCCCAGCACTATGGGAGGCCAAATTGGGTAGTTCACTTGAGGCCAGGAGTTTGAGACCAGCGTGGGCAACAAGGTAAAACCCCGTCTCTATTAAATATACAAAAATTAGCCAGGTGTTGTGGTGCTTGCCTGTAATCCCAGCTACTGGGAAGCTGAGGTGGGAGGATCACTTAAGCCTAGGAGGCAGAGCTTGCAGTGAGCTGGGATCATGCCACTGTACTGTGGCCTGGACAACAGAGTAAGACCCTGCCTCAAAAGAAAGAGTGAGGGAGAGAGAAAGGAAGGAAGGAAGGAACGAAGGAAGGAAGGAAAGACAGAAAACAAAAAAATAAATCAACTAGGGAACACATTTAAAATGCAGACACAGGGGTCCCGATTCTGATTCCTTAGGTTGGGATGCAGACCAGAAAGCTGCATTTTTACAAGCAGCTCAGATACAGGCAGGAGGCAGACTTGACTTGGAGAAAAAGCGCACAGGGAGATGGGATGAGCTATTAGCATTGCCCAGGCTTTTACCTCTCCGCTCTTTTGTAGTGAGCTCTGACTGTTATTGATGCAGCTGGGCCATCTGTTCACAATCTCAAAACGAAACAAATGAAACCAACAAACAAAAGATGGAATAATGCTTCTAGGAATTTCTGTGCCATTTTTCTCTTTTCTTTCTGTTTACAAAGGGCCTTTTTTGTGCTGTAGTCTTTAGTGACAAAACTGAAAAAAAATGACAGTTTTTGCCATATTTGCAGAAGACTGATGACATGGCCTAAAAGTAAATAAGAAAGAAGCAGCCAGCTCAAAGAATCCTCAAATGAAAGCTAGGATAATCAAGAGTTAAATGCAATTATTAACGCAGAGTCTGTTATAAACTTGGGTTAGAACCAGCAGCCGTAGGGCAGAATCAATAGTCAAAATGACATAATCCATTTGGACAGTTGAAGGGTTCATTTCTACGGCCTCTGGGAAGAGGCTCCGAGCCCCCACACCTGGAAGTAATTATCCCAGCCTGGCCTGCTGCCCAGGCCCAAGTCAGGTCTCTGACCGAAATACATGCGCCCTCTCGTGGTGGAGGCAAAGGATGATAGAAAATGACGAGTTTTTATATTCTTGCATTTCACCCCTCTTCTATTCAACACCCACACAGAGCTTTTTTAAGGATCTGCAGGTGCAGAGTCCTCCTCAAAGCTGCAGCAGGACCGTGTGACAGGTAAAGCTGCAGCAGGACTGTGTGACAGGTAATAGTGTCATTGCTCTGGTGGCATCCCTAGACTTAGTCTATGCACATCAAACATTAGTTGGGTACTTTGACAGTTCACAAATGCAGACATTGGGCAGCTGTGCTTAAAAGCACAGTTCTTTCTTGTCTGGGCCAATTCTGTAGATTAAACCCAGCCAACCCACTGCTGCATGTCACAGAAAGCAGTCAATAAAAATCAAGCCTGTGGGAAGTAAAACAGATCCTTCTTAAGGTTTCCTTTCTTGTTAAAGAATAAGTGTGCTAATAAGTCTTTGTTAAACCCTATCCTATGTGGCTGTTAGACATGTCATGCTTACAGGCATGCAGTCCATTCTACGTCCTTGTACTTTAACCAGGATATCTGTGCTAGACCTGCTCACCGGCATGTTCCAGCTCTCCATTGCTTTTACCTATTTAAAGAAGTTTTAAGTTATTAGCCAATTGGGTTTTAGTTTAAATTGTAAGGTCTGGCTCCAGCCAACGGAGATCAAACACAGCAGTAAGGACGACCCAAATATGTAAGGGATGAATTTGTGTGTTTTCCTTTGCTTATTGTACTCTCGTGACACAATGGCTAGCGAGGGTACCCTTCCTGCAGTCCAGAAAGAAAATTTGCATTGCTGAAAGATCCTCTGTCTCGGTGCTAATTTTACTTTGAGGCAACAAGCATCTATTTCCAACAAGGCCCCAAGTTCAGCCTGGATCCTCTGGCTCCATCCACATGCACACTTCAATCCCAGTCCTTCCTGCCCAGCTTCTCCAATCCTATGCAGCGTCTGCTTTTCCAGCCCAACACTCAGCCCTTATTATAGATCCCAGAATCTGCTCCCAGGGGCAGAGCTTGCATTCACCCCGTGGCCCTGGGTTCCACCTGGCTGGGAAATCCACCTCTTTTCTCTCACAATCCCAACTAGGGAAAATCTCACAACTCATAACCTGAAAATAATAAAGATCTCGGAACCTTCAAAAGGGGCTATCCATTAGTCAGACACTCTACTCACACATGTTTTTTTCATTTTTAACTGTAAATTACACAGACATATGCTACTGTTTTAAAAATTCAGATGCAACATACAGAAGCCATTGTCATTCCTGAACTTTCTATATGTTTTCACATACATAAAGGTACTAGAGAGATATAGAGTTTTGCTGGTGGAGCTTTTTTAGCATAAATAGTATGACAGGATCATGCTCTGTCATTCAAGCTAGAGTGCTGGGTTGTGATCATGGCTCACTGCAGCCTTGACCTTCTGGGCTCAAGCAGTCCTCCTGCCTCAGCCTCCTAAAGTGCTAGAATTGCAGGTGGAAGCCACCATGCTCAGCTTACAGCTTGATTTTTTAAATTAACAATAAGATATATTTTATCAATAAACCTTTCCATGTGCATTCTTCTGAAGCCACTTAGTTGTTGTGTTTATTTGTTTGTTTGTTTTGAGATGGAGTCTCACTCTGTTGCCAAGGCTTGAGTGCAGTGGAACGATCTCGGCTCACTGAAACATCCGCCTCCCAGGTTAAAACAATTCTCCTGCCTTAGCCTCCGGACTAGCTGGGATCACAGGCATGTGCCACCATGCCTAGCTAATTTTTTTTGTATTTTTACTAGAGACGAGGTTTCACCATGTTGGCCAGGCTGGTCTTGAACTCCTAACCTCAAGTCATCCACCCACCTCAGCCTCCCAAAATGCTGAGATTGTAGGCGTGAGCCACTTCACCTGACCCACTTATTTCTTTTTAACTGCTGCATAGTACTCCATAGTGCTTAGAAAACTGAAATAATACTTTTTTCTTCCTTTCCTAAGTCTGAATCAATGGAGAAATAAGACAATGGAGACAGACAGATATAAATCAAAAGCTGACAGAAATCAAAATGCCAGTGTTGTCAACAAGCTGCTGGGAAAACATGATTTAAGGGTGCATCTAGAAGGACCTGACATTATTTTACCCCTGAACAAATACAGGCTTACCTGTTGCATTGGTCACAGGCATCCCCAGACATCCAACCTGTGTGTGAAGTAGGTTTCAGAGATGGCAACAGAGCAGAGTAAAGGCCCTCCAAGCAAACACCGTGGAAGATAGGAGGGAAAGAACTGAGCGAAGGCATCCAGGCCCTTTTACTTAAGTCGCCAATCAGGCAAATTAGTCCTCTTCTCATAGAGATGAGTGAGTGGATAAGGGGTGGGAGAGAGAACAGGATGCTGCTCTGGAATCTGAGGCCAGGGAAATGGAGATTCCCCTAAACATTTTCCAGATTTTCAGTCTTGCAACCCTTTTATCTCAAAATCTGCAGGAGCACAGCTAACTCCCCTTTCCTCCTGGGAGAAGAGACTAGGCGTGTATCAGAACGTTCCTGGCTTCTACGTTCACGAATCCATTCCCTCAATACCAGCCACTGCTCTTTTGTAGATCTGTCTCATGGACAGTTTATATTTTGGCGTTAGCAGACTCTAATATGGATTACAGCAGCCCATTAACATCTAGACCATGACATTGCCTAAGCCAGAAATGCGTTCCATATTCTGTTTCCCACCAAAAGCATGCCCAGTCCCATTGTCCACTGTAACTCTCTAAAGGTTACACAATGACAATCACCGCAAAAAGATACTCCTTTCAAAAATGCAATCCCCAACACAGTACAGTCCGTACATGAAAAACTCACAGCTGGCATCATATTTAATAGTGAAAGACTGAAAACTTTTCCTCTAAGATCAGGAACAAGACAAGGATGCATGTTTTCACCACTTCCGTCCAGCAGAGTACTGGAAGTTCTACCAGACCAATTAGGCAGGAAAAAGCAATCAAAGGCATCCACATTGGAAAGGATCAAAGCATCTGTTCACAGATGATATCATCTTATGCTTAGAAAATGATAAACACTGCACAAAAAAGATAGAACTAATAAAATCAGCAAAATTGCAGGATACAAAATTGACAGACAAATATCAGTTGGATTCCTATATATTAACAATAAACAATCCAAAAAATAAAATAATTTCACTTATAATAGCATCACAAATAAAAAAATACTTAGGAAAAAACTAAACCAAAGAGATGAAGCACTTGTATATTGAAAACTACAGCTGGGCATAGTGGCTCACGCCTGCAATTCCAGCACTTTGGGAGGCTGAGGTGTGAGCCATTGCACCTTGCTTGAGCTCCTGTGGATTGCTTGAGCTCAGGAGTTTGAGACCAGCCTGGGCAACATGACAAAAGCTCGTATCTGCAAAAAATACAAAAATTAGCCAGGTGTGGTGGTGCACCCTGCTCAGGAGACAGGTGTGGTGGTAGTCCCAGCTGCTCAGGAGACCAAGATGGGAGGACGGCTTGAGCCTGACAGACAGAGATTACAGTGAGCAGAGATAGTGCCACTACACTCCAGCCAGACCTTTTCTCAAAAACAAACAAAACAAGGCCTGACGCAGTGGCTCACACCTGTAATCCCAGCACTCTGGGAGACCAAGGCAGGCGGATCACCTGAGGTCAGGAGTTCAAGACCAGCCTGACCAACATGGTGAAACCCCGTCTCTACTAAAAATACAAAAATTAAAATATATAATACAAAAAGAAAAAAATAAAAATAAATAAAAATACAAAAATTAGCCGGGCATGGTGGCATATGACTGTAATTCCAGCTACTTGGGAGGCTGAGGCAAGAGAATTGCTTGAACCTGGCAGGCGGAGGTTGCAGTGAGCCAAGATCACAACACTACGCTCCAGCCTGGGCTACAGAGCAAGACTCTGTCTCAAAATAATAATAATAATGATAATCAGAATATATATTGACAAGTATGTGGAGAAGTTGGAAACCTTGTGCATTGATGATGGGAATGTAAAATGGTACAGTTAATATGGAAAAGAATATGGGCTCCTCAAAAAATTAAAAATGGAATTACCATATGCTCTACCAATTTCGCTTCTAGGTATATATTCAAAAGAATTAGGCTGGGCACGGCGGCTCAAGCCTGTAATCCCAGCACTTTGGGAGGCCAAGGCGGGCGGCTCACAAGGTCAAGAGATAGAGACCATCCTGGCCAACATGGTGAAACCCCGTCTCTAGTAAAAATACAAAAATTAGCTGGGTGTGGTGGTGGCATGCACCTGGTGGCATACACCCAGCTACTCAGGAGGCTGAGGCAGGAGAATTGCTTGAATCCAGGAGGCGGAGGTTGCAGTGAGCTCAGATTGTGCCACTGCACTCCAGCCTGGCGCCTGGTGACAGAGTGAGACTCTGTCTCAAAAAAAAAGAAAAAAAAAAGAATTAAAAGCAGCAACTCAAGCAGATTTTTCTTTTGAGACAGAGTTTTACTCCCATTGCCCAAACTAGAGCACAGTGGCCTGATCTTGGCTCACTGCAGCCTCAACTCTCTACACTCAGGTCATCCTCCCAACTCAGCCTCCTGAGAAGCTGGAACTATAGGTGCGCACCACCACGTTCAGCTAATTTTTTTGTAGTTTTTGTAGAGACATGTTTTTGCCATGTTGTCCAGGCTGAGCAACTCCTGAGCTCAAGTGATCCACCTACTTTGGCCTCCCAAAGTGCTGGGATTACAGGCATCAGTCACAGTGCCTAGCCTTGTATGCACATGTTTATAGCAACATTATTCGCAATAGCCAAAGGTGGAAACAATGCTAATGTTCACTGATAGATGAATGAATAAACAAAATGAAGTTTATGCATATAACGAAATATTACTCAGCCCTAACAAGGATGGAAATTCTGGCAAATTGTACTACATGGATGAGGTTTGAAGACATTATGTTAAGTACAGTAAGCCAGATGCCAAAGGACAATTACTGTACAATTCCACTGACATGAGGTACCCAGGGTAGTCAAATTCATGGAGACAGAAAGTAGAGTGGTCACTGCCAGGGGCAGGCTGGAGGAAAACGAAGGAGAGGTTATCGTTTAATGGTTATGGAATTTCAATTTGGAAAGAGGAAAATAGTTCTGGAGATGGTGGTGATGGTTGTACGGTGTGATGGTTAATTTTATGTGTCAATTTGACTGCCCTAAAGGATGCCCAGATAACTGGGTAACATTATTTATTGCTGTGTCTGTGAGGGTGTTTCTGGAAGAGATTAGCCTTTGAATTGGTGAATTGAGCTAGCAGCTGGCTCTCCCAAGTGTGGTGGGCATCATCCAATTTGCTGAGGGCCTGAAAGGTGAATTTGCTTTTTCTGTTTAAGGTGAGATATTCATCTTCTGTCAACATCACTGCGCTTGGTTCTCAGGCATATGGACTCCCCGGCATTCTCAGACTTTTGGATCTGGACTGAATTACACTGCTGGCTTTCCTGGCTCTCCAGCTTGCAGATAGCAGATCGTGGGACTTCTTGGCTCTATCGATCTATGAATGATTGTGTTAGAGTTCTACAGGGAGACAGACCAATAGGAGATAAATATATATATGAGAATATATATATGAGAGGGAATGTATTCGGGGGGTTGGCTGACATGATTATGGGGGCTGGGAAGCACCACAACAGGCCATCTACAAGCTGGGGATCCTGGGATGCTGGTAGAGTGGCTCAGAACCAGAGAAGCTAGTGGTGTAACTGGCAGAGACCAAAGGCCTGAAAACATGAAGTTGTTGTCCAAAGGAGAGAAGAATGTATCCTAGCTGCAGCAGATAGTTCAACATATTTGTCTTTCTCTCTGTTTTGTTCTCTCTGGGCTGCCAGCAGATTGGATGGTGCCTACTCACATTGAAGGCAGGTCTTCTCCACCTTGTCCACTCAGTTTCACATTGCTAATCTCTTGAAACACTCTCATAGACACACCGCGAAGTATAATGCTTTACCAGGTTTTTTTTTTTTTTTGAGATGGAATGTCGCTCTGTCGCCCAGGCTGGAGTGTAGTGGAGCAATCTTGGCTCACTTAAAGCTCCGCCTCCTGCGTTCAAGCAATTCTCATGCCTCAATCTTCCAGGTAGCTGGGATTATAGGTATGCACCACCATGCCTAGCTAATTTTTGTGTTTTTAGTAGAAACAGTGTTTCCCCATGTTGGCCAGGCTGGTCTTGAACTCCTGTCCTCAAATGATCTGAATACCTTAGCCTCCCAAACTGCTGGGGCTACAGGCATGGGCCACCACACCCAGCTGTTAGTTTTCCTTTATCCAGTCAAATTGACACCTCAAATTAAGCATCGCAATGATACATGTCCTATTGATTCCGTTTCTCTGGAGAATACTCACAAATACACACAGTAACATGAATGTACTTAATGCCACTAAACTTCTATACTTAAAATGGTAAATTTTGTGTTACATATGTTTTACCACAATAAAAAAAATGCTATACCTACAACATAGAGATTTGAATATATTCCCCTTCCTATATGACTAGCCCAGAGAAAAATTATTAAGTCCAAAAATTGAATTTCTTACCCATGTAAATTAAAATTTAAAGGGATTAAGTGTCAAAAATATTTAGATAAAACCCAAAATTCTTCATCTCCAACTTCTTATTATGCTCAGCTTCTGCCTGAGGGTTCTGATAGAGTCAATGTATTTCAGCAAAATGTTTTCTCGCTGATGTCCACTGGAATGAGTGTAGCTATTTTAAGACCTCAGACACTGAATTTGTTCAATGAGACTCTACGTTCCTCTCTTTTAAAGACTCCAAAGAATAAAGAGGATTCACAAGATTGTCATAGCATCAGTCCCATACCTACCATATTTGGAAACTCAAGCAATCCCGAATCCTACCCCCCAACACACATCATGATGTTTCTAAATATGTAAAACTTAACCTAGAAACATATTACCAAAGATCAACATCATAGCATCTGAAAGAAGGAGACTAGGTAGAGAAATCCTTTTATTTCCAGCCCTACAAGAAAGCTGGTTATTCCATGTCAGCTCTCTGGATATCATAACCCGAAAACAAACTACACTGGGAAGAACTCCCACCAACAGGTGAATTAGAGAACCAGACATGTAATATATCTAGAAGAAAAATGGCTTCTCCTTTGGAGGGTGGCATTTGAGACATTCCTGCCTTCTTGCAAAGTCACGATGTTTGCTTAAGTCAGGCATGGTTGGCTCACACCTGTAATCCCGTCATTTTGGAAGACCGAGGTGGGTGGATCACTTGAGGTCAGGAGCTCAAGACCAGCTGGGCCAACATGATGAAACCCTGTCTCAACTAAAAAAAAACAAAAAATTATCCAGCCGTGGTGGGTGACATGTGCCTGTAGTCCCAGCTACTTGAGAAGCTGAGACAGGAGAATCACTTGAATCTGGGAAGCGGGGGTTGCAGTGAGCTGAAATTGCACCACTGCACTCCAGCCTGGACGACAGTGTGAGACACTGTCCCAAAAAAAGTCACTTTGTTTATTTGATGTTCCCTTCTGCGCTGTCCAGCTGATTTCAAATTTTTTTTTTTTTTCTTCGAGACAGAGTCTCATTCTGTTGCCCAGGCTGGAGAGCAGAGGTGAGAGCTCGGCTGACTGCAATCTCCACCTCCTGGGTTGAAGCGATTCTCCTATCTCAGCCTCCTGAGTAGCTGGGATTACAGACACCTGCCACTATGCCCAGTTAATTTTTGTATTTTTAGTAAAGATGAGGTTTCCCCATGTTGATCAGGCTGGTCTCAAACTCCTGACCTCAGGCAATCCACCTGCCTCGGTCTCCCAAAGTTCTGGGATTACAAGCATGAGCCACCACACCCAGCCAAACTTCTTAATTTCAGTTTCCCCTTGTGTTCCTGGCCACTCAGTTCTCTGTCTAGTGACATGGCCTCCATACTCTCTCCTAAGCAGTCACTTTCAGCCCTGAGCTCCTCTTGCAGTAGCATTGTTCAGGCCTGCATAAGGCTGAGATTTCGCAGAATGCCCCAGGAAAGCCATTCTCACCACCAGCGTGCATTGGAAACCACCCTAGGCCTTTGAAATCTGCCTGTTTCCCAGGCCCCACATTTGTTTCAGCTGGAATGACTCCCAGCCGACTGTGAACTGAAGCATCTCTCGTGATCCTAGAGGCCCACGGAGGGCCTGCATCTCTGCCATCTGTTCTTCCTCAAATCCTAGGCTTTTTTCCATCTTTCATATTTTTCAGTCCCCATATTTGAATTTCAGGTCTTGAATTACTTTTTTCTGCCATGTCTTTTTCTGCACAGTGGAATGTGCCTTTGGGGCACCAAATCTCCTGTAGCTCCCATATCCCTCTGGGAAGATTTTGGACATTTTACCAGCTACCAGCTACTTATGTTGGTTCACTTTCTTCTCTAACTCGTTCACCAGGCCTGAGTGATTTCACCTCCACCCACCTTTTGCTTTCTGGACCAGATGTTTATTTTTCTAAAATAATCCTCTGCAATTTATTTTGTGGGGTCCCAGAGAGAGAGAGACATAAAATCCGTGAGTTCTGGTTTTCTGAAAGTGTTCATTTTCAAACAAACTGCAGACAAATTCTAATATGTTCCTGCATCAAGTAATTCCATTCTGGGGGTAGGTATTCTCTATTTAAAATATTTAACAAGCCTAACATGACTTATTATTGTTCTCTCTGGCTCACCTTTAATGTTTCATCTTCCCTAGGCCTGTTCTAAATTCTATGTATATTTCAGGCACGTTCCCTCAGGGCTAGACAATACCGTTTTCCACCTATAGCCAATAATATTCCCCCAATAAAGTTCTGGTTATGCGGAGGTTTGTTTTTCTGATATTTTTTATTATGGTAAAATACATGTAAAAAATTACTTTTTTTTTTTTGAGACAGAGTCTCACACTGTCAACTAGGCTAGAGCACAGAGGCACTATATTGGTTCACTGCAATCTCCACCTCCCAGGTTCAAGCTATTCTCTTGCCTCACCCTCCCTAGTAGCTGTGATGACAGGCGCACACCAACCCCAGCTAATTTTCTGTATTTTTAGTAGAGACAGGGTTTCACCATGTTGGCCAGGCTGGTCTTGAACTCCTGACCTCATGATTCGCCCACCTCGGCCTCCCAAAGTGCTGGAATTACAGGCATGAGCCACCGTGCCCGGCCAAAAAATTAATATTTTAACCATTTTTAAGTGTACAGTTCAGTGTCATTAAGTACATTCATATTGTTTTTGTTTTTGAGACAGGGTCTTGCTCTGTCCCCCAGGCTGAAGTGCAGTGGCACGATCACAGCTTATTGTAGCCTGGACCTCCTAGGGTCAAGTGATCCTCCCACCTGAGCCCTCCTGAGTAGCTGGGATTACAGTTACACCAGCATGCTATGCTAAGTTTTGTATTTCTTTGTAGAAACAGGGTCTCATCATGTCATCCAGGCTGGTCTCAAACTCCTGAGAGCAATGAATCCTCCTTTTTGGTCTCCCAAAGTGCTGGGATTATAGGTATGAGGCATCGCGCCCAGCCCATTCATATTGTTGTGTAGCCATTACCACCATCCATCTTCAAAACTTTTCAACCATCCCAAGCAAACTCTGTACACATTAAACAACAACTCCTCATATTCCCTTCCCTCTGCCGCAGACTCTGTCAACCACCATGCTACTCTGTCTTTTTTTTTTTTTTTTTTTTTAATGGGGTTTTTTTTCTGTTGCCCAGGCTGGCGTGCAGTGGTACAATCTCAGCTCACTGCAACCTCCGCCTCCTAGGTTCAAGAGATTCTCCCACATCAGCCTCCCAGGTAGCTGGGATTACAGGTGCCCACTATCACACCTGGCTAATTTTTGAATTTTAGTAGAGACAGGGTTTCAGCATGTTGGCCAGGCTGGTCTCGAACTCTGCCCGCCTCAGCCTACCAACGTGCTGGGATCACAAGCGTGAGCCACTGCACCCAGCCTACTCTCTGTCTCTAAGACCCTGACTACTCTAGGAGCCTCATATAAGTGGAATCATACAGTATTTGTCCTTTTTGTGTCTGGCTTAATGTATTTAGCATAATGTCTTCAAAACTCATTTATGTAGTAGCATATGTCAGAATTTCTTTCCTTTTAAAGGCTTAGTAATACTCCATCCTGATTGGGAGTGGTGGCTCACACCTGTAATCCCAGCAGTTTGGAAGGCTAAGCCAGGAGGATTGCTTGAGCCCAGGAGTTTGAGACCAGCCTGAGCAACATAGTGAGACCCTGTTTCTAAAAACAAAAAAAAACAAATACAAAAATTAGCTAGGTGTAGGGGCATGTGCCTGTAGTCTTAGCTACTCAGGAAGCTGAGGCAGGAGGATCACTCTAGCCCAGGAGTTTGAGGCTGCAGTGAGCTATGATTGTCCCACTGCACTCCATCCTGGGCAACAGAGCCAGACCCTGTCTCTCTAAAAAAAACAAAAACAAACAAAAAAAATACTCCATCCTGATCTTCTAAATCTATCCCAGTGTTCATATGTGATTCCCCAGTTGTTCATTATGGATTCTCCATCTAAAGATTAAAGAGCACCGTTCTCAATAGTTTCCTGGACCTGGCTCCTTCTGGGGAATCCCTTTAATCTGTTGAGATTGTATCTTTCTAAATCTGATTAGATTTCCCTGAGTCCATGGTAATCTTCCTGATCTGTTAATAACAAGATAGTTCCCTTTTCTAATCTCTTCCTTAAAGACTCTTTTTAAAGGACTGACAGCAAAAAAACACATATAAACAGGAAAGGAAAAACTGTTGTGTTGCATAAGAGTAGACATAGATAAATATGAGTCTTCTAGAAAAGATTAAATTGCATCCAGTACCCTTTCATTTTTTTTTTTTTTCCAAGACAGAGTCTCATTCTGTGACCCAGGCTGGAGCACAGTGGTGTAATCTCGGCTCACTGCAACTCCCTGCCCCCAAGGTTCAAATGATTCTCCAGCATCAGCCTCCCAAGTAGCTGGGATTACAGGTGCCCACCACCATGCCAGCTATTTTTTCTATTTTCAGTAGAGACTGGGTTTCTCCATGTTGGTCAGGCTGGTCTCGAACTCCTGAACTCAGGTGATCAGCCCACCTCAGCCTCCCAAAGTGCTAGGATTATAGGCGTGAGCCACCGTACCCAGCTGACACTTTGATTTTTGAGATGGGTAATAAATTATATATTTTAGAACAATTTTGACTTCTTTTTGAGTCAGAATTTCACTCTTATTGCCCAGATCATAGTGCAATGGTGCAATCTCGGCTCACTGCAACTCCGCCTCCTGGGTTCAAGTGGTTCTCCTGCCTCAGCCTCCCGAATAGCTGGGATTACAGACGTGCACCACCCGCCTGGCTAATTTTTTTTTATTTTATTTTATTTATTTATTTATTTTGAGACAGAGTCTCACTCTGTCGCCAGGCGCCAGGCTGGAGTGCAGTGGCACAATCTCGGCTCACTACAACCTCTGCCTCACAGGGTCAAGCTATTCTCCTGCCTCAGCCTCCTGAGTAGCTGGGACTACAGGCACACGCCACCACGCCCAGCTAATTTTTGTATATTCAGTAGAGACGGGGTTTCACCATGTTGGCTAGGATGGTCTCGATCTCTCGACCTTGTGATCCGCCCACCTTGGCCTCCCAAAGTGCTGGGATTACAGACTTGAGCCACTGTGCCCAGCCTAATTTTATATTTTTTAGAGACAGGGTTTCACCATGTTGGTCAGGCTGGTCTCAAACTCCTGACCTCACCTGCCTCGGCCTCCCAAAGTGCTGGGATTACAGGCATGAGCCACCGTGCCCGGCCTAATTTTGACTTTTTTTTTAAAGTGGTTAAAATAAACACTGCTGTGGTACTTGAGGGGCACATTTCCATTCAAAGGAAGTATCAGTTATGTGTAATCCTCATTTCCCATAAACTACTAAGTGTTGCACAAATTCTTCGACATGAAAAGAAGTCACCACAGAACCAAGCTCAAAAATGCAGAGCAAGGAA
>NW_016107359.1:4729972-4742014 GCF_001604975.1 Cebus imitator
TAGTAGAGACGGGGTTTCACCATGTTGACCAGGATGGTCTCGATCTCTTGACCTTGTGATCCACCCGCCTCGGCCTCCCAAAGTGCTGGGATTACAGGCTTGAGCCACCGCGCCCGGCTATTATCTGTAATTTTTAAAAATAGACATGGGGTCTCACTTGTTGCCTAGGCTGGTCTGGAACTCCTGGGTCCAAGTGATCCTCCTCCTGCCTTGGCCACCTAAAGTGCTGGGATTACAGGCATGAGCCACCGTGCCAGGCCTTATCTGTAATTTTAAACAAACCTGAAAAAGACAGTTGCCTTCTCTTCTCATGCCAGGCCCGGGTGCTGCTTTTCACAGCACAGGCGTGTGGCCCTTCAGGTTTCAAGCTCTCTGTGCTCGAGTTCTCAGCCTTGCTGCTTCCTGCCAGGGAGAGATGTTCATGGTCCTGTAATTTGAGCTTCCAAAGGCTCAAATTTAGCCTGGAGGTAAAAATCAAGGAGGCTCAAATTTTAGCCTAGAGGGTGAAAATCAAGGAATATGTATCAAAGTAACAGGAACAAAGAACAGTCTTCTGCTTCTTGCCCTTATCATTGAGTTTCTCCCTTCTCATTCAAGATGTCACCATGGTAACTCATGTGGGCCTCCAAACAGCCGTGATGGGCCCTGTGGGAGACGGGATTACTACTTTCAATTTTTCACTTCCTCCCTGTAATAGAGTTCAGCATCCACAGCCTTTGCCCCAGACTTTCCAGGGTCCCCCACTAGAGTCCATGGAGCACATTTTCATGACCCACTGATGCTGGGCTTGACTATGTGATTTGTTTGCCAGTGGAATTTTTTTTTTTTTTTTTTTTTGAGACAGAGTCTTGCTCTATCACCCAGGCTGAAGTATAGTGGCATGCTCTCAGCTCACTGCAACCTCTGCCTTCTGGGTTCAAGCAATTCTCCTGCCTCAGCCTCTCAAGTAGCTGGGATTACAGGCGCCCACCACCACACCCAGCTAATTTTTGTATTTTTTAGTGGAGATGAGTTTTCACCATGTTGGCCAGGCTGGTCTTGAACTCCTAGCCTCAGGTGATCCGCCCACCTCGGCCTCCCAAACTGCTGAGATTACAGCTGTGAGCCACTGTGCCCAGCCTTGCCAATGGATTATTAAAGAATGTCACCTGAGCAGAGGCTTTCAATACGTTTGAGTGGTTTGGCTTGCCTTCTCAAACCTCTGCTAGCTGCCAAGAGAAGCTGCTGGTCCCAGCATGAGAGTCATGTGGGGCAGATGTGAACCGTACCCACAGCCTGAAGCAGAACCACTGCAGCTGGCCTGAACACCTATAGGTGAGATACGTAAATGTGGTGTTGATGTTGCTATAAGTCGCTGAAATTAGGTGTGTTTTTTATGTAGAATCATTGCAATAAAACCTGACTGATCCAGCCTCCGTCTTTGGCACGTCCCCTGTGTTTACCATGCAGCTACCGTGTCACTCTGATGGTCACTCCTTACCAGACATTCACTGTGACTCTTGCTGCCCAAGTTTCCACCCTCCCTGCTATGGCTGGTGCCCTGTCGTTAAGCCCTGTGACATGCCCCGTATCTCTAGGGTCAGAGGCAAGGTGCAGCTCCCCTCTGTTGCTGCTGGAGTGAAACACCTTTTTCCAATCTGGGTTAAACTCTTTGAGGCCATAAAACAGAGCTCCCCTGTGCTGTTATCTACCGCTCTCAAGCTGGACTGATTTGTTTTTCACTTTAGTAAAGGATCCTTCTCCCCAGGAGACTGACACAAGACAACTGAGGCAAAGATCATTTGAGGCTCTCCTCAGGGCTATATTCAAACCACATCTCCTACCGACCCAGGAGAGAAAGCACCCTTGCTGCGGTGAGTTGCTTTCCTTCTAGAATACCACGAGGAGGGGTAAGGTAAATGTGGGTTATGTTCCTCCAGGCCGGCCGACTGGCCCATGCACCAGACATCAGGCTCTTTTGAGAAAAGAATCCCAGATGGCCCAGGTGGAAATTCACATGAGTTCCACGGCATAAGCCTACATTCTGGGACTCTACCTAAGATAAGTGGCTGGTAAACGACACTTTCACCTCTCCATTCTCTAGAAAAGATAGGTCTGTATCAGGCAAGTCCTGGAATAGTCATTATCCATCCAGCCAACAAACATTCAAATATGGTGCTAAGCACAAGAGACACAAAGTGAAAGAGGCGGAGTCCTTGCCCTCATGAGAATCATGTTCCTGGGAGGAGGGCAAGGAAACAGAGCATAAAGAAATAAACATATAAAGACATCATTTTCAGTAGTGAAAAGGGCTATTTTAAAAAGAAGGTAGTGGGGCACGGTGGCTCACGCCTGTAATTCCAGCACTTTGGGAAAAAAAGGCAGGTGGATCACCAGGTCAGGAGTTTGAGACCAGCCCGGCCAAAATGGTAAAACCCCGTCTCTACTAAAAACACAGACGTGGTGGTGGGCACCTGTAGTCCCAGCTACTCAGGAGGCTGAGGCAGGAGAATTGCTTGAACCCGGGAGGCAGAGGTTGCAGTGAGCCAAGATTGTGCCACTGCACTCCAGCCTGGGTGAAAGAGAAACTCCAGCTAAAAAAAACAAAGATAAGTTACGGTGGGAAAAAGCAGGTGTCTTTTACATATAGTAGGAGGACAATGTCTCTGAGAACCTAAGTAGAACCTTAAGTAGACACCTGAATCCTGAATCCAAGGACCCCCCCCCCACCGATTAAGGGAGGGAACACGCCAGAAGTATGAAGGAAGAACAAACTAGAATAGGAAGAACAAACACCAGGATCCCGAGACGAGTAAAATTCACAGACCGTCATGAAGGCTGTGACTGGAGGAGAAGGAGCCCAGAGGAATCGGAAACAGTGGGTGGCCAGGGGCCCGGTCACATAGGAGCCTGTCTGCCATGTAAGGAATTTGAGTTTTGTTTTGTTTTTATTGTATTTTTAGAGACAGAGTCTCATTCTGTCACCAAGACTGGAGTGCAGTGGTATGATCTCAGCTCACTGCAACCTCCGCCTCCCGGGTTTAAGCAGTCCTCCCACCTCAGTCTCCTAAGTAGCTGGGATTACAAATATGTGCCACCACACCTGGCTAATTTTTGTATTTTTAGTAGAGACAGGGTTTCGCCATGTTGGCCAAACTGATCTTGAACTCCTGGCCTCAAGCAATTCACTGCCTCGGCCTCCCAAAGTGCTGGGATTACAGACGTGAGCCACTGCGCCCAGCCTTGTTTTGTTTTAATTCTTCTTTCTTCCTTCCTTTCTTTCTTTCTCTTTCTTTCTTTCTCTTTCTTTCTTTCTTCTTTCTTTCTTTCTTTCTTTCTTTCTCTTTCTTTCTTTCTCTCTCTTTCTCTTTCCTTTTTTCTTTCTTTCTTTTTCTTTTTTTTGAAACAGAGTCTCACTCTATCACGCCCAGGCTAGAGTGCAATGGTGTGATCATAGCTCACTGCAGTCTCAAAATCCTGGGCTCAAGTGATTCTCCCACCTTTGCCTCCCAAGTAGCTGGGATTATAGGTGCTTGCTACCACACCCAGCTAATTTTTCTGTTGAGACAAGGTCTCTCTTTTTTTTTTTGAGACAGAGTCTCCCTCTGTCACTTGGGCTAGTGCAGTGGCACAATCAAGGATCGAGGCTCACTGTAGCCTCGACCTCCCAGACTCAAGCAATCCTCCCATCTCAGCTTCCTGAGTAGCTTGGACTACAGGTGCACACAACCGCACCTGGATAATATGTTTTTTTGTTTTTTGTGCTTTGTTTTTACAGACAGGGTTTCACTATGTTGCCTAGGCTGGTCTTGAACTCCTGGCCTCAAGCAGTCCTCCTACCTCAGCCTCCCAAGTAGCTAAGATTACAGGCAGGAGCCACTGTGCCTGGCAAGAATCTGAGTTTTGTTAGAAGTGGCTTGTGATCTGATGAACATATTTAAAATCTAATCTACACTGATACAGGGGATGAAGGAGGAAGCAGCAAGACGAGTTAGAAGGTTACTGCAGTAGCTCAGATGAGAGATACTAGTGGTTTGGATGAAGCGGTGGTTGTGGTAGAGGTAGTAAGATGTAGTCAGATTTGGAGTATAGTTTGAGGGCAGAGTCAAAAGGACTTGCTGAGCAATTGGAGGTGATGAGTGAAGAAAAGAATCAAGAATCGCTTCCTGGGATGAGCAGATTGAGGCGGGACTGGCTCTTTTTTTTCTACTTGTTTTTTGAGACAGAGTCTCACTCTATGGCTCAGGCTGGAGTGCGGTGGCACAATCTTGGCTCACTGCAACCTCCACTTCTCAAGTTCAAGCAGTTCCCTGCCTCAGCCTCCTGAGTAGCTGGGATAATAGGCATCCACCACTACACCCAGCTAATTTGTATATTTTTAGTAGAGATGGGGTTTCACCATGTTGGCCAGGCTGGTCTCGAACTCCTGACCTTGTGATCCACCACCTTGGCTTTTGCAATGATCCCACAGCCCGTTTCATATGACTGAGATTCCCCACTGTCATTTACATAAGAATGTTGTGAGGGCAGCTGGATATACCAGTCAATGGCAGTCAAGGGACAGTCCAGGCTGGCAGTATAAACCTGGGAATCATCAGCTTTTAGGTAAATCTGAAACTGTGAAGCAGGATAAATTCTCAAGGAAGAAAGTGTAGCAAGAGAAGAGAAGGTGCTGAGAACAGAGTCTGAGGCATTTCAGTGTTTAGAATCCTCCATCTAGAAGATGCCTTCAGACATGTGGGTGGTTCTCCCTTTGGATGTAACAGGTGACCCATGTTCTTGAGAGCAGAGGCCTCAAGGGTCTTGGTGACCCCTCCAGTTTTGGCATGGGCCCTGGTGTCTGACCCCTGTTTCTGCAGCAGGGAGTCTCAACTGAGGCTTCAGCTCTGAAGGAACACAGCCAAGTCAGGGCTGAGTTAACAGCCAGAGACTCCAAGTAAACTGACAATTTGCTTTGTGTGGTACACGGTTTCACACAAGTTCTGTGGCCAGGATGTCACGTATGTTGTGTGGGAAGAGCAAAATTGGGATGAAGATTTGTTAGCATTTAAAATTTTGAACTTATCTTTTAAGTAAACTACTAAGTTTTTAAAATAAGTCTTTCATGGTCACGAGGATAGATATGGTCACTTGCAATCAAATTGTGGTGCCATATCTTAATTTTTTAAATCTTTCCAATTATGGAGAATTTAACACTTACACAAAACTAGGCCAAATTGTATAAGTCCCCTGCCCCATATCCATTATCTAACCTCCAATACCATCCATCCATCAATCCATGGGACAATCCTGCCCCAACCAAGCCCTCACCCACTTCTCCTCCCAAACTATTTCAAAGCAAATTTCTGATATAACATCATTTCATCCATGAATATGTGAGTATGTTTCTCTAAAAGACTAGTTTTCTTTTGTTTTGTTTTTAGAGAGAAGGTCTGGCTATGTTATCCTGGGAGGTCTTGAATTCCTGGGATCAAACAGTCCTCCTGCCTCAGCTCCCAAGTAGCTGGGGCTACAGGCATGCACCCGCATGCCCAACTAAGATTAGTTTTTAAAACATAACCACATACAGGCCTCCCCTGGCCTCAATTCCACCACTTTTAACCCTTGTTTTGAACAGTAAAGAGTACATACAGGCCAGGCATGGTGGCTCACACCTATAATCCCAGCATTTTGGGAGGCTGAGGCAGGTGGATCATTTGAGGTCAGGAGTTCGAGACCAGCCTCACCAACATGGCAAAACCCTGTCTCTACTAAAAATACAAAAATTAGCCAGATGTAGTGGTGCACACCTGTAATCTCAGCTACTCAGGAGGCTGAGGCCCCAAAATCACTTGAACCTGGGGGCAGAGGCCGCAGTGAGCCGAGATGGCACCACTGCACTCCAGCCTGGGCAACAGAGTGAGACTCCATCTCAAAAAACAAATAAACAAACATACAATGGATTATTATTTAGCATTTTAAAAAAGGAGGAAATCCTGCAATATGTTACAACATGAATGAAACTGAGTATATTATGCTAAGTGAAATAAGTCAGTCACGGAAGGACAAATACTGCATGATTCCACTGCAGTGATATTTTTAAATGGTCAAATTCATAGAATCAAAGACTGGAATGGTGGTTGCCAGGGGATGGAGAAGGGAATTAAGGGGTTACTAATCAACCGACAGAAGGCCTCAGTTAAGCAAGGTGAGTAAGTTCTACAGATCTGCTATACAATCTTTTTCTTATAGTTAACTGCATTTTACACTTAAAAATTTGTTAAAGAGAGCAGATCTCATGTTGTGTTCTTACCACAATAAAATTTAAAAAAAAATTTTTGGCCGGGCGCGGTGGCTCAAGCCTGTAATCCCAGCACTGTGGGAGGCCAAGGCGGGTGGATCACGAGGTCAAGAGATCGAGACCATCCTGGTCAACATGGTGAAACCCCATCTCTACTAAAAATACAAAAAATTAGCTGGGCATAGTGGCGCGTGCCTGTAATCCCAGCGACTCAGGAGGCTGGGGCAGGAGAATTGCCTGAACCCGGGAGGCGGAGGTTGCGGTGAGCCGAGATCGCGCCATTGCACTCCAGCCTGGGTAACAAGAGCGAAACTCCGTCTCAAAAAAAAAAAAAAAAAAATTTTTAAGACAAAGTCTCACTCTGTCGTCCAGGCTGGAGTGCAGAGGCATGATCTCAGTTCACTGCAACATCTGCCTCCTGGGTTCAAGTGATTCTCCTGCCTCAGCCTCCCAAGTAGCTGGGATTATAGGCTCAAGCCACCATGCCCAGCTAATTTTTGTATTTTTAGTAGAGAAGGGGTTTCACCATGTTGCCCAGGCTGGTCTCGAACTCCTGACCTCGTAATCTGCCTGCCTCAGCCTCCCAAAGTGCTAGGATTACAGGCGTGAGCCTTCGCACCAGGCCCCAAATTTTTTTAAGAAGAGGGATTTGCTCTGCAAATATATTGCAGAATTCTGAAGGAGTCTATGATTCTCATTATCAAGCTGGTGTTAGAAGTCTCCCTTCTAAAGGAAAGTTCAAGGTAAATGAAGGCTATACAAAATCATGTCTCCACATAACCACATGCTTACACCCTGACTCTTTGGCATGCCCTCCTGCTCTCCACCCATACTATGCCCCTGTATCTGTCTCTTTGACTTCTGTTGCCTTTTTGATTGTGAGTCCTTGCTCAAAGAATCTGCTTCAGGGTCTATGTTTATTTGTCTAGATTAGATGAGAAGTGGTGCCAATATTTAAATTGCCAACATTTAAATCCCAGCTCTGTCTCTTTAAATAGCTGTGTTACCTGGGGCAAGTGCCTTAAACTTTCTGTGCATTAGTTTCCTCATCTGTAAAATGGAGATAGTAATAGTAATTCCCATAATGGAGTTATTAGGAGGATTAAATAAGATAGCATGTGTAAAGTGATTAGAAAAGGCTTGGCACAATAATAGTTGTTTTTTTTTAAATATATACAAAGCAAAAGCCTCTATTTCCACTGCTCTATACTCCGTGAAGCTGTTGCAGTCACCGGTGGCCCTAAATTGCAGCTTCTTGGTCTTGAGGCTGTGCATTGCACATTTTCAGGTAGCTTCCCTGGGAGCACCGGATTTCTACACTGCTAAGCCCCCAGGCTGGTTCCTTATCTATTACACCCATTTAGTTGGGCACCTTCACTGGGAAAAGAGATGCATGAGCCCTTGCCTGTTCCCTGCTCAGCTGTGAGCCCTGAGGTCCTTTCTTGCCAGGCTGACCTGACCTTGACCAAGAAGGGAGGAGCAATAGGAACACCTGAGGCACCACAGTAGGGATCTGGAATCAGTCAGGTTGCTGGCAGCCTAGTGTCTGCTATGCTTAAGTATCTCAAAACCCTAAGCCACAGGATCATCCTACCTCCAAACCTCTAGGTTCTACCTCTGTTTCCCATTCCTGGTCTGGGCCAGGAGTCCTCCAGTCCACAGGCCTGGCTTGTGCTTGACATCTTGCCCTGCTCTCTCTGGCCCAAAGGGTCTCTACTCAGTCTTCCTCTAAAGGCTTTATTGATTTTTCCTTTCATATTTAAATCTGCAATCTGCCTGAAATCGATCATGTCTCTAGTTTGAATATTCTGCAGATAATTGAAGTGACAATGACCGGCATTCATTCATGAGGCAGTGGTGTCTGTCTAGGCTGTTACTCCAGTCTGGACAGTCCGGCTTCCCTACCCTGAAGAGCTGAATTTGTTCCTGCATACTTTCAAGCCTGATCCCCCAGCCTTCCCATTGAGCCTAGGGTCTCTATGGTCTCCCCTAAAATCTACTGTTTAGCAGAATTGGTTTCCATTCCTTGCAACCAAAGATCGCTAGATTTTATACCCCCAGAAAAGTGGTTGGCTCAGCTTTAGCTGTCTTGGGTGAAGGTACTGAAAAGAAAGACCTATTGGGATAGCAAAGGACTAAGTACTATTGGTAAGACGTAATTTGTCATACTTACTTCCTTTATGCAGAAGACCAGAAACACTCATCCTCAGGCTTTGCCTAGAAATTGGGCAACATGGGTAGCCATGAATTCATTCATGCTGGAGACACTGGGCATAGGCAGACAAAGGTTGCATGCATGGGCTGTTCAGGAATCTGCCAGTAGGCTCTTATATCTCTTCATAGATTCTAGATTATTTGAAATAAATCAAGTCTTGTTATGACAGAAGCAATGTCCTACCCCTACTCGACCTGCCCCGTAATATCTGAGATGACCAAGGACACCTTTTGTGGACAGAGCCCATTAATCAGGAATCTCAAGCTCTGGAAATCTCTGAGGGAGATGTTGGGGGGCACTTCTGGCGCTCAGGTCTGGGCGACTAGTGACACGTGATTTCATCATTACTAAGCTTATCATAAGCACATCGTTTGTGTCCCTGGCAACCAACTTAACTCCCAGGTTGCTATCCAAGCTGAGACTACCCAATCACTCCACAAAGAAATGGCAGGTTTTGTTTTATTGCCTACTTGACAGCTGTTTGGGACTGAATGTTTGTGTCCCCTGCAATTAATATGTTGAAGACCTAATCCCAGATGTGATGATATTTGCAGATGGAGCCTTTTAGATGTAATTAGGGATCCAAAGCCCTAACCAGAAATTGAATCCTGCCAGACCTTAATCTTGAACTTTTCAAACTCTAGAACTGTGAGAAAATAAATGTTTGTGGTTGAAGCCACTCAGTCTATGGGGCTTCATTATGGCAGCCCAAGCTAAGATCGCAGACATCCCCTTTCTTTCCTAACAGCACTCTAATTTGGTAATGGTTGAAACCCTGGCAACAGAACCCCAGGGATACGTAGTGATTTGTCTAAGGCAATCATCATATTACCTACCATTCCCCTTTTCCAACAATAGGTTTAGGAGTAAGCATGTCAATCAGTTATAGTCAATGAAACCCAAAAAAGCTAGGGATAAAAAGCCATTAAAAGTCCTTTTTCCTCTGCCCCTTGCTCCTTCCTTTCTCTTGTGCAATTGGAACGGCAGCAACCATCTCATTGCAAGGAGATAACACGTGAGAAAAGAAAAGCTAATGTACTGATGATGATGAGGCTGAGAGTGCTTAACAATATTAGTGAACCATTCAACCAACCTTGGGACTTCACACTGAATAAGCAATAAGTGTTCTTATTTTCAGACTTACTAGTCAGCTTTCTATTGCTATTTGAAGCTGAATGCAACCTCACTGATATAGGAATGCACCAGACTTCTCCTAGGCAGGCTGAATGCCAAAAGGCATTTATCCAATGTAAGGCTATACCATTTCTCTATGCTGAAGGTACAGCGTCTTGGCAAGGGTGTCCTCCTACATTGGAGGCAGAATGCCATAATGGTTAAAAACTCTAGTTTTGGAATCAGGTGCCTGGGTTCACATCCTGGCTCTTTAGCTTATTAACTATGTGACTCTGAGAATTTTAGTTAACCACTCTATGCCTCAGTTTTCTCATCAAAACCTTACAAACATTAAAAGTGTGTTTATCATGGTCTAAGCCTAGAATTGAAGTCAGCATTGACATATAAACACAAAGTCTATTTGCCAAGTTTTAGGAATAATAATAGTACCTACCTTGTAAGATTGTTCTGAGAATTAAATAACTCCTGTAAAATGCATAGCACTGGGTAGGTGTATAGCCTAGCATATAATAATCACTCAAATGTTAGCTATATCCCATGACAGAAGATGAGGCACAAGGTCTCCAGTATTTAGGGATCCAAAGCCCTAATCAGAAATTGAATCCTGTCAGACTTTAATCTTGAACTTGAACATTCTTGTATTAGTGGACAAGAATGTCCAGCATGGATTGCCACCCTTGATTGTACAGACTGAGAAATCAATGGAGCCCTCTGCTCTAGAACATCTTTTTTTTTGAGACAGCCTCACTCTGTCACCAGGCACCAGGCTGGAGTGCAGTGGCACAATCTCGGCTCACTGCAACCTCCACCTCCTGGGTTCAAGCAATTCTGCTGCCTCAGCCTCCTGAGTAGCTGGGACTACAGGTGCATCCCACCATGCCCAGCTAATTTTTGTATTTTTAGTAGAGACAGGGTTTCACCATGTTGGCCAGGATGGTCTCGATTTCTTGACCTCATGATCCACCCGCCTCGGCCTCCCAAAGTGCTGGGGTTACAAGCTTGAGCCACCGTGCCCAGCTGCCAAACATCTTTTTTTTTAAGATGGAATTTCACTCTCACCCAGACTGGAGTGCAGTAGTGCAGTCTCAGCTCACTGCAACCTTTGCCTCTTAGGTTCATGTGATTCTCCTGCCTCACCCTCCTGAGTAGCTGAGATTATAGGCACACACCACCATGCCCAGCTAGTTTTTGTATTTTTAGTAGGGACGGGGTTTCTCTAGGCTGGTCTCAAACTCCTGACTCAGGAGATCCTCCCTCTTCGGCCTCCCAAAGTACTGGGATTACAGGTGTGAGCCACTGTGCCCAGCCCTGCTCTAGAACATCAGAGGAGTCTTATTTATAAAGCAAGCGAAATCTCAAGGCAGAGATAGGAATATAGTTTGAAACATTCAGGCATAATTTCCATTTATTTGTCCAAGAACATTATCCATCTCTTCTGATAGACTCTTGAGGCCAGTCACCAATCACAGAACCTCCAAATGTTCGTTAAGCTGAGACTCCAGGGAGGCTAATTTGGAACGGATCTACAGTGCAACGAGTGGAGAGGCCTTGAAGACCTGAGAGTGTTGGCTCAAATTATTATGTTCATCAAATTACTTTGATGACCATGGATCATCTAGGGTTTCATGAATGCAAATATAAATGGCTTATAGCCTGGAAGTTATCCTCTATATTGATGGTTATTGATCAAAGTGACAGCATCTGTTGAATGTTGAAAAGGAATGTTGGAATGTTCCTAGAGGAATGTTGGAAATTTGTGATGTTATTTTTCGTTGTCACAGTGACACTGCTAGCATTTGATGGTCAGGGGCTATGAGTATTAGACATCCTACAATGCACAGGACCATTTTGTAAGACAATGGATTGTCCTACATCCCACATGACTTTATAATATCAAAATGGACATTCATGTATATGTAAGACATGTTTTTAACAATCTGAGCCTAGAATCTAAGTCTGCTTTGACATATAAACACAAAGTAGTTTTACCCAGTCTTAACACACTCTAGATTTTAAAGGGATGTCATTATCATGTCAATGGAAGGGTGGGTGTACTGTTCTCTGTTTATCACTTTTTAGCACAGATTGTTTTACCATTTCAAAATAATTGCATCATCACTAGGTAATTAAGAGTCTTCTTTGGCCAGGTGCGATGGCTCACCCCTGTAATCCCAGCACATTGGGAGGCCGAGGCAGGTGCATCACCTGAGGTCGGAAGTTCGAGGCCAGCCTGACCAACATGGAGAAACCCTATCTCTACTAAAAATACAAAATTAGCTGATTGTGGTGGTGCATGCCTGTAATCTCTCAGCTACTCGGGAAGCTGAGGCAGGAGAATTGCTTGAACTCGAGAGGCGAAGGTTGCAATGAGCCGAGATCGCACCATTGCACTCCAGCCTGGACAAAGAGAGCCAAACTCCATCTCAAAAAAAAA
>NW_016107359.1:4743300-4754582 GCF_001604975.1 Cebus imitator
AAAAAAAAAAAAAAAAAAATTAGCCAGGTGTGATGGTGTGGTGGTGCACACCTATAATCCCAGCTGCTTGAGAGGCTGAAGCAGGAGAATTGCCTAAACCTGGGAGGGGAGTTTGCAGTGAGCCAAGATTGCACCACTGCACTCCAGCCCGGGCAATGGAAAGAGACTCTGTCTCAAAAAAACAAGAGATACTACCTGAGACTGGATAATTTATAAACAAAAAAAGGTTTAATTGACTTACTGTTCCACATGGCTGGGGAGGCCTCAGGAAACTTACAATTATGGTGGAAGGCAAAGGGAAGCAAGCACCTTCTTCACAAGGCAGCAGGAGAGAGAGCACTCAGGGGAAACTGCCACTTTTAAAACCATCAGATCTGGTGAGAACTCCCTCACTATCATAAGAACAGCCCCAAGATCCAATCACCTCCCACAAGGTTGCTCCCTCAACACATGGGGATTACAATTCGAGATGATGAGATTTGGGTGGGGACACAGAGCCAAATCATGTCAATGAACATTTTGGTAGTTTCCAATTTTTGATTGATAGGAATAGTTGCTCCCATGAATATTTGTGTACTTATCCTTTGGTAAACGTATATACACATTTCTGCAATAGACCTGAGAATAGAATTGCTGGATCATAAGTATGCACTGTTGGGCTTTAATAGATTCTGCCAAACAGTTTTCCAAAGTGGTTGAAACAACTGGCACTCCCACCACGGTAATGACAGTTCCACATGCTCCACACTTTTGTCTTTAGACATTTAAAAGCTTTCTGCTAACCCCACGTCATAAAGAATCTTGTCTATGTGACTTTCAGATGTTGCTATATGAAACTGCGAAGGTGGGAGTATGGCCACCCCAGCATAGAGTTCCTGTTCCATGTCATTTCTGAATGTACTCAAGGTTGGGTGCCACTTAGTGAAATTGGTAGCAAGTCCTGGGAGAAAGGCCTTGGCTGAGTCACAGCCAAGCCCACCAGTCAGCTCTGGGGCTCTGTCGCATACAGAGAATGATTCACTCCAGGCCCCTCCTGGTGGAAAAAGACGTTGTTCAAGTGCTCTTTGCCTTCAGCCTAGTCAGGGCAGCTGGAGTAAAGCAGGGCTGACTGTGCACAAGTGGAGGAGTCTGGAGTAGGCAGAGGAAAGGGAAATGAGGGGGCTGTCTGACAGCTAGAAAGCAGATTCAAGGTAGGTGGGAGTGGGGGAAGCTAGGGTACAATGACTAT
Organism: Cebus imitator; assembly: GCF_001604975.1. Lineage (NCBI taxonomy): Eukaryota > Metazoa > Chordata > Mammalia > Primates > Cebidae > Cebus > Cebus imitator. The sequence goes on from NW_016107359.1 coordinate 4,744,529, forward strand.
ATTTCTAAGATGCATGCAAATCAGATGTACTCAGAACTAGGTTTTTATTGAAAAATTGTTCATTATATGGGGAAAACTTTTCCCTAACCATCACAAAGGGCATATAATGAAAGAATGAAGTCTTTTTTTACTTCTTAGATTCACAATTCTCCAGTCTGTTTCCCATAAGACAGGCACAGTCCCTCCAGAAGCAGTCTGTATTTACACAAGCATAAACACAGAAATCTTCAATAAGTTATTTAACTACGTTAGGTGTCTCAGTTCATTTTGTACTGTTATAAGAGAATATCACACATTAGCTAATTTAATTTATAATGAGCAGAAATTTATTGGCTTACAGTTCTGGAGGCTGGGAAGTGCAAGATCAAGGTGCTATCATCTGGTGAGGGGCTTCTTGCTGGGCCATCACATGGTGGAAGCCAGTGTGCAACGAGGAATTGTGTCCTCACATAATGGAAGTGTGGAAGAGAGAGAACCCACTCCCACGGTCTTTTTTTAATAGTGGAATAATCTATTTATGAGGGTGGAGCTAACTCAGGTGGACCTAAACTCCTCGGATTAGGCCCTACCTCCCTACTCTGTGGCCTTGGGGATTAAGTTTCCAACACATGAGTTTTAGAGAGGACAAAAACTGGACTTCAGTGTCCTCATCCTTAGAATGATGAGGCCGGGCAGGATGTTTCCCAAACTTACTTGCTGACAAGAATACTTGGGAGGACTTGTTTAACATGTGATTTCTCCAACCAAAGGCCCTGAGATTCTGATTTAGTGAAAATCCAGAGGGATTTAGGAATTTGTGTAATGGGAAGAATCTCCAGGTGATTCTTATTATTAGGAAGTTGGAGAAACCCTGGATTTAGAGAGTCTCTAATAGCAAAAAGTTTTTAATAAGCCTATAATGTTCTGCTATTTAGAAATCCTGATATGATATTATAGAAATCAGAACTAATGAACAAAGAAGAAAGGTGCCTTTATGGGAGCATAGTAAGATGACTGAAAGCCATCATGTGAGTCCTTTTGCAACACACTGGGGAATGTTGGCCCCTCTCGTTGGTCTTGTTGCTTTTGCATGCATAGAAGCTTGTAATGGTGATTTTGCTGGCTCTGATGACGTGGACTCAAGGAAAGGAGCATCTTTTCTGGGCAATTCAGTGAAGATTCAAGAGACTGGATCAGCCAGGAGAGGAATGTATGGCACTTCTGTAAAAGCTGGGAAGTAAATGGAGATGGCTACAGACAACGCAAGGCAGTTAAAGCCTTCCCCAGATGGATATGACTGGGTTTTAATCCAAATTTCAGCTTGAATGGATAACATGACTCAAACACCTAGACCTTAGGGCTAGAGATGTAGCCCCCTAAAAAAGGAATTCTTACAGCTGAAGAATCTCTCAAGTAGTGCAAATGAGATGCGTTCATTTCCCTACGTGGACTGTACCTTCCGTAGGGCCTTCCCTGGCTTGAGTGTGTTAGTGAGCACAGGCACACACATGTGCATATACACATGTGGATACATGTGTATGCAGGCTGTATTAGGCCATTCTTACGTTGCTATAAAGAAATACCTAAGCCTAGGTCATTTATAAAGAAAAGAGGTTTAATTGCCTGATGGCTCTGCAGGCTGTAGAAATAGTATGGTGCTGACACCTGTTTCTGGTAAGGGCCTCAGGAAGCTTTCAATCATGGTGGAAGGTAAAGAGAGAGCAGGCACATCACATGGCAAGAGCGGGAGCAAGAGAGGGTGTGGGGAGGTGCCACATACTTCTAAACAACCAGATCTTGTGAGAACTTACTATTGTGAGGACGGCACCAAGCCACTCATGAAAGATCTGTCCCCATGACCCAAACGCCTCCCACCAGGCTCCACCTCTGATATGGTTTGGCTGTATGTCCCCACTCCATTCTCATCTCGAATTGTAATCCCCATGTGTCAGGAGGAACCTGGTGGGAGCTAATTGGATCATAGGGCAGTTTCCCCATGATGCGCTCCTGATAGTGAAGGAGTTCTCATGAGATCTGATGGTTCAAAAGTAGTTTCCTGACCAGGTGTGGTGGCTCACACCTGTAATCCCAGCATTTTGGGAGGCTGAGGCAGGTAAATCACGAGGTCAGGAGTTCAAGACCAGCCTGGCCAATGTAGTGAAACCCCAACTCTACTAAAAATACAAAAATTAGCCGGGCATGGTGGCGTGAGCCTGTAGTCCCAGTTACTCAGGAGGCTGAGGCAAGAGAATTGCTTGAACCCAGGAGCCAGAGGTTGTGGTGAGCCAAGATGATGCTACTGCACTCCAGTCTGGACAATAGAGTGAGACTCTGTCTCAAAAAAAAACACAGTGTTTTCCCCTGCTCTTTCTCTCTCTCCTGCTACCATGTAAGATGTGCCTTGCTTCCCCTTCACCTTCTGCCATGACTCTAAGTTTCCTGAGGCCTCTTCAGCCATGTAGAACTGTAAGTCAATTCAACCTTTTTCCTTCATAAATTATCTAGTTTCAAGCAGTTCTTGATAGCAGTATGAAAATGAACTAATACGGAAAATTGGTACCGGGGTAGTGGGGTACTGCTATAAAGATAGCCTAAAAATGTGGAAGTAACTTTAGAACTGGGTAATGGACAGAGGTTGGAATAGTTTGGAGGGTGTAGAAAAAGACAGGAAGATGCAGGAAAGTTTGGATGTCCTAGAGGCTTGTTGAATGGTTTTGACCAAGATACTGATAGTGATACAGAAGTCCAGGCTGAGGTGGTCTCTGATGGAGATGAGAAACTTATTGGGAAGCAGAGCAAAGGTCACTCTTGCCATGCTTTAGCAAAGAGACTGGTGGCATTTTGCCCCAGCCCTTGAGATCTGTGGAACTTTGTTTTTTTGTTTTGTTTTGTTTCATTTTGTGACAAAGTCTTGCTCTGTCACCCAGGCTAGAGCACAGTGTCCCACTCTCACCCCAATCTCAGTTCACTGCACCCTCTGCTTCCCAGGTTCAGGCTATTCTCCTGCTTCAGCCTCCTATGTAGATGGGATTACAGGCGTGTGCCACCACACCTGGCTAATTTTTTACATTTTTAGTAGATACAGGATTTTGCCATGTTGGTCAGGCTGGTCTCAAACTCCCGGCTTCAAGTGATCCACCTACTTCAGCCTCCCAAAGTGCTGGGATTACTGGCATGAGCCACTGTGCCTGGTCAAGATTTGTGAAACTTTGAACTTAAGATTTAGGGTATCTGGCAGAAGAAATTTCTAAGGAGCAAAGCATTCAAGAGTTAACCTGGCTAATTCTGAAAGCATTAAGTCACATGTGTTCACAAAGAGTCTTTCTGAAACTGTAACTTATGTTTAAAAGGCGAGCAGAGCATAAAAGTTTGGAAAATTTGTAGCCTGACCACGTGGTAGAAAAGAAAAACCCATTTTTCTGGGAAAAAATTCAAGCCAGCTACAGAAATTTTCATAAGCAAGGAGTAGCCAAATGTTTACAGCCAAGACAATAGGGAAAATGTCTCCAGGGCATGTCAGAGACCTTCACAATGGCCCCTCCCATCACATGCCTGGAGGCTTAGGAGGGAAAAATGGTTTCCTGGGCCAAGACTGGGCCCCATTGCTCTGTGCGGACTCAGGACTTGGTGCCCTGTGTCCTAGCCACTCCAGCTCCAGCTGTGGCTAAAAGGGATCAAGGTACAGCTTGGGCTGTTGCTTCAGAGGGTACAAGCGCCAAGCCTTGGCATCTTCCACGTGATATTAGGCCTCCAGGTATGCAGAAATCAAGAGCTGAGGCTTCACAGCCTCTGCCTAGATTTCAAGGGATGTATGGAAATGCCTGGATGTACAGGCATGAGTCTGCTGCAGGGGCAAAGCCCTCATGGAGAACCTCTATTAGGGCAATGCAGAGGGGAAATGTGAGAACCTCTCTTAGGGCAATGCAGAGGGGAAATTTGATCTCCCACACAGAGTCCCCACTGGGACACTGCCTAGTGGAGTTGTGAGAAGAGGGCCACCATCCTGAAGACCCCAGAATGGTAGATCCACCAACAGCTTGCACTGTGCACCTGGAAAAGCTGCAGGCACACAATGCCAGCCCATGAAAGCAGCTGCAGGAGCTATGTCCTGCAGAGCCACAGTGGTGAAGCTGCCCAAGGCCTTGGGAGCTCACCCCTTGCATCAGGGTGCCCTGGATGTGAGACATGAAGTCAAAGGAGATCATTTCAGAGCTTTAAGATTTTATGACTGCCTCACTGGGTTTTGGACTTACATGGGGCCTGTGGCTCCTTTGTTTTGGCCAATTTCTCCCATTTAGAACAGGAACATTTACCCAATGCCTGTGCCCCCATTGTATCTAGGAAGTAACTAACTTGTTTTTTGTTTGTTTGTTTTATAGGCTCATAGGCGAAAAGGACTTGCCTTGTCTCAGATGAGACTTCGGACTTGGACTTTTGGGTTAATGGTGGAATGAGTTAAGACTTTGGGGGACTGTTGAGAAGTTACAATTTGTTTTGAAATGTGAAAATAACATGTCTTTTGAGAGAGGCCAGGGTTGAAATGATATGGTTTGGCTCTGTGTCCTCATCTTTAGTTGTAATCCCCACATGTTGAGGGAGGTGATTGGATCATGGGGGTGGTTTACCCCATGCCATTCTCATGATAGTGAGGGAGCTCTCAGAAGATCCGATGGTTTCAAAGTAGCAGTTTGTCCTGATGTCACTCTCCTGTCACCATGTAAGATGTGTCTTGCTTCCCCTTTGCCTTCCACCATAGCTGGAAGTTTCCTGAGGCCTCCCCAGCCATGCAGAACTGTGAGTCCATTAAACCTCTTTCCTTTGTAAATTACCCAGTCTCAGGCAATTCTTTATAGCAGTGTGAAAATAGATTAATACAATCTCCAGCATTGGGGATTACATTTCTGCATAAGATTTTGAGGGGACAAACATCCAGTCTATTTCACAAACTAATTTCACAATCATTACTGAAAGATCCTTGTATTTTTGCTTGGTTTTTGTGGTGTTGGGGGAAGGGGAGGTGCAGGTGCTAAAGAACCAGCCTCTATTTTTTCTGATATTGCTGACATAAACAGGAATAAGAGCACTTAATTTAAGTTCATTTTGCCAAGTTGGGAGTTGTTACTACTCACACTGATCATCAATAATAAATGTATATGAGGAAATGAAACTGACTTCAGACTAGAAATCATGTATGTCTTGATGTGGTTATGTGATCTTGAGCAAGTCACTTACGTCTCTAGATTGATTCCTGATATAAATAATGAAAGTGTAGATTAGATATTTGCTGATTCTAAGGTGCATTTTTTTCACATTTCAATATTTCTGAACTTGGGATGAATCTTATAATCAATGGATATCTCATAATTATTATTGGGCGAGTTTTTGTCTTGGCTGCTTTTGTAATCTACAGCATTTTAGATTCAATCAATCACTGTACTTAGCTCTATGAGTAGTTACATAATAAAGCCTTATGTTTGTACATTAATATAATATTTAGCAAACTTCTAATTATGTTCTAAATACTCATTCATGCATTTCTAGAGGACCCCAGCTTGGTGGTTTTCAACTTTGGCCTCCCAGAGAAGAGGTGAGCTGACTCTTATAAAGGAATTATCACTTACTTGGCAGACAGAAAGGAATGAACAGAAGAGGCAAAGGGAGGAAATATGTGGAAAGTTACAAGGATGTAGAAAAACAAGACACATTTGGAAAATGGCAAGTGTTCTGTATGGCTGGACAACAGGGTACACAGTAGTAGGTGGCAGGTGAGGCTTTAGGAGGACATAGGAACCAGATTGCAAAGGTGCTGGGTAACATTCTAAGAAGCTTGGATTTTATCCTCAGGGTTAAGGGTGCTGAAAGTTTATAAACAAAGAGGAGATCTATCTGGATTCACATTTGAAGTTCAGGAATATCACTCTGGTGGTATGGTAGATTGTCATTTAAAGGGGTGAGGGAAGTAAGATGAGTTAAGAGGTTGTTGACATTTTCAGACAAGAAATGATGACAGCTTCAACTGACAACTGGTAGGAAAATGAGGGAGAAGAAATGAAGCTGAAAGATATTTATAGAATGTTGACCAAAGAGATGCAGAATATGAGACAGGGAGGGATCAAGGATGATTTCCAAGGCCAAGCATGGGGGCTCATGCCTATAATATCAGCACTTTGGGAGGTCGAGGTAGGAGGATCACTTGAGCCCAGGAGTTTGAGACCAGCCTGAACAACAAATTCTCTACAAAAAATTTTAAAATTTAGCTGGGCGTGGTGGCTGCCCCTGTGTCCCAGCTACTTGGGAGGCTGAGATGGGAGGATGACTTGAGTCTGGGAGGTCAAGACTAGAGGTAGCCATGTTCACACCACTACACTGCACTCCAGTCCAGCCTGGGTAACAAAGACTGACCCTATCTCCACAGAAAAAAAAAAGGAAAAAAAAAAGTATGATTCCCAGGTTTCTGGACTAGCTGCCTAAATGAAGAATAGTACCATATAAAGTTGTGAGCTTAAGAAGATAAGCAGGTTTGAAAGGCCAAAGGAGTTATCTTTTGCTTATGTTGATTTTGGGTTACCTGAGAGAAATATACAACTGAAGATGTTCACAAAATAAGTGAAAAATAGGTCTAGGTCTCAAACAAGTTTAACTCTTATATCTTTAGGTAAGAAACTTCTATTAATTTGCTTCTCCAAATCCACTCTCCACCATTCTCCACCCTTCTCTGTCCTGGGAGGCTGAATTATATGGATTACAGAGGCTTCTCGTTAAGGTTGACCAAACTGGAGCCCTGGCAGATCAGAGAGAGAGAGAGAGGAGAGTCAGCTTGGAGTATTTATTGTCTCCTATCTCCGTCCCTTCCAGGCCAACAGCTCCTGTCCGGTGGCCTTCACACAGCTCTCTCTCAGAGTTCCACAACCTATCCCTTCCCTCGATAGTTTAGAACAAATTGCCCAATTTGAATATACTTTCTGTTTCCTTTGGGGGTCCTGATTAGTACAGTATCATGTACCAGGAGTGGCTAAGGAAGAAGAAACAGAAAAATAAATTGGTTTGCACACATATTTAAGGAGCACATGGCACTTCACCTTACCCAGGGGAACAGGAACACGAGTAATACCAGGCATGTGATGGTATCACAGTTTCTCATATTATGACTGAGGGGTGGCATGAGATGAAGTGAAGGAGTAGGACAAAGCATTGGGAAATCAACTGACTATCCAACTGAGAAAATACGTTGTCATTCAGAAATCTTTAATGACAGTTTTGGCAAAGTCCCCCATCTCCTGTGAGCCACAGGGAAAGAATGGCAGAAGACAAATTCCAGGGCCTAATGGTTAATGGCAAGAGCTGTGGGGTTTCAGCACTAATTAGAAGCTGAATGTCGACAAGTGTTTAACTAAGTCTTGGACACCAGTGGGGAAAGAGTGGATCCTTGAGAGATGGGATGGGATGGGGACCTATGGGAAGAGATAACCAAGGCTAAGAACTCTGAACCCCAAGTACCCCACGAGACACCTTTGGTTTGCAGAGCCAGCCTTCCCTGCACAGCCAGCCTTCCCTGCACAAAAGCCCTTAAATGCTGCATTTTGGGGCCGCTACCTCATAAGCCAATGCCTTCTCTGAGGACCCACCTCCGCAAGCCTTATTGCCTCAAGGCACAGAGCTTGGTGGACATCTTTGGTTTTTTTTTTTTTTTTTTTTTTTTTTGAGATGGAGTCTTGCTCTGTCACCCTGGCTTGGAGTGCAGTGACATGATCTCGGCTCAATACAGCCTCCATCTCCCTGGTTCAAGCAATTCTCCTGCCTCAACTTCCGGAGCAGCTGGAACTACAGGCATGCACCACCACATCCAGCTAATTTCTTTATATTTTTAGTACAGACAGGGTTTCACCATGTTGGCCAGGATGGTCTCCATCTCTTGACCTTGGGATCCGCCTGCCCTGGCCTCCCAAAGTGGTGGGATTACAGGCGTGAGCCACTGCGCCTGGCCACCTTTGGATTTTTAAAAAATCTTCCAGCCAGGCACAGTGGCTCACGCCTGTAATTCTAGCACTTTGGGAAGCCAAGGCAGGTGGATCACAGGGTCAAGAGATGAAGACCATCCTGGCCAACATGATGAAACCCCGTCTCTACTAAACTACAAAAATTAGCTGGGCATCATGGCGCATGCCTGTAATCTCAGCTACTTGGGAGGCTGAGGCAAGATGGAGGATTGCAGTGAGCCGAAATTGTGCCATTGCACTCCAGCCTGGGCAACAGGAGCGAAACTCCATCTCAAAAAAAAAAAAAAAAAAAATCTTTTGTCTATCCCCTCCCTCTGATCTTTGGATTTTTGAGGTAACATGGACCACATTTGGGTATGCTGCTCTAATCCACTTACTGGGCAACTCATATGGCTACTGATTTTGAATATAGTCAGTTAAGCAAAGACTCTGAAGCAAGTCCCAGCTGTGATCCCAGCTTCCCTGTCACTGGGCTATATAACCCAAGGATACAGTGGTCCTGTAAATTTCTGTGGCAGCCGAAAATGCTATATGCAGCCTCTGGCAAGCCCCAACAAGAAAATCAAACACAAATCCTTAAGGTTTTAGAATTGGACCACGTCTGCCAATGAATATACTTCTACTTAAAAGGTAGCCTCTAAGAGGCTCCTGAGCCCTTGAAGAGACTTAACACCTGAGTCTGTGACCCCGTGTGCCTATGAAAACCGCCCATCATGAACTGGGTATTCATGATGAGTAGTTAACACATGATCCATCAAATCATAAAATTAAACATGCACAGCAGCATTCCAAATAGAAGTGGTCATACATGAGACCAGGCTGGAACAGCCCAGATAGTTTTATCACAAGCAGGTGGCCCAGAAGCCCATGGTACCTGCTCCTGTTACCTTCCTCCAGCCATCCTTGCAGCCTCATGGGAAGTTCCCTATAGCCAGTTAACGAAAGACTCAAGTGCCTGTTTCATTGATCAATCTGCATGGCATGTTGGTACAAGCTGAAATTAGACAACTGCTGCCTTACTGCTCCACTCAAGGGAGCCCTGAAATATAGTGGTAAAGGACAGGGTTGGGAGAGGACACTTTTTATCTATTTCATGTGTAACAGGCTGAGTATGGATCTGTACTTATAAATGGGCACTGGCTGGTGGGTTGTTAGCCTACCAGGAACTGGAAAAGAATTAGGCTAGAAAATTGTGACGATAAGGTCTGGAGGTGGAAAGTACATGGATGTACCTTTCAGAATGGTCACAGAATGTGGAGCTATGTCCCACGTATGTTAGGCCCTCGAACCTAAGAATATGTCATTTTACATGGCAGAAGGAATTTTGCAGACATGATTAAGGATTTGAGATGGGAAGAGTATCCTAGATCATCCAGGTAGACCCAACGTAATCACAAAGATCCTTTTTTTTTTTTTTCAAGACAGGGCCTCCCTCTGTTACCCAGGCAGAAGTGCAGTGATGCAATCACAGCTCACTGCAGTCTCAAACTCATAGGCTCAAGCAACCATCCCACCTCAGTCTCCCAAATAGCTGGGACCACAGGCACATGCCACCATGCCAGGCTAATTTTTTTATTTATTGTAGAAGCAAGATCGCTCTGTGTTGCTCTGGCTGGTCCTGAACTCCTGGGCTTAAGTGATCCTCCAGCCTCGGTCTCCCAAAGTGCTAGGATTACAGGCATGAGCCACTGTGCCTGGCCACAAGAATACTTGTAAGAGAAAGACAAGATTGTCAGAATCAGAGAGAGATTTAAAGATGCTATACTGCTAGCTTTAAAGAAGAGTTCATGGCCAGGCACGGGGGCTCACACCTATAATCCCAGCACTTTGGGAGACCAAAACAGGTAGATCACCTGAAGTCAGGAGTTTAAGACCAGCCTGACCAACATGGTGAAACCCTGTCTCTACTAAAAATACAAAAAATTAGCCAGGAATGGTGGCAGTCGCCTGTAATCCCAGCTACTCGGGAGGCTAAGGTAGGAGAATTGCTTGAACCTGGGAGATGGAAGTTGCAGTAAACCAAGATTGCGCCACTGCACTCCAGCCTGGGCAACAGAGCAGGACTCCATCTCAAAAAA
>NW_016107359.1:4754743-4782066 GCF_001604975.1 Cebus imitator
AGAGTCTTGGTCTGTCACCCAGCCTAGAGTGCAGTGGTGCCATCGTGGCTCACTGCAGCCTCCACCTCTCAGGTTCAAGCGATTTGTTGCCTCAGCCTCCCGAGTAGCTGGGATTACAGGCGCCCACCACCACGGTCTAGCTAAATTTTGTATTTTTAGTAGAGACAGGTTTTCTTCATGTTGGTCAGGGCTGGTCTTGAACTCTTGACCTCAGGTGGTCTGTCCCCCCTCCTCTGCTTCCCAAAGTGCTGGAATTACAGGCGTGAGCCACCATGCCAATCCCTAGTTGGCAATTTGATTTTAGCCCAGCGAGGCTTCCGAACTACAGAATCGTAAGATAATAAATGTGTGTAGTTTTAAGCCAGGAATTCTATGATTTGTTAAAGCAGCAATAAGAAACTCATATACCATGTAAATGCCCACCAGAGAGTGTTCCCAGTGGAGGAGACACTCCATCAATCAGGTAGGCAAGATGGCTTGTTTTATGGATGGCAGTCAGCCTTTTTTTTTTTTCAATTAGCAATAATCACACTTCTGATAAACCTCATTGGCTATGATGCCGCTGCACAAAGCTAGCCTTTTTTATTTTTTTGAGACAGAGTCTCATTCTGTCACCCAGGCTGCAGTGCAGTGGTGCAATCTCAGCTCACTGCAACCTCCATCTCCTGGGTTCAATCGATTCTCATGCCTCAGCCTCCCAAGTAGCTGGGATTACAGGCATGCACCACCACACCTAGCGAATTTTTAGTATTTTTTGTAGAGATGGAGTTTCACTATATTGGTCAGGCTGGTCTTAAACTCCTGGCCTCAAGGGATCTGCCCACCTCAGCTTCACAAAGTGCTAGGATTACAGGTGTGAGTTACCGTGCCTGACCACACTCAGCCTTGTAAAAACAATTTTATTTTAAATAGAGACAGGGTCTCACACTATTGCCCAGACTGGTCTTGAACTCCTGAGGTTAAGTGATCTACCCTCCTCAGCCTCCCAAAGCATTGGGATTACAGCTAAGCCACTGTACCTAGCAACAGTCATCCATTTTCCCCAGCTACCCTAGTGCTAGCCTGATGGGCCCATGTACAAAATATGTATTTAGTTTTTTGATCCTCATGTCAAATTTATGAGGTTAGTACTATTATTATTTTTTCTATTTTGTAGATGAGACCAGGGAATGAAGAGGTTAAGTAAATTAGCCAAAGTCATATTGTCAGTAAGCAGTAAAACCAGGATTTGAACATAGGCCATCTGACTCTAGTACTGTACTATCCAATATGGTAGCCACTAGCCATGTGCAAGTTTTTAAAATTAAATTAAATTGAATTAAAATTTAGTTTCTGTCATACTAGCCCCATTTCTTTTTATTTATTTATTTTATTTATTTATTTTTTTTAATAGAGACAGGGTTTTACCATGTTGGTCAGGCTGGTCTTGAACTCCTGACTTCAGGTGATCTGTGCGCCTTGGCCTCCCAAAGTGCTAGGATTACAGGCGTGAGCCACTGCGCCCAGCCTTACTAGCCCCATTTCAAGTGCTTAATAGCCACATGTGGCCAGTGGTTACCATATTGCACAGTGCAGAGAGAGAACATTTCTGTCTTTGAAGAAAGTTGTGTTGGACAATGTTGCTCTAGACTGTGGGCTTTAAACCGGTATGTCCTTCAGCATCTTCCACTGATAATCATATCAAGCTCTAATCAGGTCACAGTATGGCTGAGACTCTTCTCCAAGCTGCTAAACAGCTACTCCTACAGCTGCCTTGAATCCTGTAGGTTCTTTAGGTTCCTATGAATATGTTACTGACACGAAGAAACCCTTGTAACATTGGTATTGAGTGTTCAAGCTTGGCAGTAAATAGCATGTGCTAGAATGTCAAGAGAGCTGCAAGGACTAAAATAGGTTGGCATCTGCGTTTGTGCCTAGTGCCATGTCAGATGGTACTTGAGGGAGGGTGAAGAAAGATAGTAAAGACCTGTATCATAAAACCACTGCCCTCACAAAGCAGACACAAGACAAATTTCATTCATCCCCAAAATATTTATTAAGTGCATACTGTGTTCTAGGAATAGTTCTCTTTTTTTAATATTTTATTTTTTGAGACAGCATCTCACCCTGTCACTCAGGCTGGAGTGTAGTGGCATGATCTCAGCTCATTCTAACCTCTACCTCCCAGGCTCAAGGGATTCTCTCACCTCAGCCTCCTGTAGTTGGGACTACAGATGCGTGCCACCATGTCCAGATAGTTTTTGTATTTCCTTTTTTTTTTTTTTTTTGAGATGGAGTTTCGCTCTTGTTGCCCAGGCTGGAGTGCAATGGTGCAATATGGGCTCACCACAACCTCCGTCTCCCAAGTTGAAGCAATTCTCCTGCCTCAGTCTCCCGAGTAGCTGGGACTACAGGCACGTGCCACCACGCCCAGCTAATTTTTGTATTTTTAGTAGAGACAGGGTTTCACCATGTTGACTGGGATGGTCTCGATCTCCTGACCTCATGATCCACCTGCCTCAGCCTCCCAAAGTGCTGGGATTACAGATGTGAGCCATCGCACCCGGCCTAGTTTTTGTATTTTCTGTAGCAACAAGGTTTCACTGTGTTGCCCAGGCTGGTCTTGAACGCCTGACCTCAAGTGATCTGCCCGTCTCAGCTTCCCAAAGTGCTGGGATTACAGGTGCAAGCCACCATACCCAGTTAGAATAGTTCTAGGCATTGGAAATTCATTAGCAGATAAAACAGACATGATTCCTGACCCTGAGGAGTTTATGTTCCTTCCTGGGGGAAGAGAGATATTGGGTATGAAATGACCAGTCCGATGAGTGTTACAAAATGAGAACTACAGGATGCCTTGGAATGAAATAATTAAAGAGCCAATAATATAAGAGCTCTAGGAGTTCATAAATGAAAAATAGCTACGTGCACTAAAACTGGAAACACAAAAGTGACTCTAGTGGCCCACCAGTAACAGGATGTGTTCTTACTTTAGGCAAGGGTGAATCTTTACAAGATTTTCAGCAGGGTGATGACACGTTCAGATGTGTTTCAGGGAAGCAGCATGTCACAGAGGTCAGGCATTCTGCAAAAAGATAGGTCTAGTTTAAATCTTGTGTTTGCCACTTATTATCCTCATGAACTCAGTTTTACTGTCTCTAAATGGGATGGTCATAATAGTACCTACCTTGTAGGTTTTTGTAAGGAATAAATAAGACAATGCAGTACACTGTAATTATTACTACTTTTTAAAAAAAATCTTAGATCCTTGATCACTGTGTAGAGGACAGGTTTGAGAGGATTAGATTCTTGGGACAAGAGACCAATTTGTGGGCTGTTGAAGTAGCCTGGTGCAAGAGATGAACTAGAGTGGCGGTTGCAGAGAGGAAAGTAATTTTAGATATTTAGAGAGTTTGGGGGAAAAAAGGTATACCCGCAATTCCATTCCTGGGGATATACTCAGGAGAATTGAAAACATCTGTCCACACAAAAAATTGTATATCAATGTTCATAGTGATGTTATTCATAATAGCCCGATAATGGAAACAACCCAAATATCCATCAACTTATGAATGAATAAATAAAATATGGTATATGCAAACAATGGACAATGAAATTTTAAAACACTATACTAAGTGAAAGAAACCAGACACAAAAGGCCATATTATTGTATGATTCCATTTATATGTCCAAGATAGACAAATCTATAGAGACCCAAAGTAATTTGGTGGTTGTTAGGAGTTGGGAGGAGGTGAAAATGGGGAGTGAGTGCTAACAGGTACAGGATTTATTATTGGGATGACGAAAATGTGCTTACAATGAGCCAGGCACTGATCTAAGAGCTTTACATCTAGGAAGTCTTTAACTCCTACCAACAACCCCCGATGAAGATACTACTTTTACATCTCTATTTACAGAAAAGGGAATAAACATTGAGGCAGAGAGGTTGTGGCTGAGGTCACAAAGCAGAAAGTGACAGAGCTGGGATTTGAAGCCAGGTACGTCCAGCTTTAGAGTCCTTGCTCTTATTCTCCTTACTATACTCCTCTTGCTACAGAGTAGCTAGTATGATATCCTTTCTGCCTCATTTATCTGTATTGTATCAAGGTCTTTCAGGATACCACACGTTGACTCAAAGGTGTGACTGAAGACAACTACTATAGATTTACTTTTGGTGAGTTTAGGCACTGGCTTTCTCAGGCTAGCTCCATCTTGTGGCTGATTAGCAATGACGTTTCCTCGTTTGCCTTTAGATCCTAATTGAGGTTCATGATCATGACCCTGAGGCACAGTCATGAACTTGAACTGCCTTCTGAATCATAAAAGAAAGATTAAACTATCCACACTGTTTAATCTAGAACATAAACTCTTTTAGGGCAGAGCCACCTACTTTTGAGTTGTAGGTGTGGCTTGCACAGTGCATTCAATTACTAGAAGGTTGATTTTAAAAGATTGACAATTGGCCTGGCACAGTGGCTCATACTTGTAATCCCAGCGCTTTGGGAGGCCAAGGTGGGTGGATCGCTTGAGGTCAGGAGTTGAGACCAGCCTATCCCAGCCAACATGATGAAATCCTTCTCTACTAAAAATAAAAAAATTAGCTGGGAGTGGTGGTGTGCACTTATGGTTCCAGCTACTTGGGAGGCTGAGGCAGGAGAATTGCTTGATCTTGAGAGGTGGTGGTTGCAGTGAGCTGACATCACGCCATTGCACTCCGGCCTGGGTGACAGAGTGAGACTCTGTCTCAAATAAATAAATAAATAAATAAAAATCATCTAGCCTAGTTCTCTTTGCATCAAAAAGCTAGGTGTTAGGCCAGGCATGGTGGCTCACTCACGATGGTAATCTCAGCACTTTGGGAGTCCGAGGTGAGCAGATCACCTCAGCCCCGGAGTTGGAGACCAGCCTGGGCAATGTGGTGAAACCCCATCTCTACAAAAAATTAGCTAGGCATGGTGAAATGTGCTTGTAGTCCCAGCAATTCGGGAGGCTGAGGTGGGAGGATTGCTTGAGCCCAGGAGGTCAAGGCTACAATAAGCTGAGATTGCAACAATGCACTCCAGCCTGAGCAGAGTGAAACTGTGTCTCAAAATTTTAAAAAGCTAGATGTTATTTTACATAAATCCTGCCTCATTTAAACCCCACCAGAGTCCTGTCAGAAAGATGTTATTCTTCTTCTTGCTATATGGGTTCAGATAGGTTAAATAACATGTTCAGGTTATTCAACTATTAGATGCCCAGGAAAAAGACTCAAGACCCCTCCAAAACTCCTTCCTTAAAGGAGCCCAAGTCAGGCGCAAGTAGGTGTTGTACTGAGAGGCTCTTCCTACAGGCTGCATCTTTGAGAGTGCTGTTATAAATAATTTTCACTACTCCTACACCTACTTTGACCCCTAAGAACCAGGGGAGAGGCCCCAACTTCTTCTTTCTAGTTATGTGCTTGCTCATTGGGGTGTGCCAGCAGCATGCCATCCTCCAAAGGCCTGCCAAGCAACCAAGCATAAACTGGCCTACACAGACTCTTTTTAGGCAAGTGATTAACACCTGTCTTTTCTCCTCCAGTTTTATTGAAATAGCCTAGTAACTAATAGAGCCGGTTCATCAAAGCAGTTTACAGTCAGTGTCTTGAAGCTTGACTGCTTAATGAAGTTCAAGGCAAAGTACCTTTAAAATACAGCTCTAATATCCTACATGTAGGAGATATTTCTTCCTAGCAACATCCTTGGAGCACAAATAACTTCTGCCTGGGAAAACATCAGTATTATCAAAAATAATGACACTGTCTTTTCTCCAAGGTTTTACATTTTCTCTTTTTGAAATGAGTAACAGGACAAATCAGACAGGTTCTGAGAGCCTGTACTTTTGTAGGAGGCGTGGGGGAGCAAGGTTGGCGCAAATAAGAATTGAGGCATTGTTTCTGCTCTGGCATAAGAAAGTAGGACAAAGCCCTGAATTTCATGGGTGGGTTCTGACTCACCCTTTGCATTTCTTTTTAATGTTCATATCCAACAATGAGGGGAGATGAGGAGCAGGGAGTCTGGGGGATGGGCATGGAGAAGGTAAGGAAGAGGTGAAATGCATGCAGCATGTATGCACTGATGGAAGGCAGGAAACAGATAAGGTCAGAGAAACTAGACCATCAGATGAGGGACTGGAAGAGGAAAGAGAAGGGTTGAAGACGAACCGAGAAACTAAAGGGAAAACAGCGAGAAAACACGGGTAAAGAAAAAAAAATGCTTACATGGGGGCAAGTACTGTTCTGTCCTTACCATGAAAGATCTGGCACCCTCACCTGATCTGCTCTCCCTCTCACTGGGTTCCAGCCAGACTGATCTTGCTGTTGAACATTCTTGCATCAGACCCTTCCACTTGCTGCTCTTCCTGCAGGGATCTCCCGGGTCTGTCCTTCCTTCCTTCAAGTGGTCTCCCTAACCACACTCTACATGAAACAGCACCTCCCTTGGCCAGACGCGGTGGCTCAAGCCTGTAATCCCAGCACTTTGGGAGGCAGAGGCAGGTGGATCACGAGGTCAGGAGTTCAAGACCAGCCTGGCCAAGATGGTGAAACCCTGTCTCTACTAAAAAATACAAAAAATTAGCCAGACGTGGTTGCATGTGCCTGTAATCCCAGCTACTCTGGAGGCTGAGTCGGAGAATTGCTTAAACCCAGGAGGCAGAGGTTGCAGTGAGATCGCACCACTGCACTGCAGCCTGGATGACCGAGAGACTCCGTCAAAAAAAAAAAAAAGGAAAGAAAGAGTACCTCCCTTAACCTTACTGTCCTTACCCTGCTTCATGCTTGAAGCTCCAGTCACCATCAGACAGACTTTCTGTGTTTGGGCTACTGGCTATTGTCTGACATATACCCGCTCCTAGAACGTAAACTCCACGGGAATGGGGACTTTGTTTTGTTCCCTACTGTAACTCCAGCACCTACAACAGTGCCTGACACCCTCAGGGGTGATTGATACCCGCCGGATGGCTCAGGGAGCGGGTGCAGATCCAGGGAAGGGTATGAAAAGAGGTGTGTACAGGAGGAATGTTTGGGGTGTGCTTTTAGTCCAGCAGAAAAGCACTTTCCACCTTTTTCTGTTTCTCTCTTCTCCTTCTCCCTCCCTCCGCACTTCAGAGGTTGGGGGAAAGCTGCGCGAAAGCAGGAAATAAGGCAAAATCCTAAATCGTCCAGCTGGAATTCTACCGAAAAATTCAGAGGCGAGGAAGACAGGGAGGCAGAGAATAAATGAACACGCAAAAGTGAAGGCAACGAGTGGAAAGTAAGAAGAAAGGCGAACAGACGTCACGCTCTCTGGTCACGCTCCCCGACTCCTCCGAGGCCGGGCGAGGCGCTCCCGGCACGCGCCCCAGTCGCCCCGCGGCCGCGCGGCGTCACCACTTCGGAGAAGGCCAGGCCCGTCTTCCCCCGCCGGCCTCCCAGCGCCCGCACAGCCGAGGCCACAGCACGCGCCCGGGGGAGCCGCGAAGGCGGCGGGGACTACAGCTCCCAGGATGCCGAGCACGGCCGCGCCTGCGCAGTGCGGCCGGAGGCGGAGGTCTGTTCTCCGCTGAGGAGGAGCGGGGCAGAGGAGGGAGGCAGCGGGTGAGAGTTCAGAGTTCAGCAGCAGCAGCCCGAGCCCATGATTCCCATATGCCCTGTAGTTTCTTTTACCTATGGTGAGTCTAATGTGGCCCACGAGGCCTCTGCCCGGCCCCTTCCCTGGCCCCGGGCAGCGGGGAGGCGCGGGGGTTGGGGCAGGCTCCGGGGAGGAGGCGGCGGCCGCCACCCGGGCGTGCGAGTGAGTGAGGGAGTGCGAGCCGGGAGGGGGAGGCGGCGCGGCCGCGGCCCGGGCCCCGCCAGGGCTGCTCTCACGGCGCCTCTCTCTCCTCTCTCTTTGCCCTCCCTCGGCGTCTCGGCTTCTCTGCGTCTCTCCTCCCGCCATGGGACCCGACTTTCCGTGCCCGCCGCAGTGCCCAGCCGGCTGGGGGAAGATGCCAAAATGGCGACCGGCAACTACTTTGGATTCACCCACAGCGGGGCGGCGGCGGCGGCGGCTGCGGCCCAATATAGGTAACGGCACCCTGCCCTCTCCCTGCTCCCCCCTTGCGTGCCCCTCTGCTGGGATCCCGCCGACGCGACGCCCCCGCGCCCGCCCCCCGCCAGCCTAGAGCTCCGGCCCGCTGCAGGCCCGGTCCGACCCAGTCCAGCCCCGCGCCTTTCCCGCCCCGCCCTGCTCTGCCCGGCCCGGCCCGCGGCGGGGAGCGGCCCCCTGTGGGGGCAGGTAGAGACGCGGGAGGTGAGGGACTTGGAGGCCGCAGGGCCCTACGGCAGCCCCGTAGTTAAAATGGCCTCCCGCGGCCTCCAAGCAGAGCCGCCACCGCCGCCCGCAAGCCCCCAGTCCCCGCCTCCGCGCATCCAGCCCCCACCTCCCTTCTTCTTCCCACTTGGGGGGAAGGAAGAGGGTGGTCGAAGGGACCTCACGGGGAGTGCCGTGTCGCAGGTCCACTGGCTTCTGCGACGCCTCTCTGCGTCGTCGCCTGGTGCTTCAACCCCCGGAGCCCTGATAACGTGTCGTAGTCTCGGGTACCTTCTCCGTCTTGGGGCTTCTTCCCCAGACGCTCCATCACCAGCGAGCCCCGTTGACAAACTGCGTGTGTCACTGCGTTCATCGGGTTCCTTTTAAGTTTTTCCTGCTAGGAGAGACGTTCACATACCAACCACCTGTAAATTGTGTAGCTGTTAGACTGGAAAAGATGTGCGAAGTTTCTGGAGTTGAGGTCCCAGGTGGGCCTGTCATTCACCTTGGGGGCTCTTTTCCCTGCAGGGGTGAGTGGGGGAGAAGATGCAAGTGAGATAGCACTGAGTCATTGTAATGCTCCGGATGGAATCTCTACCTTAAGGGAAGCTCTCATTTCTAAAGTGTCTGTAGTTCGTTGTACATCTTATCAAAGACAAACACACACACAAGACACTGGATTTTTAAATTGTTAGTTTTGAGTCAGCCCGAGACAGTCTTTTGATTCGGGACAGAAGCACACACGGCTCCCTGTGTGATACGCTTTTTATGTATATTAGATGTTGATTAAACCCAGGCAGCTTTTTCATCTGATTTACTTCAGGAGGCTCATTGTTTAATGGAAAGGACATCATTGGGAGCCAGAAGACCCAAATTCAGTCTCTCTTGCTCTTGTTTTTATATATATAAATAATTTTCTTACGGAGAAAGGATCTGTGTTACCCAGGCTGATCTCAAACTCCTGAACTCAGGTCCTGCCTCGGCCTCCCAAAGTGCCAGAATTACAGGCATGAGCCACCACACCAGCCTCTTTTGCTCTTGATCTTATGATGTTGGGAACTTCGTATGTTTGAGTTTTCATTATCATCTGTAAAATGAGATGCTGGGCAAACTGTCTTTTTGGGCTGAAACTTGTGGTTCTGAGAAGCCAAGTTGGCCATATTCCATGGCATCCCTAAGATGCCATTTATTGTAAAAAGTACCATTGTAGTACTAAAAAAAATACTGCCAGTTAAAATAAGACACTACTTAAGACTCTATTGAGATGTGAGAATGTATAAATGTGCATTATATTGGCGAAACTAGATTATACTAATTGTTGACTGCCATGTGGCATTTTACAAGTGTTTTTTCTTAAGGCCTTCATTTTAGAAAAAGCACTGAGATGACAAATTACTACAGCAAAGTTTTGGGGCATTTCAAGTATTAGTAAATCCTTTGCTTATAATTTTTGATAATTAAAAAATTTCAGCTACTTCAATAAAATCTTTTAGGGCTTTAAAAAAAATTCAACAGCTTCTTTTAGGGTACAAGTGGTTTTTGGTTACAGGGATGAATTATATAGTGGTGAATTCTGAGATTTTAGTAGGGCTAATAATTTTTGAGGAGAGGAAGAAAAAACATCTTTTTCTGAGAAACGAGATAGCTAATCAGCATCTGTGCCGTAAATCTGCTGCTGGCAAATACTAGTGTTCCGTCTAGAAGACTGTATTTAACCATTAAAATTATACTTGTTTTACTGTGGTTTTTTCTGTTTTCCTAATATGGGTTGAGTGATAGATTTGTTGGATTATTAACTTTATTTACTGAAAATTGATGAGTTCTTTGTGGCACTTCTGAAATATTTTTTCCCTAAATGTAGACCTACAGATAGAAATGAAGGAAGGAAATGCTGATTTAAAGATACTTAATAATTATTTGATAAAATATTTATATGTATTGTTTTATCCCAATATAGGGAACCATGACAAAATTTCTGTTTCTAATAATTTTTTTTTACCTTGAAACTCAAAGTTTAAACTGTAACAGCAGGTTACTAAATTAAGTGTACATCCGATGAGAAAAGACTAGTCTTTTGCCGTTACACGTATATTGTTAAAACTAAGGCATTCTTGTATATAAGTCCTTATATATAAACATAGTTCATGAAAATTGTTTGCATTTAATGACAAGAAATCAGGCC
Organism: Cebus imitator; assembly: GCF_001604975.1. Taxonomy (NCBI): domain Eukaryota; kingdom Metazoa; phylum Chordata; class Mammalia; order Primates; family Cebidae; genus Cebus; species Cebus imitator. The sequence goes on from NW_016107359.1 coordinate 4,765,196, forward strand.
CAATAATACTGGGAATTTTGGCAAGGAAGATGAATAAATAACCTTCATAACAAAAGCACATGCAAAAAGTGCGGTGATTATGCTAATTTTTCTTCCTGACTGGAAATAATTATAATGGAACTTTAGAGATAGAAGACCAGGGTCTACTTTGCTAATGTTTTTTCACATTTGAAAGATCTCAAACAAAGGAAAATCTTAAGTGCAGTTCACTCCTTCATATGAAAACATGAAGATTTTTGTTATTTGGGTTTTTTTTTTTTTTTCCAATCAAATTTGGATAGAAAATAGAGTATTCATGGAGGATCAACTTTTTGTATTTGCAGGTTTCACAGGGCCTACTGTGGGATTTTGTGAATATTTGTATACGTAGCGGTCTTGGAATCAGTCCCTTGCTTATATTGAGGGATGACTGTATTTATGTGTGAATGATGTGACTAAATTGCTTTTCCTGTCATTGAATACAGATAACTGAAAGTAAATATTCTACACCTAAATGTAATTCCAGAGGTCAGGCGCGGTGGCTCATGCCGGTAATCCCAGCACTTTGGGAGGCTGAGGCGGGTGGATCACCTGAGGTCAGGAATTTGAGACCAGCCTGGTCAACACAGTGACACCCCCCACACCCCCCATACCTAGTACTAAAAACACAAAAATTAGCTGGGCATGGTGGCAGACACCCGTAATCCCAGCTATTCAGGAGGTTGAGGCAGGAGAATCACTTGAACCCAGGAAACAGAGGTTGCAGTGAGCTGATATAGCGCCATTGCACTCTGCCTGGGTAACGGAGCCAGACTCCATCTCAAAATAAAATAAGATAAATGTAATTCCAGCTCTTAGTTTTCTTTATTACAGCTCTGTAAGGTATTTGATTAAATGCATTTTAGATTTAGACTTTTTAGCTTGTTAATATTTCAGATTCATTCAACTGTTTTTCATTTGTGTTAATGCATATTAGACAATTTTATGGTAAGCGTTTCTCAATCTTTGTGTTATAAGTCCCATAAACTATGGAATTTTTTCTCCTGTTTCATATTTAAGTCAAAGAAATATGCCAGTTAAGTATTCCTTTGAATGTGTTTACATGTGTACATTTCTCACAGCATGTTAATTTGAGGATGCACAGTAGAAAGCAGATTTCAGACATGGTGAAAATATAGGAATGGCTTCATGGCCAAAAGGGAACTTGGTTGGGTAGATAACCTGTTACAGTACCTTTTTTGTTTAAAAAATGCACTTACACAAATCTAGTTTTATTTTTAAATAAAGCTTGGGGAAAGAACTGTTATGACAGTTCTAACGACTTTAGGGTAGCAAAGATTATGAGGAAAAATAATTTTCAGAGAAAAAACTTTCTAATAGCTTCATAGGATCAAAAATCATTTTTTTTCCTATTTCTTCATTGACAGTGATAGAGAAGTTCTGATAGGAGTTCTTCAGTTTTTCAGGAGAATTTGTGGCATATGCATTTATAAAGCATATGTAATAAACATTATAAAATAAGCCCATTATATCCCACAATTAATAGGACATAACAGTTTCTTTGAGGGTTGGGTTTTTGTTTGTTTTGTTTTGTTTTGTTTTGTTTTAAGACATGGTCTCGCTCTGTCCCCAGGCTGCTTAGTATTGGTGATCATAGCTCACTGCAGCCTCAAACCCCAGAGCTCAAGTGATCCTCCTGTGATGGGCTTCCAAGGTGCTGGGGTTACAGGCATGAGCCACTACGCCCAGCCTTGTTGAGAGTTGTAAACGGCCACTTTTTCTTACTTATACTTTATAAAAACCTTGGATATACTAGTAAGAGGATTTTGATTGTTGCTGGACCCTAAGCATCTGCCAGTCAGAAGAAAGTGTCTCATCTATGATGAGATGATTTTGGGATGTCTTACGGTCTTCTGTTCCTAAAGGATGGGATAACTTGGGTAGACAAACAGTAGCTTGGATAGGCTGCTAAGCTAATGAATTTTCCTTTTTTCCTTTCTCTGTTTTTTTTTTTGCTTTTTATTTGAATGTAGTGCTAAGAATATTGTGTCTTGAATTCAGGAAAGAATAAAAGTAACACTAGTAAGGTAGAAAAGGATTAAACACTGAGAAGGTGAAAAAACCAGGTAAACAGGTTTTTAAAATCAACCTTGGTGATGGAAATTTACTGGCTTTACAAAAAAAAAAATACAGCAGCGGCTAATAACAACCCTTCCATTGTTGAATCAGAGACCTTAGGATGCACTCTGCATGGATAAGCTTGAAATATGAAAATTTTCTTTCCAAAAGGACTGTTGCTGTTACACTGATGATATAATGGCTATTAGTCTTAATAGAGTAGGGTGAGCCAGAATATCCCTGTATAGAATAGGTATATACTTGAATATACTTTTGTAAACTGCCTTATAGTACAGTATGAACAAAAGGGCATAACTTTGGAACCAGATACATGGGCTTTGAATCCCAACTCCATCCCTTCATGCGCTTGGACAAGCCTCAACCTTTCTAAGACTTGGTTTCCCCACCTAACTTGCCTTGAGGTGAAGTTTAAATATAAAATTTTCTAGCCTAGTGCCTGATTATCAGTAGGCATTTCTACCAATGCTGTTTCCTGTAGAGAACTAAGTAATAATATAAGGGTTTTAGAAGGATTCCTTGGTTAATATCTATCATATATTTGTATAGAGAGTTAACGGTAAAATGTTTTAAAAGTAAAACATTTGGAGTCTTCATTACTAATAGAGAAAAAAGGAAAGTTTTTATTTACAGGTAACATGATTATTATGCTTGTCAGGCAAAAATGTGAGAACTAGTAAGAGTGCAGCAAATTTTTGGGTCTAAGGTCAAGCAAGGGCTAGATTACATGGTGGCTCACACCTGTAATCCCAGCACTTCAGGAGGCCAAGGTGGACGGATCACCTGAGGTTGGGAGTTCAAGACCAGCCTGCCAACATGGAGAAACCCCATGTCTACTAAAAATACAAAATTAGCCAGGAGTAGTGGCACATGCCTTAATCCCAGCTACTCGGGAGGCTGAGGCAGGAGAATCACTTGAACCCAGGAGGTGAAAGTTGTGGTAAGCAAAGGTCACACCATTGCATTCCAGCTTGGGCAACAAGAGTGAGACTCTGTCTCAGAAGATCAGGGAAAATCAGTAGCATTCTTATTTCATCAATATTGAATTAGGTTATAAATGCTGTTTATGTATAGCCACCAAACCTATTAATTAAGCAGGATAAAACAAATGAGATACTCAAAAAACACTTTGAGAAGAAAATACAGTAGGATAAAAAAGTCATAAAAGATGACAAAGATGGACTGTGTTCATGAGTGAAAAACCAGTGCCATCAAATTATCTCTTAATTAATCTACATATTTAGTATTACTTCAATAAAAACCTCATAGGATTTTTGGGATAACTTGATAAAAGGATTTTAATGTATATAGTAAAAAAGTGTGTTCAGTTAAAAATTGTCATGAAAGTCTTGCAGAAATGATAAGGACTTGTAATATCAGATATTAAAACATTACTCATAGAAAAATGTAGTATTGGTACAGGGATAGGCAGTTGGTACAGGGATAGATCATTGAATTAAAATAGAGATTCCGGCTGGGTGCAGTGGCTCACGCCTATAATCCTAGCACTTTGTGAGACCAAGGCAGGTGGATCATGATGTCAGGAGTTCAAGACCAGCCTGGCAAAGATGGGGAAACCCCGTCTCTACTAAAAATACAAAAAAAAAAAAATTAGCTGAGTGTGGTGGTGGGCGTCTATAATCCCAGCTACTTGGGAGGCTGAGGCAGGGAATTGCTTGAACCTGGGAGGCAGAGGTTGCAGTGAGTCGAGATTGTGCCGTTATAAACTCCAGCCTGGGCAACAGAGCAAAATTCTGTCTCAAAAAAAATAATAAAATAGAGATCCCAGAGACAGATATGCTTATATAGGCAGTTGGATTCGAATATGTATCTAATATATGTCTGTTTAAATAGATGTAGTTGTTAAAAAAAAAATCAAGTACATTATTACTCAGACATATCAGGTTAATGAGAAGACCATTCAGGCTTATAAATGTTGTAATTGATGAAGTATTTTAGAATTATTTGGATGCATCTTTAGTCTACTTACTAAAGGTGTGGAGGAGTACACCTGTGCTTGTCCATTAATTGTCCATGACACCATTCTGTCAGAATACAGGATTAGAGTAATTATTCTGAGTGTATTATTTCTTCTTATTTCATAAAAGCCATGTGCTGTACAGCATTTAATTCATATTTACAGAGATAAAGTGAATGAACTAAACGCTGCGCTTTTTTGTTTTATTTGAGTATTAGTCTTGTATATACTTTATATTAAAATGCATTTGTAGGGAGTAATTAATATTTTGTGAGCATCTACAGTATGCATAGTACCTGCTCTCGGGGTGTACATTTCTGAGGGTAGAGACAAATGCACCTACAAATAACTATGCCATTATAATAAAGTTTTAATGAAATACTAAAATGGGAAATTGGAGGATTTTGACTATGGAGTTTGAGGTAGACTTTGTGTTCTTTCATTCTGAAAACTGAGGGAAGGTCATTTTAGACAAAGGAAAAGTATTGAGCCAAGACAGGAATATCTGGATTGCATGATTGTTACAGAGACTGAGTTGGCTCTGAAGTCAGACTGCTTGAGCTGAATCTGGTTCCTCCTATTACCTGCCATGTGATCTTGGGCAAACAGTTCTTGTTAATTTTTTAATCTATAAATTTAAGATAATATTTTCTTTGCCTTACAGGAAAACTGCACATATAAGAGGATAGTTTAATGAAATGTAATAAACTGAGTATACCTTTGTAACTTGCACTCAAATTATAAACAAAACAAGATTATCGGCATCCCAAGAGGTTTTTACATTCTCGATTGTATTGTTTTGAGGATTCGGTATTATTTGTAAAGTGGACCTGGCAATGGCTAACACCTGTAACCCTAGCACTTTGGTAGGCCTAGGTGGGAGGATTGCTTAATCCCAGGAGTTTGAGACCAGCATGAACAGCAAAGTGAGACTCTGTCTCTATTATTAATAAAATAAAGAAGAAAAGAAAACATTATTTGTGAAGTGTTCAGAACAGTATCTGGCATATATTATATCCCTATCAGTGTTAGCCATTATTCAGTAGATGGCTGGTGAATATGGATGAAACCAGAGAAGGTACACTCCCTGGCATATATCAAGCATTCAGTAGACATGTTTTGAATTACTTAAAGAAAAATAAAGAATACAACCGTGGTTACCAAAAAGGTAGGGCCAGGGAAAAAAAGAAATACTGGGAGGACAGAGAGCCAGGGGTCATGAAAACCAAAAGATGATAGCAAGGTTGTCAGCTTTACAGAGGCTAGATTAGGGATTTAGTACAGTTATCAAATTATCGGTATAATTTTAATGACTAGCCTATTTAGGAAAACTAGAATTTGATCACTTGGAGCTACAGAAAGATTAGCATAAAATTTTGCTTAAAATAAGTTTGTAGTCTAGTGGTCATATAGATACTTAAGAGTTCTAGAGGTCATATGGGCTTAAATTATTGGGAAGCACTGTGTGAAATCAAATGAAAATAACTTTTTTGAATTTATATTTTATTTCTGGGAAAAGCTATAGTATAAAATAAACTATTAGCATGGTAGTAAGCACTAAATGGGCAAGGCATGTCTTTGACAATAGATTTGAAGAAATACGCTTTTTTCAATGGGGAAAACAATAAAAATGCTGTTTAAACAATAACCATGTAGATGAAAGCAAAGAGTGCTGTGATCTTTGAAAATGGCTTCATAGCTTCTCTTCCTCAATCCTGCCCCTTAGCAAACCATTTTATACTGTAAGCGCAATGGTCTCTGTGAAATGTAAATTTAATGATAACATTCTTCTGTTTAAGTTACTATCAGAATATCTGGTTCTCCTAGCTTTATATTTAGAAGTCTGTAATGCTTCACCCACATTTATGAAATTCACACACTTCCAAAAATATTTGGAGTAAGCTTGTAAAAGCTTGACAGTAAAAACTGAATTGACAGAAGGTTAGTTTTTTTTCCCATCTCACTCAGTGTGAATATTCATACCTTTCCTTGAAGAAATGTTAATACATTTGAGAAATGATGAAGGATTTGTTTTTCTTGAATATAGAAAGTTACAGAGGTTGGGCATGATAGTTCATGCCTGTAATCCCAGCATTTTGCAAGGCTGACGTAGGTGGATTGCTTGAGCCCAGGAATTCAAGACCTGCTAGACCGCAAGCAATCTACCCACCTCTGCAAAAATTAGCCTGTAATCATAGTATATGCCTGTGGTCCCAGCTACTTGAGAGGCTGAGGTAGGAGGATCACCAGAGCCTGGGATGGTCAAGGCTGCGTTGAGCCTTGATTCAGCTACTACATTTCAGCCTGGGTGACAGAGTGAAACCCGGTCTTTAAAAAAGAAAGTTATAGAGCAGTTAGTTTTAATTAATTTATGGTATCCATCAGGGTTTATTGTACCCAATAGTTAGTGAGTTTTTTTGACTAGTTCTGGTTACAAGGATTGACATACCATGAATTTTATTCTTTCTTAGAGGCCTTCCAAACAAAACATTTCCTTTATTTTTCAAAATGGAATAAAATTCATCCTATTTTGCAAGATTTACATCATGGGATCTTAAACATTTTGCTGTTTTATCATTCTAGGAATTATTTCCTCTTATCACATATTCCCAGCTATGTTAAGGACTAATATAATTGGAAAATGGAAGAATGTTGGAATCACCTAGAAGGGTGGTACGGTAGGGAAATAACTGGTTGATATTGCATTACCCAAGTATTGCATCTTCATTCAAGAAGCTAGAAAAGAAAGAGACACTAACTTCATAGTTGGCTTCAACACAGTTGAGAATTCAGAATTGTTCTTTCTCTGCCCATACCAGCAAAGGAGAATAAAGTTGACACAAGAAAATGTTTCCCAATTATCAGATATATCAGAAGGTGAATGCAAAAAGCACCCCTCTAGACTGATGATAATATTGAAATTGTATAAGCAAAAATCTCAGGCTACAAGTCTTAGTTGATAATGTCATCCTACATGAATTTTTCAAAGTCAATAATCAGTACATAAACAATATATTTCTAAGGATTAAAAAGGAAATAATGGCATTCTCATTCAGTTAGTCATTCACTAGAAAGGACTTCATTATGTAATATTGTTTTTTTTGTTTGTTTGTTTGTTTGTTTTTTTTTTTTCTTTGAGACGGAGTTTCACTCATGTTACCCAGGCTGGAGTGCAATGGCGCGATCTCGGCTCACCGCAACCTCCGCCTCCTGGGTTCAGGCAATTCTCCTGCCTCAGCCTCCTGAGTAGCTGGGATTACAGGCACGCGCCACCATGCCCAGCTAATTTTTTGTATTTTTAGTAGAGACGGGGTTTCACCATGTTGACCAGGATGGTCTCGATCTCTTGACCTCGTGATCCACCCGCCTCGGCCTCCCAAAGTGCTGGGATTACAGGCTTGAGCCACCGCGCCCGGCCTCATTATGTAATATTCTGTGACAAGAACCAGAATATCATATTTTGCTAAGCAGATACGTGGCAGAATTCTTTCATCTTTTGTTGTTGTTGTTTTGAGACAAGGGTCTCAAACTCCAGTCCACGCTGGAATGCAGTGGCACAATCTTGGCTCACTGCAAACCTCCGCCTTCCAGGCTCAAGTGATCCTCCTCAGCCCCCTGAGTAGGTGGGACTACAGGCATGTGCCACCATGCCCAGCTTATTTTTGTAGAGATGGGGTTTTTGCCATGTTGCCCAAGCTGGTCTCAAACTCTTGAATTCAGGCAATCCGCCTGCCTTGGCTTCCCGAAGTGCTGGGATTACAGTCCTGAGCCAGTGTGCCTGGTGAATTCTTTAATCTTTTGTGATGTTTGTGCACCGGAATATACTTGATATGGTTCATTAGTGGACAAATGCCGAAAACAGATGTTTTATACTAAGGTAATTGGAAAAAACTAGTTGGTGTAGAAATGAGTTATTGGATTAGACATTCCAAATCTAAAATTGAAAATTGCAGTTATGGAGTAAAGAAGATGGCCATCTCTTTAACAAAATATGAGCCATCAGACATTTCAGAAAAATTTTTTATGGATTGCATTTTGACCCTGCAAGTGCAAGAAGAACCAGAAGTACATAGAACCCGTTGGAGATATATTTCAAATCTGGGGTCAGCATTTGTGAGATGGACATGTTACAAGTTTTTGCATCAATGTTGAGCAGTTAGCTGTGTTTAGAGAACTTGGTTCATATACCTTTGAAATCAGGGGAATATGGAATAATATTTCGGGTTTTCTATAATTTTTTTTACTGTAATTCTTATTTATAAAAGTTTCTAGTAATTTTTTTCCTTATCCCTTAATTTAATGGAAATTATGTATTAAATGAGTATAATTTATATTTTAAATTTATTTAAAGTCTTAAATTTAAAATTTATTTATACTCTTAAATTAATTTTAAATTAAATTTAAAATTTATACTCTTTTAAATTTAAAAAATTTAAAAGATTCAATGGATGCAGATGGGAAATGGTGATAGCTGTCTTTCCTGGTAAGTTAAACATTACAAGAAAATTAGGAGTTTTCATACAACATTTAACCACCTCTATCCCCTGTAGGCTGCCATTCTAATCAGTTGGGAGAAATTGTAGGATAAGCTATCTTATTCTAGTTTTTAAGAAGAAATCAAGTGGCAGGACACGATGGTTCATGCCTATAATCTCAGCACTTTGGGAGGCTGAGGCGGGAGGATCACTTGAAGCTCAGGAATTCGAGACCAGCCCGGGTAGCATAGCGCGACCTCGTCTCTAAAAAAAAAAAAAAAAAAAAATTAGCCAGGCATGGTGGAGTACGCCTGTGGTCCCAGCTTCTTAGAAGACTGAGGTAGGAGGATCACTTGAGCTGGGGATGTTGAGGTACAGTGAACTGTGATTGCAGCACTTCACTCCTTCCTGGGTGACAGAGTGAGACTCTGTCTCACAAAAAATAAAAAGAAGAAATGGAACCTGAATTTAAATTTCCTCTAAAATTCTATGGTAATAAAATTATTGTTATAATAACATTGTAAAGATAATGGGAGCATGACATTACAACATCAAAAATAAGGAATAGCTAGGTGCTGTGGCTCACACCTGTAATCCCAGCACTTTGGGAGGCTGAGGGGAGAGGACTACTTGAGCTCAAAAGTTTGAGACCATATATAAAGAACTCTTAAAACTCAACAGAAAGTCAAATAACCCAATATAAAAATTGGCAAAAAAACTTAAATAGAAACTTGACCAAAAATGACATACAGATGGCCAAAACATATGAAAAGATGCTCAACATCTCTAACTGTCAGAGAAATGCAAATCAAAACCACAATGAGCCATCACCTCACATTTAGTGAGCTATCTCCTCCGTTATGGTAAACCCAAATTTTTATTCCATATTGCCCTGAAAGATATATGGACCGTGTTCTCTAAACACAACCAACTGCTCAACTTTGATGTACAGACTTGTAGTGGTGCAATCACAGCTCAGTGTACCCTCAACATCCCCAGTTCAACGTAGCGAGACTCCCATCTCTGCAAAAAATGAGCCGGGCAGGGTGGCAGGGGCCTGTGGCCTCAGCTACTTAAGAGACTGAGGTGGGTGGATCACTTGAACCTGGGAGGTTGAGCCATGTTTATACCACTGCACTCCAGCCTTGGTGACAAAGTGAGACTCTGTGTCAGAAAAAAAAAAAAAATCCAGATATGGTGGCATACACATGTAGTCCCAGCTACTACTTGGGAAGCTGAGGTGGGAAGATCACCTGAGTCCGGGCAGTCCAGTCTGCATTGAGCCATGATCTTGCCACTGCACTTGCTGGGTAACAATAAAACTCTGTTTCATTTAAAAAAAAAAAAAAAAAATCAAAGGAAGGAATAATTACAGTTGCTTTGTCTTTGGGGTGATTCTGTAAGGAAGTTTGTCTTTTTTTTCCCCCAGTGTTATGCCTGATTTAAAGACATTAAATGTCAGTAATTTTGTAGATAGATAAAATGCCACAATTTGACCTAGAAAAGTCCAACAATATTGAGCATTAAACTTGTACTAGGGGGAAGATTGTGTTTGGTGTGCCATGAAAGAGAAAGAAATGTTGTATCTACCAGTTACATTGCTATTTTGCCCAAAATTGAAACATGCACACAACAGTATGTTTTCTAAGTTATGAAAAGCGCAACTAATGTGAATAACAGAAGCTGTCTGTGTTTTCTTTAGATTTTTCCCACTTCTTTATAACTGTAGAAATAGAATATTCTGATAGTAACATGAGTATTTCACTTAATCTAAAGTTGGTCATTAGTTTTATCCCCCTCACCAATAGAAAGACTTAAAATGCTTTAAACTTGAATCAGTCCTCCTGATTTTGTGCTGTTGTTATATATCTCAGATTTTTTTTTTAACCCTGTGACCAATTACTGTTGGACACGATTATCGTTTCATATGATCATTGATTATTTTAAGTTTACCTTCGTATTTACCACTGTTTTTGCTCAACATTCATTCATTCTGAGATCATTTTTATTCTTTCTAAAGTAACTCTGAGAATTTCCATTAGCATGGGTCTAAAAATAACAGGTTTTTCTCTTTTTTTTTCTTTTTTTGAGACAAGGTCTCACTGTGTTGCCCAGTCTGGAGTGCAGTGGTGCGATCTCAGCTCACTGAAGCTTCAGCCTCCTGGGCTCAAACAGTCCTCCCACCTCAGCCCCCTGAGTAGCTAGGATGACAGGTACACCTCCATGCCTGGCTAATTTTTGTATTTTTTAGTGCAGACAGAGTTTCACCGCGATGCCCAGGCTGGTCTTAAACTCCTGTACTCAAGTGATCTGCCTGCAATAGCCTCCCAAAGTGCTGGGATTACAAGCATGAGGCACCACAACCAGTCTGAGGTTTTTTGGTTTTTTTTTTAATCTTAAAATGTCTTTAATTCTCCCTCCTTGAGTAATCATCACTTAGTCTCTGTAGGCAATTTTTTCCCTCCGGCTGCTTAGAAGAGTTTTTCTTTATCTCTTTCGTGATTACAGTTTTACTTAGATGTATCTTAGTGTGATTCCCGGTTACTTAGTCCTACTTGGGGTTTCTTTGGCCTCCTGAATGTGAACATCATTATCTTTCATTATTTTAGAGAATCTCTGGCATTCTTTTTCTATCTTCTCTCCTAATCTTTCTCTCCATTTGTAATTCCAATTAGATGTAAGGTACCATTTTTTTTAAAATTCTGTCTTCCAAATCTTTTAACCTCCTTAATATTTTTCGTGTACATTCTGGGTAATTTTTACAGATAGTTTTCTGATTCACCAGTTTATTGCTAGCCATATCTAATTATTTATGCAGTAACTTTTCTGAGTTCCTAATTTGTCAGTTTATTTAATTTTAAAAGTTCATTTGGTTGTTTTTGACCCATCTTGTTCCTTTCTCTGAGTTCTGACAGTCTCTTTTACTTCAGATGTGCCTATATTTGTATTCAATAATTCTAACGCTGTGGTCTTAAAAAACTTTTTAAAATTCTGTACACTTTTGCTCATTGTAGTGTATTTCGCTTGGGTGTTGTTGTTGTTGTTGTGGAAATAGGGTCTCACTCTGTCACCCAGGCTATGTCCCAGGCAACATCACCCCAGGCTATGTCACCCAAGTGCTGTGGTGGCTCACAGCAGCCTCAACCTCCTGGGCTCAAGCAGTCCTCCTGCCCCAGCCTTCAGGACCCCACGATACCTAGCTAATATTTAAAAAGCCATTTTTTTTAGAGTCAGAGCCTCCATGTGTTACCCAGCCTGGTCCCAAACTCTTGGTCTCAAGTGATTCTCCCTCTTTGACCTCCCAAAGTGCTGGGATTACAAGCATGAGCTACTGTACCCAGCTTCTTAGGATTTTTTTGATTGAGATTTCCTATTTGTTAGAATATTATTTGCAACATTTACAGAAGAATATTTTGTGCCACCTGGAAGCACTGTCAGCCGAGAGTTACACAGGTTGAGTATTTTCCAGTTAGGCTCACTCAATCAGTAAGTGTAATGCTAATATTCCAAAATTGGAAATAGCTGGTCCCATGTATTTCAGATAATGGATAGCCAATCTGAATTAAACTAACCCCTTGGTTAGGAATTTGCCTGGTCAGATCATGTGAATTCCAGAGTCCAAACCTAGGGGAAGATTTTCATGTGCCTAAGGAAAGTCTTTTCTCTTTACCCAGAACCAAGGCTCAGATAGGAAAAAGTTTCTTACAGTTCTGCCTTAAAGATGGAAGAAGGCTTTTTTCTAATTCACCTACTGTGGTGGTTCATTTAGCAGTCCCAAAGTTCTAAGCTGTTGCTTCGCAATTCTTTCATGTCTCTGTTAACATGGAAAGTGATATTTGTACAGTAGCTTGCTGGGTAAGCTGAGAGACTAGAGCCTTGGATAAGAGATACTGCAGCTGCAGGCAACAGAATTGGGGCCTTAGGCCCCTCATGCACTGTGCATTCTCCCTGAGAACTAACACCAACATCGAGTGGGACGCTCTGCTTTTATGCTACTCAAAGTGTGGTAGTCAGATGGGTGCTGCTCTGTGACTTCTCGTTAATTCCTCATAAAAGGTATTTGTCAGATAATGTAAGTCAGCCAACTACTAAACATACTATTATTGTTTGTTTTGAGTTTCCCTCTTCACTCAGGTTGAAGTGTAGTAGCATAGTCACAGCTCACTGAAGCCTCAGACTCCTCCTAGGCTCAAGCAATCCTACTGTCTCAGCCTCTTGAATAGCTGGGACTATAGACATGCACCTCCATGCTAGGCTAATTTTTTTTTTTTTTTTTTTTTTTTAGATGAAGTCTTGCTCTGTCATGCAGGCAGGAGCGCAGTAGTGCGATCTTGGCTCACTATAACTTCCACCTCCTGGGTTCAAGCGATTCTCCTGCCTCAGCTCCCCAAGTAGCTGGGACTACAGGCGTGTGCCACCACACTTGGCTAATTTTTGTGTTTTTAGTAGAGATAGGTTTTCACCATGTTGGCCAAGCTGGTCTTGAACTCCTCCTGACTTCAGTTGAACTGCCTGCCTCGGCCTACCAAAGTGCTGGGATTACAGGTGTGAGCCACCATAATTTTTTATTTTTCATAGAGACGGGTTTATGTTGTCCAAGCTGGTCCTGAACTGGGCTCAAGCAGTCCTCCTGCCTTGGCCTCCCAAAGTGTTGAGGTTACTGGCGTGATCTATTGTATCTGGCCTAAACATAGTGTTTAATTCATCTCCCTTTTATTTTGGTAGCAAAACTGTCTTGAATGAAGCAGTATATGATTTGCACTCTGTACTTAAATTCCTTACCTCCTTGCAAAACAATAGCAGTGTATAGAGCTGCTACATTCTAGACCTCCAGAGATCAGCAGATGCCATCAGAATAACCTTGCTTACTGATGGTGGTTTTTGTTTGTCTTTTTTTTCTAGAATCTGAATCAGGATCTCACTCTGTCACCCGTGGTAGAGTGCACTGGCACAGTCACATCTCACAGTAACCTCCATGACCGGGCTCAAGCAATCCTTCCACCTCAGCCCCCCAAGTAACTAGGATTACAGGCATGTGCCACCATACCTGGCTAGTTTTTTCATTATTACTATTTATTTATTTATTATTATTTTTATTTTGTAGAGACGAGTTCTCACTATGTTGCCCAGTCTGGTCTTGAACTTCTGGGCTCAATCAGTCCTCTCACCTTAGCCTCCCAAAGTGCTAAGAGTACAGGCATGAGCCACTGCACCTGGCCTACTCGTGGTTTTTTGCTTCAAAGTTTTTACATTTTTTTGGTCTTATCTTCTCATTCATTTAAAAATTTTCCCCACATGAAGATACTTTTTATTGGGAAAGTTTTAGGGTACTTTTATGTTTACTTAGCTGAATGCTGAATGTTCAGTTGTTTTGCTACTGTAAAAAAGTATCTTAAGTAGCAGTAATTAACTTGGAGTGAGATAGTACTCATTCATTAGTCATCTTCATTTTTTTAAATCATGGTTAAACAAAATAAAATTTACCATCTCAATCATTTTTAAGTATATACATTTCAGTGATGTTAAGTATATTCACATTATGAAACATCTCCAGACCTTTTTCATCTTGCAAATCTGAAACTATGCCCATTAAACAATCCTCCCTTTTCCTCTCTCCCTAGTCCCTGTTAGCCTCTATTCTACTTTATGTTTCTGTGAATTTTACTACTATAGATACTTCATATAAGTGGAATCATATAGTGTTTGTCACTTTGTGACTGGCCGATTTCACTTAGCATGATGTCCTTAAGATTCATCCATGTTGTAGTTTATGACAGGATTTTGTTTTTTAAGACTGAATATATGCCATGTATTTACCACACTTTGTTTATTCATTCCTCTGTTGATGAACATTTGGGTTGCATCCCCCTCTTGGGTCTTGTGACTGGTGCTGCTCTGAAGATGGATGCATAGATAATCTATTCGAGATCCTGCTTTCAACTCTGTGTATGCCCAGAAGTAGGATTGTTGGGTCACATGATAGTTGTATTTTTCATTTTTGGGGGAACCTCTATGCTGTTTTCTGTTGCAATTGAACTGTTTTACAATCCCACCAACAGTGCATCAGGGTTCCAGTTTCTCTCACATGTCTCAAACAATTGTTATTTTCTGGTTTAAGACAAGCCTTTCTAATAAATATGAGGTGATAGCTCATCGTGGTTTTGATTTGCATTTCTCTGATAATTAGTGATATTGAGCATCTTTTCATATGCTTCTTGGCCATTTGTATGTCATTTTTGGTATAGTTTCTACTTAAGTCTTCAGCCAATTTTTAAGTTGGATTATTTGACTTTTTGTTGAGTTGTAGGAGTTTTTTATATATTCTGGGTATTAATTTCATATGTATGATTCGCAGATATTTTCTCGCATTCTACATGTTGTCTTTTCACATTATTGATTGGGTCCTTTGATGCACAGAGGTTTTTGTTTGTTTTCGAGACGTAGTCTCACTCTGTCACCTAAGCTGGAGTGCAGTGGCACAATCTTGGCACACTGCAACCTCCTTCTCCTGGGTTCAAGCAATTCTCCTGCCTCAGCCTCTCAAGTAGCTAGGATTACAGGCGCACGCCACCACACCTGGCTAATTTTTGTATTTTTGGTAGAGACAGGGATTCACCATGTTGGCCAGGCTGGCCTCGAACTCCTGACCTCAAGTCATCTGTCTGCCTCAGCCTCCAAAAGTGCTGGGATTACAGGCATGAGTCACCACACTCGGCCACATAGAGGTTTTTAATTTTGATGTCTCATTTGTCTATTTTTAATTTTGTTGCCTGTGCTTTTGATGTCATATCCAACAAATCATTGCCAGATTTAATGTCAAGAAGCTTTTTTCCTGTGTTTTCTACTAAGCATTTTTATCGTTTGAGCTGTTACATTTAGATCTTTCATCCATTTTGAGATAACTTTTGTATATTTTGTAAGGTGAGGCTCCAGCTTTTTCCCTTTTCATGTGGATATCCAGTTTTCCTAACACCATTTGTTGAGAAGACAACCCATCAAATGATCTGGGCATCCTTGTCAAAAATGATTTGACTGTATATGTAAGGCTATATATCTGGGTCCTCTATTCTGTTTCATTGTCTATATGTCTATATGCCAGTACTACACTGTTTTGATTATTAATAGTTTGAAATTAGGAAGTGTGAGACCTCCAACTTTGTTCTTCTATTTTAAGATTGTTTTGGCTATTAGGAGTCTTTTGAGATTCCACGGGAATTTTAGCATAGATTTCTTTTCTGGCAAAAAAAAAAAAAAAAATCACTGTGATTTTTATGGGAAATGCATTGAATCTTTAGATCACTTTGGGTAGTATTGACATCTTTTATCTTTTTTTTTTTTTTTTTTTTGAGAGAGTCTCACTCTGTCGCCAGGTTGGAGTGCAGTGGTGCAGTCTCAGATCGCTGCAACCTCCGTCTCCCAGGTTCTAGCAATGTAGCTGCGACTATAGGCATGTACCACCATGCCCAGCTGATTATTTAATTTTTAGTAGAGACAAGTTTTCACCAGGTTGGCCAGGATGGTCTCGATCTCTTGACCTCATGATCCGCCCACCTCAGTCTCCCAAAGTGCTGAGTCTACAGGCATGAGCCACTGTGCCCAGCCTTGATATCTTAACAATAGTATTTCTTCTATTCCATGAATATGGGTTGTCTTTCCATTTATTTTTGTCTTTAAATCTTTCAGCAGTGTTTTATAGTTTTTAGTATACATATCTTTCACTCTTTCACCTCATTTATAAGTGGTTTTTTTTTTTTTTTTTTTTTTTTTTTATTTGCTGTTTTTGGGGTGTGTGTGTGTGTGTGTGTGTGTGTGTGTGTGAGTCTGACTTTGTTGCCCAGACTGCCACAATTATGGCTCACTGCAGCTCTGACCTTTCCTGGGCTCGAGTGATCCTCCCACCTCAGCCACGTGGGACTACAAGCATGTGTCACCATGCCCTACTAATTTTTTTTTTTTTTTTGTATTTTTTTGTACAGAAGAGATCTCATATATTATCCTCCCACCTCAGCCTTCCAAAGTGCTAGGATTACAGGTGTGAGCCAGCCACCGTGCCCGGCCTGAGTTTTTTATTCTTTTTGATGCTATTGTAAGTGGAATTGTTTTCTTAATTGCCTGTTTATCGTTAACATATAGGAATGCAACTGATTTTTGTATTCTATAACTTTGCTTATTTCATTTATTCTAACAGTTTTTTGTGGAATATTTAGTGTTTTCCATGTATAAAATTATGTCATCTGTGAACAGATGGCTTGATCGTTTTCAATTAGGATGGCTTTTTTTTTTTTTTTTTTTTTTTTTTTTTT
>NW_016107359.1:4782136-4842588 GCF_001604975.1 Cebus imitator
TTCCCAGGCTGGAGTACAATGGCATGATCTCAGCTCACCGCAACCTCTACCTCCTGGGTTCAGGCAGTTCTCCTGCCTCAGCCTCCCAAGTAGCTGGGATTACAGGTACACACCACCATGCCCAGCTAATTTTTTGTATTTTCAGTAGAGACGGGGTTTCACCATATTGACCAGGATGGTCTCGATCTCTTGACCTCGTGATCCACCCACCTCGGCCTCCCAAAGTGCTGGGATTACAGGCGTGAGCCACCACGCCCAGCCTGCTCCCTGGGCTTTCAAGCAATTCTTGTACCTCAGCCTCTCGAGTAGCTTTGACTACAGGCACATGCCACCACGTACAGCTAATTTATTGTATTTTTATTCTAGATGGGGTTTCACTATGTTGGCCAGGCTGATCTCGAACTTCTGGGCTGAAGTGATCCACCTGCCTTGGCCTCCCAAAGTGCTAGGATTCCAGGTGTGAGCTACCACACCTGGCCCAATTTGGATGCCTTTTATTTTTCCTGCCTTATTGCTTTGGCTGAAACTTCAGTACTATGTTGAATAGAAGCAGTTAGGAGCATGCAGCTTTGCCTTCTTCCTGATCTTAGAGGAAAAGCTTTTAATGTGTCATTGAATGTGAGGTTAGCTATGGGCTTTTCATAGTTTTTATTATATTGAGGCTATTTCCTTCAATTCGTAGTTGGTTGAGTTTTGTTTTTTTTTTTTGTAAAAGGATGTTGAATCTTGTCAGATGCTATTGAGATGATCACATGGGTTTTATCTTTCATTTTGTTAATGCGTATTAGATTGATTTATATGTTGAACTTGTCACCATATTTTAAACTGTTTAAGAAAACACAAGTGTTGTAGAGAGTACATGTGATGGTTGAGAGCACGTACACACTGGGACCGCGCTGCTTAGGGTCAGGCTTTTGTTTTGCCACTTATTAGTGATTACATGATATCTAGGTTTAAATAAAAAACGTAATTTTCTGTTAGGTTTCTAATAATTATAAACCTTACTTTACTGTAAATAGTAGTTTTTATTAACGAATTAAGCAATGTCATTTTCCTGTTTCATGATAGAAACTTTTTTGGGTAAAGGGGTAATAGAGACCAAGAAAATGAATGGTGAATAACCATTGTGGACTCCCAAGTTAATGGTCTGCATCATGAAATGAAGATTCTCAAACATTTGGGTTGGAGGATCCTTGTAGCACTTGTAATTATTCAGAACCCCAGAGTTTGGTTTATTTGGGTTATGTCGGTATTTACTATTAGGCTGAGCATGGTGGCTTACGCCTGTAATCCCAGCAGTTCGGGAAGCCAAGGCTGGTGGATCACCTGAGGTCAGGAGTTCGAGATAAGCCTGGCTAACATGGTGAAACTCTGTCTCTACTAAAAATACAAAAATAGCCAGAAGGTGGCAGCTGCCTGTAATCCTGTCTACTCAGGTGGCTGAGGTGGGGAGAACTGCTTGAATCCAGGAGGCAGAGGTTGCAGTCAGCCAGGATTGTGCCACTGCACAATCTCCAGTCTGGGCAACAGATCAAGTCTCCAAAAAAAAAGGGCCAGGCACAGTGGCTCACACCTGTAATCCTAGCACTTTGGGAGGCCGAGGTGGGCAGATCACAAGGTCAAGACATTGAGACCATCCTGGCCAACATGGTGAAACCCCATGTCTACTAAAAATAAAAAAATTAGCTGGGCGTGGTGGCGCACACCTGTAGTCCCAGCTACTCGGGAGGCTGAGGAAGAAGAATCACTTGAATCTGGGAGGCAGAGGTTGCAGTGAGCCAGGATTACTCCACTGCATTCCAATCTGGCGACAGAGGGAGACTCTGTCTCAAAAAAAAAAAAAGAAAAAAAGAATAAAATTTACACATTAAGCAAAAATATGCTTATGAAAAACAGTGAGATGAGAGACATTGTTTTACATTTTTACAAATATTTTTAATGTCTTATTTAAGAATATTGATTCTAAAATCTGCTTTTTCATTCAGATTGTTGCAGTAAATTATTTGAATTAAAATATACCAAGGCTTAACTTCCAGTTTAATGGAAAAAAAAAGAAAAAGAGAAGAAAAAAAAAAAGAAAAAAATATATATACCAAGGCAGCCTGACCTCACACTCCAATGTGAAATTAAAAAGTGGACAGCCTTGTGTGGACCTCCTGAAAGTTTCAGGAACCCTTGTGGGGGTCCTTGGATCACATTGAGAACCACTGTTATATACAAATTAAAATCTTCCCAGAGACCTACACCTTTAAAGCATTCTGGTTTTGTTTTATGTTGGTGCTAACCTCCACATCACTGAAAAATATTCCTCTTTGGCTATTTTATAATATTTCAACTTTATGCTTATATTTTTATTTCCTACAATCACAGTTGAGGGCTACATTACATATGCTCTCTTCTCATTTCTTCTCTTCCCAAATTTAGACTGTTTCTGTTAATTTAGATAGTATACTCCACTTTTAGTTCCATCAAAGCTAAACAGTATCTCAGTACTTTCTACTTTAAGAATTCTTGAAACTCTTGCGCTTCACTTCTCTTTCCTTACTTTACTCCCCCACTTAATCTACTCTTGTGATAATGTTTACATTATGTTCTGTAGTCATAGTTTATCTTCTCTAATTTAGATTGATTCTAAAACTTTAAAGCAAAAACTGTTTTGTTATCATCATATCAATAGTATTTACTGTGGAGCCTAGTACCATTCTATAATCGTGATTTCTAATATGTTCCATTTTACAGTCCTGTACTACTTATTAGAAAATCTTCTTAGGCTTAAGTTCAAATGGTTTTTTTCCTTTTTTACACTATACTCATTGCTCAACTATGAAGTCTTTTACTGGAATCGTGCCTTTCTTGAGCAGTTTACATTTCCTGAATTCATTCATTACCTTCTTTTTCTTAATCATGTTATCATTTCTTATAATTTGTCTAGGCTCCCTGTCTACTGGCTATGTGTCTAGTCCCCTGTTTTTCTGGATACTTTCTCTGAGAGGCTTCTGTCCTTCCTCTAATTCCAGCCTGTACCCACTGCTGTCTGGGCCTGCTGCGACAGCTGTTGACCTAGGCTTTCATCTGTTTGCAGGATCCTGTGTTTACTTGGTTTACTTTTTGTTTTAGCTAGAATGTATCTTCATGTAGCATCCTAAGAAAAAGGTGTTACAGGAGGTAAACTTCTTCCATCCTTGAATGTTTAAAAAATCTTTATTCTGCCTCCATAGTTTGGCTGGGTACAAAATTCTCCATTGGTAATCATTTTCCCTTAAATTTTGAAGATAATATCTTATTGTCTTCTAGCTCTGTTGTTATCAGTAAGAAGTCTATTTTCATTTAGTTGTGTGTACACAGTTTTTCCCTCTCTGGAGACAGTATCTTTTTGTCTTGAAAAGTAAAATGCTGTGTCTTTAGGTTTGGTTTTTTCACTCTGTTTTGCTCTCTGTGAGCTTTTTGGATTTGAAATTGTGGTTTCCTTCACGAGTGGGAAATTTTATTTTTTAATTTTTTTGAATTGCTTTTTTATTTTCTATCATTTCTTCTGGCTGGACATTGGACCTCCTAGATTTATCCTTTCTTTTATATTTTTCATATATTTATCTTGTCTATTTCTCAACTTTATCTTCTAGCTAGTATAAAGTTCTTGTTTTATAGATAACACATTAGAGTTTTTGAATATTCTCATCTGTTGCCTTCACACGTTCATTTCCCACACGGTCATTCTTACTTGTTTTGCAGTTTATAATAGGCTTTCTTCAGATATGTGGTAATTTGTGTTGTCTTTTTTTTTTTTTTAATTAAAAAAAAAATGTTTTTTTTGTGACAGGGGCCTCACTGTCACCCAGGCTGGACTACAGTGGTGTGATCTCAGCTCGCTGCAATCTCTGCCTCCTGGGCTGAGTGATCTCCTGCCTCAGCCTCCCAAATAGCTGGGACTCCAGATGCATGCCATCACACGAAGTTAATTTTTGTATTTTTTTGTAGAGGTGGGGCCTCACTTTGTTGCTAAGTCTGGTCTCAAAACTCAAGATCCAGCCTTCTCGGCCTCCCAAAGTGCTGGGATTACAGTTATTCTGTGCCCAACTTGACTGTTATTTTTTTAAGCAATAAGATTGCCTGGAAGTCTTGGAAGTCTTACATTTTATAGTGAGTCCGTGGCTCACTTTTTTGGTAAGTAGGTAAGGAGCTGGCCATTTCTTGAGTAAGAATATAGAGTGTGTATACTCTTTAATAATTTTTTACATGCTTTCTTTTCCTGATTTTCATCAAGGAAGTTACTCTACCATTTATGCCTGACTCTTGAAGTATTTCTTTTCTTCTTCTTCTTCTCCTTCTCCTTCTTCTTTCTTCTTTCTTCTTCTTTCCTCCTCCTCCTCCTCCTCCTCCTCCTCTTCCTCTTCTTCTTCCTCTTCTTCTTTCTTCCTCCTCCTCTTTCTTCCTCTTCTTCTTCTTCTCCTCCTTCCTCTTCTTCTTCTTGTTTCTTGTGTTTTTTTGAGACAGGGTTTCACTGTCATCCAGGCTGGAGTGCAGTGGCACAGTCATGGTTCACTGCAGCCTTAACTTCCTCTGCTGAAGTGATCCTCCTACCTCAGCCTCCTGACTAACTGGGACTACAGGCACATACTACCATGTGTGGCTACTTTTTAAAAAATTATCTCTAGAGATGGGACCTTTCTACATTGCCCAGGCTGGTCTCAAGCAGTCCTCCTACCTTGGTCTCCCAAAGTGCTGGGATTACAGGTGTGAGCCACTGTGCTCAGCCTTCCTGATGCTTTTGGTAGAAGATATGGTTCCAGTCCAGATGATGGGTAGGGACCTGACTATACAAAGCAGAGTTAGACAATGCCAGGGATGTGTAAATAGCAGTTGCTAAATATGCTGGCATCTTTTTCATGTGGTTCCTGAGACTGGTGACTATATAATTTGTTGTTCAAACTGAGACATGTAGGAGAGTGAAAAGTACTAGTAATAATTACGCCAGCAGTAGGCATTAACTAGAGCATATAGTTATTCTTTCTTGAGTCTCATGGACATTTAGGGTGAGTATCAGAGGCAGTGTAAGTTAGATTGACTGCCTGGTTAAGTAAACATTCTATTCTATTCCCTCCTGCTTTTTGTCCAATAGGACATCTTTTGGGGACAGATACTGGATAAGGAGCAGTGGATTGAATAGAAACAGTTGTTTATATAACCAAAATGACTCTTAGACGGTATGGTCTGGATGTATTTAATCTTATCCTGTTAGTAAATGTTAAATACAAGTTTCACATACCTGGTGTATATTTGTATTTTAAATATTATCTTTTTTTCTCAGTTCTAGGAATTTTGAAAAAATATGCATGTTACTAGCATTTTTCTTAAGGATATGGAGTTGTTCCTAGAAAATGTTATTCCCAAACCAGTTTTTCATTGTTTTAGATGTAAACTTTTATTTTCTTGTCATATTGGCATATATGTAGAAAATGTTAGCTAGTTTTACATCAAAATATGGAAACCTCATCCAGATAGAAATTATACGAGTTTCTTTGGACTCTGTTCTAAGTTTTTTTGTTTTTTGTTTTTTGTTTTCTTTTTCATATTGGACTGAAATCTGCCACCCTGTAACTTCCAACTATTGGTTCTAGTTCTGTTCTCTGGAGCAGCATGGAGTAAGTGTCTTCTATTAGAAGGCATCTATCACCTTTACTAGACTGAATTTCTCCAGGTGTCCTCCCCTCCTTATGTGAAATTAAAACCCGTATTTCTGACCTTCACATTGATTCCCTTTGGAATCTTATAATCTAATACAAACATCATAGTTTATTAGCGTTTTCCATAATAGAGTTAAAATATAATAGCCCCAAATTTTAATTTAATTCTATACTACATTTCTACGGCACCATGCACACCAGTGCAGAATACTTTGTCCTGTAGCCCGTTAATCAGACTAGTTAATTAGTGCAGCTTCAATTTTTTTTTCCTTTTTCTTAGCTTCTTAGTTGTCAGCCCATACTAAAATGTGGTTAGCTAAAAGTTGCCAGCTGAATAACTGTTGGGGCTGTCATTTTTTTAGTAGGTGTTTCTGCCTTAGTAAAGTAGCTTTACCAAGTAGAATTGTATTATTCCAAGAACCTAGAACAAGAAATACTTTTATATGCTAACATCTGTAGGCTTTTGGTTTTAGTGACATAGGCTTTCAATTTAAAAGTTAAACATATTGCTCTAAGAACATTAGCTAGAAATTCATTTGATTGCCGTTTTGCAAAATATTTTGTCTCTTCGAGGTTTAAATAGTTTTAATTCAAAGCATCTGATTTACATCTTCTTTTACAAAACATGCTATTATATTTTTAAAAGTAAATTTGTATACTGAAATGCTGCCTGTAAGCTGGAAAATGGTATCTAAAATAACATATTCCATTGTAGGTTTTGTACCCTAGAACAGCACTTCTCAACCCTCAGCACTGTTGACATACTTTAAATAATTCTTTGTTATGCCCAGCTGTCCTATGCATTGTAGGATGTGTAACAGCATCCCTGGCCTCTATCCATTAGATGCCAGTAGCCCACATATCACCACCTTCTCTGCAGTTTGATCATCCAAAATACATCAGATATGGCCATATGTCCCTGGGGGAGAAAATTTCCCCAGTACTGTCCTAAAGTAACAGAAGTATTTTTTAATCAGCTAGTCAGTAGTTTCCACCTTAAATTTTCTTTATGTAATTGGGTTAGAATACAGTGTTTTTCTTACCATGATTTCTTTGTAAAGATTTGTAAAACTGTATGGCATAATAAAGAACTTCACATGTAACAAACACTTAACTAAAATTCCTGATTTGGTCAGTTTTTTCTTTTCTTGCTAATACTGTTTTTTATCCTAGTTTTTAATTCCTGTTTTGTGATATAATCTATGAGCTGAAATGTATGACTATAATGTAGTGAGATTAAAGAATGAAAATTGCAGAAAAGCAACATGTATGATACTGAATAGGAAGTTTATTGAGTTCAAATACTTGACCTTTTGTGGTCCATGATTACATTACTTGAAAATGTGCTTTTTATTTCAGTTGATAAATAGCGTTTTATTCAAGTTTATTTACTCCTGGATATTAAAGTTGTATTATATTTATTCTTGTGCTCCACAATATAGCCAGCAGCCAGCTTCGGGTGTAGCCTATTCTCATCCAACTACAGTTGCTAGCTACACTGTCCATCAGGCTCCAGTAGCTGCTCACACAGTTACTGCTGCCTATGCACCAGCAGCCGCCACAGTTGCAGTTGCCAGGCCTGCTCCAGTAGCTGTTGCAGCTGCTGCAACAGCTGCTGCTTATGGAGGCTACCCCACTGCACATACAGCAACTGACTATGGTTATACCCAGAGGCAACAAGAAGCACCACCACCACCACCCCCAGCTACTACACAAAACTACCAGGTAAGAAAACTACTACTAGTTTTGGTAGCCTTAACATGTGGGTTTCTTTGGTTCAGTGTATAATATAATGCCCTAGCCACTGCTTCTCAGACTTGGGGCTTCCAAAATATACATGTCATGATAGAGAAAAGTAAATGAGTATTCCTTGGTGGTGGGGACATAGACCAACCATTAAGATTCCTTGTTGGCCAGGCGCGGTGGCTCACACCTGTAATCCCAGCACTGTGGGCAACTTAGGTGGGCAGATCACCTGAGGTCAGGAGTTCAAGACCAGCGTCTCTACTAAAAATACAAAAATTAGCCAGACACAGTGCTGCGCACCTGTAGTCCCTGCTACTTAGGAGGCTGAGGCAGGAGAGTCGCTTGAATCCAGGAGGCACAGGCTGCAGTGAGCCGAGATTGTGCCACTGCACTCCATCCTAGGTGACAGAGAGAGACTCTGTCTCAAGAAAAATAAAGTCTCGCAATGAACTTTGTATTATTAATCCTTCCTCCCACCCCCCTGTCCATTTGACTATTACATATAGCTAGCTATCTGTTAAAAACTTTTACATTAATTACTAGTTAAATATTTCACTATTTACTGCAAGTTTGTTTGTTTGATGTTGTTTTAACTGAAGACATAGAAAAGACTTACCTCGTTTGTACTAGAGCATTATTCATCTGGAACACAGGTATATCTCCTATTTTGAGAATATTTTGAGAACAGGACAAACATATTGTATATTTTCTTCTCAAAACAGCGAAGGTGAAAATTTTGTCCCCTATACATTTATCCTGTCAAGATATTCTTTTTAAATGTATATTATAACAAAAATTGATCATAGTCTTATTCATCCAGTTGCTTCTTACTCAGTCTTACAGGACTTCTACATTCTCTTTATTATGTTTGAAAACAGTGCTAGTTTACTACTTGCTTATTTAAATTAAATTTGGTCTCCATTTCTTTAATCTGTTTTTTTGTTTGTTTGCTGTTAGGACCTGTTTTGTAAACTTTTGTCCTTCTGAACTTTCCCTGGTTTTGCTATATTCTTTCTAAAACATAGGAATTTGTGAAGTAAGAAATTGAAATATAAATAAACAATATTAGTATTCATTATTAATTTTAGTCTGGTTACTAAATGAAATTCCTTTTGATGTGTGATTGTTTATGCCCAGAGACAGAATATAATAAATTTTGTTTTCAATAGGGTCTGTGAAACTCAGTGTTTTCTGGGCCCTGCCTACTTCTTCAGCCATTTTTACCTACATACCTTTCTATCCCTCTTTACTTCATGAACTGCCAGAATTCACTCAGCTCACCTTGATCTTTCTTGAAAAAAAGAAAGACAAAGAAAGCTGGAGCGATCACAAAGCTTAGTGACACAAGTGTTCTTTTCTGGTATTATGGGATCCATCTTTAAGGCAAAACTACCATGAATTTTTTAATAAAATTAATTTTTACTTAAGTATTATTTTGAAATGTTTTGGTGATTGTTCTGATTGTAAAAGTTCAACATGCTGCTTGAAATTCTTTTGATATTATTTTAATGAAGTACAAAATCTTCTCTGTATTTAATTTGATTCTTTTATATTTAGGTCTGTCATGAAATTACGTATCGTTTTGTTTTCCTTTATTATACTTTTATATAGTAAGTTTTTTTTCCTTCCACTTGTCTCATAACAAGATTTTCTTTCATTCCTTTTCTTTAGGACTCATACTCATATGTAAGATCCACAGCGCCTGCTGTAGCTTATGATAGTAAGCAGTACTACCAACAACCCACAGCAACCGCTGCTGCTGTAGCTGCCGCTGCCCAACCTCAGCCTTCTGTTGCTGAAACTTACTATCAAACAGGTGGGTTTTCTTAACCTATACAATTTCTTCATAAACTATTGAAGTGTATGACTTAACTGTATTTTTTAATGAAGATAAGCTTTTGAGTCCATCTAAACTCATTATATCACATCACCTTGGGAGGCAGGTTCTAGCCATGTCCTACTCTTCCTCTGCCAAAATGCCTTGGAGTCACAATTCATAATCATGCCCTTCTCTCCTGGAAATGTACTCCATTTCTGCACTTTTGGCCCACTGTTCCATTCCTACTGAAATAAGCTGTGCAAAAGAAGCTGTGGTGATAACTTCGGAACACATTTTTATCTTTGTCAGAAATGCCCAGAACGTATGATGTTGCCAACAAACAGCCTTTGTAACCAGTGGAAACTCTTTAATGGGCCCATATTTTCAATTAATCTTTCTCTTATCTCTAATGACAGTTGGTTCTGTTATCAGCCACTGATTGTGTTAAATACAGTCTGTAGAATGGTACAAATTTAGAAAGCATTTTGTTTGCAAAGAAGCCTGCATATTTATAGACTTTAAGGATTTTTTTTTTTTTTTTTTTTTTTGGTCTAAGAGATTTGAGAATTTTAAAAACAAAGCTTTTGAAAAGTGGGCAATTCCTGGCCGGGAGTGGTGGCTCACACCTGTAATCCAAGCACTTTGGAGGCCAAGGCAGGCAGATCACCTGAGGTCGGGAGTTCAAGACCAGCCTGACCAACATGGTGAAACCCCATCTTGAAAAAAAAAAAAAAAAAAAAGAAAGAAAGAAAAGTGGGCAATTCCTTTATTATTTTTGAAGGATGATGTGAGGGTATAGGTAGAGCCTTGGTTTAGAAGAGAGTAGAATTGGCTTCCAGTACTGTCTTTACTACTAATCTGGGCAAGTGGTTTTTTACTTCTTTTATCTCTGTTCTCTTATCTGTAAATGAGGTACTTGACCCAGATTTCATTAGGGTCCCTCTGGTTCTAAGATTTTATGAGTTCCTTAAAAGTTGTTTTAAAATGTTTTGAATTGTAATAACTGACTATTCCTGTGGTATCTTCTCTGTTGATTTCTGTGTATAATAATCTGCAGTAAACTCCCTGTGCTAAATTATGTAAGAGTTAGAAGATCTTGACTTATTCTAACGCTGGTATTGACCGTGACTTTTTTAAGCCCTTTTTTTTAGTTCTTAGGTATTAGTCTTCATCTCTGAAAAGTATCATCTTTTTGTGTTATGTGGATCAAATTTCATAAGCAGATAAGTTCTACTTGAGATAAAAGTTCTACTTGGGAGGTTAAGGTGGGAGGATGGCTTAAGTCCAGGAGTTTGAGGTTGCAGTGAGCCATGATCACACCATCGCACTTCAGCCTAGGCAAGAGAGTAAGACCTTGTCTCAAAAAAAAAAAAAAAAAAAAAAAAGATAAAAGTTCTAAGTTACTTAACTGAACATAAAATGAGCTTAGCCCCCTGATTTTGGACCTTTTTCAGAAATAGCATTTCTGTGCTTCAGTGATCATTTACTAGTGATCACTAATTTAGTGATAATAAGGCTTGTAAGACTCTTTCAAAGTATACGTTGTTTTGAGTATGTCAGAGGCAGCAAAGAAGTTTGACAAACATCAGTGGCAGTCATTTAAGAATAGCTGCATTCAAGTTAATTGACATTTGAAATATTCAGTAAGTAGTACCTTTTTAGATTGCAGTTCACTGTGGAAACATCAGTTAAAATGCAATGAATGGTATATGAACAATTTCATATAATTAAACATTTTTCAAACAAGTTTTTACTATGAATTTAAATATATACATTGTAACTCATTCTATCTTGTTGCCAGCATTAAGCCTAACTCTGAAGTAGACTGACTAGCCCAAACACACACACACACTATCACTCACACACACACACACACACACACACACACACACTGCTTTTCAGAAAACTTTACTAGCGGTACTGCTATTTTAGTTACTTGTAAGTTTTGCCAAAATAATCATTTTGGAAATACATAGAAAGCATTTGGCAGAAGATAGTATATTAACCTACATATTTTGTTCATTTTAGTAATAAGAGTTTTATACCTGTTGCCAAGGAGAAATTGCTAGCATAAAATTTATAGTTGACGTTTGTACCCATTCTTTCCAGTTTTTAAGGATACTGGTACAGTAACTGTAGTGGCTTACTCTTCTGATTTTCTGATGTCTCTTTCCCACTTCAGCCCCCAAAGCAGGTTATAGCCAAGGTGCAACTCAGTATACTCAAGCCCAGCAAACTCGACAAGTGACAGCCATAAAACCAGCCACACCAAGTCCAGCTACCACTACTTTCTCCATCTATCCTGTATCCTCCACCGTACAGCCAGTGGCAGCTGCGGCAACTGTGGTGCCATCCTATACTCAGAGTGCTACTTATAGTACCACAGCAGTTACTTATTCTGGTAAGACTGATAAACCATGTTTAAATGAGTAAACAAATTAGGAAGAGACATAGTGGAAACTATCTTGATTGTCTATGAAATTACCTTATTTCCAATAATTGGAATTAAATTAATTGATAAATATAGGTACATAATGTGACTATACTATAAATTGTATGCTTTTTTTTTTTTTAAAGAAAAGATCTTAGAAGAATATAAAATGTTTTTTGGGGATTTGAAAGCTCATTATGAGACTTGAGCTTAGCATTGCAATTAGAGGGAATAACACCCAGTTTTCTACAGTATTGTTTCCTTTCCCACCTTTCCAAATGAATTTGAAAACTCAAGGTTAATACTCAAGGAATACCACAGACAAATTATTTTTGTTTATTTTGGCCCTCAAAGAGCTATTTCTTCATTTTCAGGAATAGTTCATCATGGAAATGTTGGGTAGCCTTTTCTAAACCTCCATAAGGTCATGGTTATGTAGCACATCTTTCTTGGAAGAACAGAGTAGCTTTATTTTCCTTAAATAATTATGTATTTATCCCAGAGAGGTACAGTGGCTAAAACTTCATTGTGTCTGCTGCTGTTGCTAATTTCTAGTTGAGGTAGTTCACATTATTGCAGTGGTTAAAATCATATGGCCTTTTTTTGTAGACACTCAGCTTTTTTATTCCCCCCAGAAGATATGCTGTGAATGACACACTTATTTCTCAGAGATAATCTTTTACTCTAGGGTACGAGGGATACAATGTGAATTAAGCATGCATGGAGTGTTTGGGAACTGCAAGTTCATTGTGGCTGGAATACAGGATACGTGGGTTAAATGTCAGGAGATGAGGATAGAAGTGTCAGAGTATGTAAAGCCATGTGTGCTTTGTTATGGTGTGTCTCTTTATCTTGTGGGCAGAAAGGGAGCTACAGAGACTACATTAAGAAATGGAGCTGTGTGAGTAGATTTGTAAGTTAACTGTGACAACCACATGGAAATGAATGAGGAGACATTATCATCTGAGAACTCTGGCTGGACTGACTGGTGAATGATGAAGACCTACTCATCATTCACCAGTATGAATGATGGTAGAAAGACATTTTATAAGCTATTAAAGGCATAGTACAGGAGATTCCTTATTTAGGAAAGAAATATTTTGTTAAGATCTCAAGAAAATATTGAATTTATTATTCCTAGATCTGTCATCTAAGATTTCCCAGATACAATTTTTTTGTCTCTCCCTATTTGGTTGACTAGCTATAATTGTAACTAGGATTATATTATTACAATGAAATCTGATTTGACATTTTTTTAAATGTCCACATTAGCTTCAAAATAGGAAGTACCAGAGTTGCCTTTCCTATTCATTGTTTCTCTCTTATGTGTGCTTCCTTTCCTTTCTCTTTCTCTCTCTGGTTGCTTATACAGTATGAAGATAATTTTTATTTACGTGAGTAATATATTACTATTTAAAAATTAGAGGCTAGATTTTTAAAAAGAGAAAAAAGTTAAACCATTAGATTTCTACTCCTAGACACTAATTATCATTAACATTTTAGTACATGTCTTTCTCTACTTTTCTTCCATGGAGTATACATGTATAAATACAGTTTATAAAAATGAGTTTGTCATATACATGCTATTCTGTAAACTGCTTTATTTTTGCTGTGATTACCTTTCGTGACACTAAGTATAGATACATACCTTTGATTAATGTTTTTTTCCCAACTTTTTATATCCATTTTTTGTTTTTTTGAGATAGAGTCTCACTCTCTCGCCTAGGCTGGAGTGCAGGGGCGCCATCTCGGCTCACTTCAATCTCCGCCTCCAGGGTTCAAGTGATTCTCCTGCCTCCGCCTCCTGTTAGTCTGGACTACCAGCACATGCCACCATGCCTGGCTAGTTAGTTTTTGTATTTTTAGTACAGACAGGGTTTCACCATGTTATTCAGGCTGGTCTGGAACTCCTGACTTCAAGAGATCCATCAGCCTTGGCCTCCCAAAGTGCTGAGATTATAGGCATGAGCCACTACACCTGCTCCAGAAAATTATAATTCTGCAGAAAAGTTGGAAAAAATAGTTCCAACAACTATTTTTTATGCCATTCACCTAGGTTCACCAATTATTAATAATTTTTCAAATTTGCTTTCTCTCTCCTTTCTCTTGAAACCTTTTTTTTTTTATTTTTGGAGACGGAGTTTCACTCTTGTTGCCCAGGCAGGAGTGCCTCGGCATGATCTCAGCTCACTGCAAACTGCGCCTCCCTCATTCAAGTGATTCTCTTAAAGGCGTTTTCAAATGGTTCAGCAATATGTTTTATAAGGAATATGCCTTATAAGTTGTAGTTGACATGGTACTTTGACCTGAATTCTTTAGAAGGTATTTCCCAAGAATAAGGACGTTCTTTTATGTAGCCACAATGGCAACATTATAAAAAGGAATTGAATGTGAATACTATACTGTCTAATACATAAATTTCTCCATTTGTCCAAAAATGTTTTTTATGGCTGGGCTTTTTGTATGTATTTGGTGTATGTGTGTTTGTGCTTTGTTTGAAATTTAGGATCCAGTCAAGGATCGTGGATTGTATTTGGTTGCCATTCTTTGTTAGTTTGCTTTGATGTAGAACAGTCCCTTATTTTTATCTTGTCTCATGATAGTGACATTTTTGAAGCGTTCAGGCCAGTTGTCTTGTAGAATGTCCCATAATCTGGATTTATCTGATGATTTATGTTTAGATTCAGGTAACTTTTTAGACAAGAAAATTACTTGACCAGCCTTCCATTTCATCATATCAGAAGCACATGATAAGTAATGTTCGTTTATTCTTTATTGATGATGCCTTTACTGGTTAAAGCTGTGCCTATCAGATCTCTCCATTATAAAGACAACTTTTTCCTTTATAATGAACAAGTAATCTTGGCCTGTTGCTAAACTGTCTTTCACCCTGTGGTGTTAGATCCTTTGAAAACTGTATGAGTTTCTACAGTGGTAGTTGCAAAATCCTTTTACATTAATTCTTAGGCATTCTTCTCTAAAGAGTGCCTTCCTTCCACTTCCTTTTTTGTTATTGCTATGAACAGTCGTCCCTTATGTCCATGTGAGATTGGTTCCAGGGCCCCCATTGATACCAAAATTTGTGGATGCTTAAGTCCCGTATGTAAAATGACATTTGCTTGTAACATACGTACATCCTCCTAAATACTTCAAATTATCTCTAGATTACTTACAATACCTAATACCATGGAAGTGCTATATAAATGGTTGTTAAGCTGTACTGAGCTTTTGTACCGTATTAATTTTTTATTCCCCCCCCATTTTCCCTTTTTTTTTTTTTTAGACGGAGTCTTGCTCTGTTGCCTAGGCTGGGGTACAGTAGCTCAATCTTGGCTCACTGCAACCTCTGCCTCCCAGGTTCAAACAATGCTTGTGTCTCAGCCTTCTGAGTAGCCGGGATTACAGGCACAAACCACCACACCTTGCTAATTTTTGTATTTTTAGTAGAGACGGAGTTTTACCATGTTGGCCAGGCTGGTCTCGAACTCCTGACCTCAGGTGATCTACCTGCCATAGCCTCCCAAAGTGCTGAGATTACAGGCATGAGCCACTACACCCACCTCTGAATATTTTCAGTTCATAGTTGATTGAATCCATGGATGGTGAACCAGTGGATACAGAGAGCAACCATATTACAATCTATTACTCCCATTTCTCTCTTTGAGGCTCATACTGTTTCAAATTTGCCCAGTGGGATCTGCTCAAACCAGCTTCTGAGTCTTTTTGACATATTCTCACTAGTCTTTGAACACAACTTTTTTTTTTTTTTTTTTTTGCCACTGAACGTTATTACAGATACACTTTGAGCTTTCTCTGCCCGGGAGTTACAGCCAGCCATGTCACAAAGGAGCGATGATTTCTTATAAATGCCAGTGGTATTTAGAGACCATTGTAATGGCTACAAAGTATTCTATTATATAGATGTACTGTATTTTAAAGTGCATATTTGAGGACATTTAGTTGTAAATGAGATTAAAACTGGAAACAGCACTAAGTTAGAACATCCTTAAATGTAAAGATTTGTACATTTGCCCAGTTGTTTCCCTAGGATAAGTTTCTAGTTGTAGAACTATTAAAGAGTATCTGCTTTTTAAATGCTATGTGATACACAGTCCAAAACTGCCAAATCAGAGAAACCATTGTTAAGGCTTCTGAGTTCTGTATCTGCAATTTTTGGCAGCTACAATTTTGGTCAGCTATTCTCCATCTTAGTAAAATGAGTTATAGAATATTGCTACCTACTAAATGATGACTTGTAACATGTTGAATTTACTACTGAAATGTTATTTTTTTGTTTCTGTTATCATTTAAAAGTTATATGCCAGCTGTTTAATATCATAGCTAACTAATTGAAATTTTTTTTTCTGAGACTAGGTCTCACTCTGTCACCTAGGCTAGAGTGCAGTGGCACCATCTCAGCTCACTGCAGCCTCCACCTCATGTGATCCTAATCTCAGCCCTCCCAAGTAGGTGGAACTACAGACGTGAGCCACCATGCCTGGCAAATTTTATTTTTGTATCTTTTGTAGAGAGGGGATTTTACCATGTTGCTCAGGCTTATCTAAAACTCCGAAGGTCAAGCAATCTGCTCACCTCAGCCTCCCAAATTGTTGGGATTACAGGTGTAAGGCACCATGCCTGGCCTTGATAAACACTTTTAATGAAAGTTCTTTCTTTGTTTTTTGTTTTTTGTTTTGTTTTGTTTTGTTTTTGAGACAGTGTCTTGCTCTGTCACCCAGGCTTGGAGTAGAGTACCACAATCTCAGCTCACTGCAGCCTTCAACTTCTGCGCTCAAATGACCCATCCCACCTCAGTCCATGCCATCACACCAGGCTAATATTTTGTATTTTTAGTTGAAATGGGGTTTCGCCATACTTCATAGGCTGACCTTGAGTTCTTGGGCTCAAGTGATCCACCAGCCTCAGCCTCCCACAGTGCTAGGATTACAAGTATGAGTCTCTGAGCCTGGCCTAGTAAAAGTACCTTTTAAGCGAAACTATTTTAGTTTTCAAATATTGTGCATTTACTTAATTTATAGACAGATTTTTATTTTCTTTGAGACAGGGTCTCACTCTGTCACCCAGGCTGGTGTACAGTGGCACGATCATGGTTTACTGCAACCTCGACCTCCCACCTGAGCTTCCTGAGTAGCTGGGACTACAGGCATGCCACCACACTTGGCTAATTTTTGTAGTGTTTTTGTGGAGACGGGGTTTCGCCATGTTGCCCAGGCCAGACACAGCTTTATATTTGTTTTCCTACAATGCTTTTTACAGGAAATATACATTTGTTTGCTAGTAGTTTTAGGAGAATTTAAGATACCCTTTATCACAGTTTGAGAATCTTCAGCCCATCTTTCAGTGCATGCTTTGATTTATTTTTTATAAGTAAGCTGTAATTAAATTTGCCTTTTATTAGTTTTAGACTACCTGTGTGCAAGTGGAGATTATTTTATGAATATTAAGCTTAACTTGGTGATTTTTATGGTTAAGTTAGCTTCGTGTTTAAAGGATCCTGCAATTTCTAAACATAAGTTTTCTCATCTGTAAAGTAAAGGTAGTGATACTTGCCTTATAGATCTGTTCTAAAAACTACACTGTGTCTGGCACACTGCTTCCTGTATTGTGAACTGTTGATTTAAAAAAAAAAAAACAGAAGACCTAGTCTTCCAGCACTGTTCACCTATTGTCTTTATTCTGCGTCAGTTTTCTTAATACGTAATTCATAAAGCTACATTTCTGTGGCATTTGTGTAGTCTCTGTATAGAAGAACTGAAGTAATTTGGAAAATATCTGTTATAAAGTTTTTATGTAAAAATCATGATCTGACTTGGTAATAATCTAAAAACATCTTTATTTCTAATTGGACAATTTTATGACATTACAGTAAGATTTAAACTATACATGTTTTTGCCTGTAAGCTTGAAAACATTTGGCTGTGAGCTTATGTTCTTTTATCACATTCTTCAGTAACAGAGGACGTTCAGAGGACTGCCCAGTAAAGAGTTTATTGGTTTATAGAAATTTTCTTGGCCGGGCGCGGTGGCTCACGCCTATAATCCCAGCACTTTGGGAGGCCAAGGCGGGTGGATCACGAGGTCAAGAGATCGAGACCATCCTGGTCAACATGGTGAAACCCCGTCTCTACTAAACATTCAAAAAAAAAAAAAAAATTAGCTGAGTACGGTGGCGCGTGCCTGTAGTCCCAGCTACTCTAGAGGCTGAGGCAGGAGAATTGCTTGAACCCAGGAGGCGGAGGTTGCGGTGAGCCGAGATCACGCCATTGCACTCCAGCCTGGGTAACAAGAGCAAAACTCTGTCTCAAGAAGAAGAAGAAGAAAAAAAAAGAAATTTTCTTTTAAGCAGTTATGTCAATTGTTTTCTCAATTTTATATGATCATACACTTTATCATTGATACACGGCTACCTCTTGCTATTTTCATTACAGATGTTTTCTTGTCTGTTATCACACTTGCTGTCTTAAAACTTTATATACTATAACATCCTGACTTAGATAAGTCTTAAGAAGTCTTTTCTCAAAAGTTGCCTAACTACTTTCTCTCCTGGATATGTCTGGTTTCAGATTCCTATGATTTTGGTTTTCTGTGCATTTAAGCTCTCACCATTCCAATTTGTTTTTTCTTCCCTGTGTGTACAGATCTATTGGAATTAGTGGGTCCTAAGGCTTTCAGTATCGCCATCTGCATTTGAGAGACCAAAACGTTCAGTTTTCTGTAAGCAGTTCTTCTGTGCCATTCTGTCAACTAGGAATCTCTTTCTCAAGCTTTACATTACTCTTTGCCCATCCATTACCACTTAAAGGAATAAGGAAATCTAACTGAAATATGGTACATAGGCAATCTACCAAATTTCCAGAGATCTTAGTTTAGAAATGGTCAGTTTACCAGTTTTCAGGTAGGCTTATATGTAAAATCCACAGCTTTCAAATTTAAAATGTTCATAGATTTAAAAATCTGTAAATCACTGAACATAAACAACATGTATATGTTATATAAACAGCTAGCATAATATATTTATTCAGTGGAATCTCTGAACAATGGAAATGGGTAGAATTCATACATGTAACCAGAAAACATAATGCTTTTTCATCTTTTGGAAGATGAGAACCAATGTATTGGTCCCCAATTCCAAAATCTTTTAACTGTTGTCCTATATTTTCATCTGAACTTCAGTTCCACATCACAGACTTCTGCTAAGCTTTATTTTCCTTGCCTCCCCAGGCTAGCATCTGTCAGCTTCTTAGTTTTATTAGAAACTAAGTTAGTTGGCTTAGTTGTACAACCCATCAGTTGATAGCTGGGCCTCCAAATTTTGGTGTCATATTTGTATGTTTTCCTCATCCTTTATGTCTTCTGTCCTCTTAGCTACCAAGCATGTCAAATCTTTCATGTTTTGTTTTTCCTATCTAGTATCCTACTTCAGATTCTTCCTCAAATCCAACACTTACTAAATTTTGTTCACAGGATTTTATTCCGGGACATACCAGATTCTTTAAACATCAGACAAGTTTGTCAAACACACTGTCACGTCTCTCAAACTATAAGCTTCTTTGAGGCAGGGACCACATTTTTACACTGTCTTTATACCTCTATAACACCTGGCATGTGTTGAGTAAGTGCTAGTTGATTGCTTTCTTAGAAGGAAGGTAAGCTTTTTTCTGATTCTGTGAGATACACATTTGTAAATATGCACATGTAAGTCTATCTTTTTTGGCAGGATTTATTTAATTTAAATTTGTAACTTTTAACTTGTTCATATTATGTGTATGTAACATGATTTTTATTTGATTTTATTTGTAAGGTACATCTTATTCAGGTTATGAAGCAGCAGTGTATTCAGCTGCATCTTCCTACTATCAACAGCAGCAGCAGCAACAGAAGCAGGCAGCAGCAGCCGCCGCTGCTGCTGCTGCAACAGCTGCCTGGACAGGGACCACCTTTACTAAAAAAGCACCATTCCAAAATAAACAACTGAAACCAAAACAGCCTCCCAAACCACCACAGATTCACTATTGTGATGTTTGTAAGATCAGCTGTGCTGGACCACAGGTACTTATGTTGTATGTTTTACCTTGAGTCTTAAGTGGTTATTTTTGATAGTTAAGTGTAGTTGGTATTCTAACTCCTGAGCCTACAAAGAGGTTTACTTTTTTTTTCCTGTTAGCTTTCAGCTA
The DNA here is from genome assembly GCF_001604975.1 of Cebus imitator. Lineage (NCBI taxonomy): Eukaryota > Metazoa > Chordata > Mammalia > Primates > Cebidae > Cebus > Cebus imitator. The sequence continues at coordinate 4,802,008 of NW_016107359.1, forward strand.
ATGCATTTTTTAAAAGTTACTTGTATTGAGGCATGAGAATTTTCAGGAAAAAACTGTAAAGATGGTTATTAATGTACATGATATATAGGCAAATTGAGCTCTTCTTCCAGAAGGAGACTTTTCTCTTTAAAACTTAAATTTAGTTTAGAAGTTTTGTAGTCAAATTAATTGGGACTTGGGTAAGACTGAATTTTTATTTCATTTCATTTTTAGCATCTATAACTTACACTTGACAAAGCCTTTATTCAAAATTCTTCAACTTAATATAATGGGTTACTGATAATCTATAACTTTCAGGATTGCATTTCTAATGAGACTGATTTTGATATATACTTTATAGCATGTTACTTATTTCTATAACCTCTTTCATAAGGGGAGTAGAAACTTTGGGAACAAGAAAGGTGTAAGGAAGTGTCATTTTCAAAAATACCAACAAATGAGGCATGTAAATGTTAAAACCCTTATTCCTTTTTTTAGTATTGTATTATTTTTGGTTGCTAAACGTTAAAATGGGTGATTATGACCTGATTCTATTTATTAAAATTAATGGATTAAACCCCCTTCCAGCCTTATTGAGCTTAAGAGTATCTACTTTTTATATTAAAATTTGGTAAATAGCTTGGCAGATGAAAGGCATGTTATTTGGAAACAACCAATTTTGACTCTCTACTAGTTTCTCCAAGTTATATCCATCTCTCTCATTGCCCTACCTAGGTTTATGTTTTTTTAATTTACTGGATTAGTTTTCTCTACTTCTGAATTTTGCATGGTTTTTTCAATTACTAGCATTCCCGCAGTTATACCAAATTAGAGAACATTTTAATATATGTGGCTAAATATATAAACCCTCTTTTCCCCTGTTTTGAGTATGGCAGGAAATAGTTTTGTTGAGGATTGCATGGTTGGTAGGAGGTATCGAGAGGCCGGTGTGGCACAGGTGGGATATGTTTGCAGGGACCTGGGGTAAACATGAAAGGGAACAAGAATGGTGGGTAGTCTTAGTATTTAAGGAGCATTTCCTACTTTCATTGACTGTTCAGAGGGGTTAGTGTCATGAGTGCCAGACATGGCATAAGAAATGTATTCATTACCTGGCTTATATGAAAGTATACAACATGACGCTTGGGTGATAGGTTAACAGGAGCATTTGGAATGAGTGTATATGAGGATGGCTATTTTTGCTGTGCTGGATGGTTACAAAAAGAACAGGCCACAGGTGTTTCTGCAAGTCAGTGTCACTGTCAGTGCCTTAAGCAGGGGTTAATGAGCCTTAGCGAAAAATATCATTGAGATTGTGAGCTAGAGTTCTAGATGTGTACCTAAGAAGGAAAAGTAAGTTGATTTAGATTTTGGGGGCCAAGATTGCAGTCCTGGCTCTGCCACTAACTATATAACCTTAGGCAAGTTAGAGACCTTAACTTCTTTGGGCTTTTATTTTTTATTTGGGCTTTTGAGGAAATAAAAGTCCTTTTCTATAACAAGGACTTGTCCTAAATAATTAGGCTCAGGCTGTTTGGTAGAGGTATTTCAGGTCACTACAGATAATGAGAGGAGAATCAAATGGCTGGGCCCTAGTTCTCCCTCTTTTATTTCAAAAACAGCAACTTTCCTTACTTTTGTGTGTAAGATTTTATTTGGAGAAAGGATTCTTATATTTTAAAATTAGAAAATTATTATTTTGGATAATCTTCAAAGTCTCATCCAGCTCTGAAATTGTATGATGAATATATGATTTTATGCCAGTTATTTGTCTGTCAGTTTATAACTATCTTTTAAGAGGTAGTTTTTAAAAAGAAAGTTTGAGACCAACCTGAGCAACGTAGCAGAATCCCATCTCTACCAAAAATATGAAAAATGAGCTAGGCATGTGGCAGGCACCTGTGGTCCCAGCTACTCAGGAGTCTAAGGTGGGAAGATTTCATGAACCTGGGAGGTGGAGATTGCAGTGAGTCGAGATTGTGTCACTGCACTCAAGCCTGGGTGACAGAGTGAGATCCATCTCAAAAAAAAAAAAAAAAAGTATGAGGGAGGAACCATTTGGTCCTATTTACAAAACCACCCAGTTGTTATTAATTTCCTCTCTCTCTGTTGGTGTTTTTTGTTTTTTGTTTTTTTTGAGACGGAGTCTTGCTCCATTGCCCAGGCTAGAGTGCAGTGGCACAATCTCAGCTCACTGCAACCCCCACCAGGCGCACGCTACCATGCCCAGCTAATTTTTTGTATTTTTAGTGCAGACGGGGTTTCACCACATTGGCCAGGTTGGTCTCAAACTCCTGACCTTGTGATCCACTTGCCTCGGCTTTCCAAAATGCTGGAATTACAGGCGTGGACCGTCGCTCCTGGCCAATTTCCTCTCACTTTAATTAACTGCCTTCCTCAATCATCTGCATTCACAATTATTTTTAATATATAATTTCACTATTGTATTGGCTAATATTACTATAACACTGTTTTTGCTTGCAAGTATGTGCAGTATTGGCCTTCGTGTATTTTAAATAAATTTCATTTAGGGGCATGGATTCTAATCAGATTCTATGTCAAAATGCATTCTGATTAGAAAAATCAGTTTTATAAATAAAAATAACTGTTTGTAAAGAATCTTGTTACCATACAGTAACTTTTCCTTCTTCTAATGATACAGGCACATCTCCCCTGCCTCATCTTAATCCTGTAACTAAATTTAATTTCTTCATGGAATGATCACTGTCTGCTAGCATTCTCTGTGTAACATAAGCAACAAAAGATAAATTCATAGAACTGAAAGCCATTGCCTTATATTGTGGCTATGTATGAAAGTACTTTGTAACTCAGTGTTAGATAATATTCTTGGTAAACAAGATAAAGAGAACCATAGATACGTCACATATATAAGGAATGCCCTGTGCTGTTTTTCAATTTAAAAATTGTGTTTTGATCTCATTTTTAAACGATTATTAGAGATTTGAGAATGAAATAATCTTAAATGATGTGTAAAGAAAATTAGTGATACAAATCGTTTCCTTTTGGTTTGAAACAGACTTATAAAGAACACTTAGAAGGACAGAAACATAAAAAAAAAGAAGCTGCATTGAAAGCCTCACAAAATACCAGCAGCAGCAACAATTCTACTCGTGGGACTCAAAATCAGCTACGTTGTGAGCTCTGCGATGTGTCTTGTACAGGAGCAGATGCATATGCTGCCCACATTCGTGGTGCTAAGCATCAGAAAGTAGGTGTTTTTTTCCCACACACCCTTATGTCTTGATTCTGTTATCTTTTACTTTTTCAGTGGGGGTTAGGTAAAGGTGACTGCAAATTTTGAAAACTTTTAAGTGCATTGTATACCTTATTTACGTGCTAATAATACATAAAGGTGGCATCAAATAATCATTGCTGAAAGAGGGAAAGACTGGAGACCTTTCTTTAAATTGAACTAAACCATTGTTTCACTAACTGGGAATTGTCATGTGATTAATTTTAATGAAGCCAAGTTCTTTCATCTTTCTCTGTCTCAGTTTCCTCACCTAATAGTAGATGGAATACGTATCCTACATTTGCTTCACAGAGATTATCTTGAAAATAATGAGTTTTGTATATGTGTGTATATACAAAAAACATGTAGCAGAAAAAATATAGCAAAGAAAAGCATGGTTTAGATTTTCATTTTACAATGTTCCAGGCAGACTTTTCAAAATCTGTTTTGAGTTTCCTGACAAATAAGTGTGCTTTTGTTTTATAGGTGGTTAAGTTACACACAAAACTTGGTAAACCCATTCCATCAACAGAACCAAACGTTGTTAGCCAAGCTACTTCTTCAACAGCTGTGTCTGCTTCAAAGCCGACTGCCTCTCCTTCAAGCATTGCAGCAAACAATTGTACTGTGAATACTTCATCAATTGCAACGTCTTCAATGAAGGGTCTTACGACTACAGGAAACTCATCTCTTAATAGCACATCTAACACTAAAGTATCAGCAGTGCCTACAAATATGGCTGCCAAGAAAACATCTACCCCCAAAATAAATTTTGTTGGCAAGTACTGATATTCTCTGTTCCTGCTGACTGTCAAAGTGGTGTTTCTCCTTCATTGCAGCACTAACCCTTCTGCCTGTGTTCTTGGACCTGTCTCCTTTCTTCTCTCTCGGACCTTGTTTCTTCACATTTTTGCCTTGTGTGCGTGTGTTTTTAATTTTTAGTTTATTGTCTACTGGTTTCTTCCCTTCATCCATACAGATATATCTGTGTCTTCCTCTAGTCATTTAAAAAAAAAAAGATCTACACACACAAAGACCCTTTCCCATTTCTGTAATCTTAAGGTAACCTGATTTTTTTTTTTTTTTTTTTTTTTTTTTGAGACTTACTCTCACCGAGGCTGGAATGCAGTAGCATGATCTTGGCTCACTGCAGCCTTGACCTCTGAGGCTCAAGCGATCCAGCCACCTGTCTTCAGAGTAGCCGAGACTATAGGTGTCACCACTACACCCAGCCAGCTTTTTTGGGGGGGTGGGGGTAGAGATGGGGTTTCACTACATTAGCCAGACTGATTTCTAATTCTCCTGAGCTCAAGCAATCTGCCCACCTCAACTTCCAAAGTGCTTAGGTTATGAGCATGCACCACCAAGCGTGGCCCTGATTTTTTTTCTCTACTTCTGTACTTCCTACCCAATTCTCAGTCTGCTATAGTGTTTCTGTATCTTTTTCCGAAGCTGCTTTCGGTACTCACCAAAGACCTAATTGCCAATCCAGTGGCCAATTTTCAGTTTCATCCTATTGACTCTCCTAATATTTGACACAGTTGACTGCTACATCTTTAGGTGTAAGCTCTGTCTCTCGATGATATGTCCACCCACCCCTTTCTCAGTTTTCCTTACTGGTTTTCCTGCCTGTGTGTTCATTAAATGGTAGCGTTACTAAGATTATGACCCTAGCTGTCATCTCACTGTATGCCAGTCTTCATGGGTAGTCTCAGTTCATTCCCATGTGGGCAGTGACTTTTAAAATCTTTTTGGTAAATTCAGAACCCCCACCTGAATTGGACATCTGTATTTTAAATATTCCCTGGTCATCTTCTGTATGGGCCACGTAGATGCCTCCCAGTGTGGTTCCTTCTAACCCATTAATTCATGACAAGAGTACCATGAAATAATGTCATAAAATTGCTAATTTCTCAAGTGGAAGATCCACTAACATTATTTCTTTGTATTTGTTGCCTCCTCCAGCTGTTTACCTAGTCTTTTGGTTTCTGTTTCTATAGTATTTCTACAAAAATGGTCTTCTTTGTTGCCATTGCCTTGTTTTTTTTAGGCCTTAAAAGTCTCTTCTTTGGAGTTTTATTTCTTATTGTACCCAATCTCAACATATTCTCTACGCTGTTGTTAGTTATTTTATTAAAATACGTATATGTTGTGTTAGTCTTCTACTTAAAAATCTTCAGCAGCCTTCCATTGCAATAGAATAAAATCTACTGTCCTCATTTGTCATATAAAGCCCATCATTACCTGACCCGTGCCTACCTTTCCAGCCTCATAACTCATCACTTCTACCTTTGTAGTAATTTGTATTGAATTACTGGCTCTTCCTTGATTTTTCCATAGCCTTTTTGACACCATGTTTCTGTGCTTTTATGTACATGCTATTTTTTTCTTTTTAAACGTTATTCTTTTCTTTCTGACCAGTTCCTATTCATTCTTCTTTCAAATCTCAGTTCAAGTGTCACACCCTTTGTGAAGCCTTTCCTTACTGGATCATGTTAAAGATATTAATCTACATTTCCACAATATTCAGTCCATACTTATTATAGTGTTTACCACATTGTATTATAGTTTTTGTATCTTCTCATAAATTGAGGCCACTTGAAAGGCAGCTGCATTGTCTTCTCTTTACTGTATTACCAGAACTTATTGCAGTATCCAGATTGTTATAGATACTTAAGAATTTATTTTTGGAAGAAAAGTTTAAAAGTACGAGATTCACAGTTAACATGATACTCTTTTGGACAGTTACGTTAAGTTTTAAGTCTTATTGATGATAAAAATGAGAGCTATGATTTATAGTCACTTCTACATCTGTTTCTGTGGTTCTTCATACTTTCAGTTTAGAACGACAGTAACAAAATCTTTTGTAAAAAACTCTTAGTGTAAATTCATGTCTGATTTTAGTAGATAATCAGTTAAAAGAAATAAACAGGGATAAAACCTCATTTGGTTCTGTTTTTTTCCATGGCGGAAAATTATTTAGACTAAGTTTGCAAGGAGACCTAATCATTGAACTTACCTTTTTAAAAATTTTTCTAAATTCTAGGGGGTGACCTAGATGTTACCCCTGACTTTTTTGGAGGCAGGGTCTGTCTAAGCTGGAGTGCAGTGTTGCAATCTCAGCTCACTGCAACCTCTGCCTCTTAGGGCTCAAGCAGTTCTCCCACCTCAGCCCCACAAGTAGCTAGGACTTGGTTGTGTGCCATCACACCCAGCTAGTTTTTGTAGTGACCGGTTTTGCCATGTTGTCCTGGTTGGTCTCAAATTCCTGGGCTCAAGTGATCCTCCCACCTCTGCCTCCCACAGTGCTGGGATCATAGGGCATAAGCCAACTGGAAGTTAGCACTTTTTTAAAGGAACAAATACTACTCATTTGTTCAATCACTTACCAAGGAACTAGGGCTGCAAACATGAACTTGGCTTAGTCCTTACCATTTCACCTACTTGCTATTCACTTTGAGCAGGGATGAGGAGGGTGTTGGGTGTTCCAAAATGGAAAAGAGAAAAATTCAGAAATGTATTTTATTAAGAGTAAAAAAAAGCCAAATAGCTTATGTAGTTCTTCAAAATTCTCATCTGTTGTATGTCAGATAGGAGTTTGACTGTTGGCCCAAGAGAACTTTATCTGAAGTTTTTATCTTACCAGATATATATGTTTATACAAAAATAAAATTTGTTACAATTTTTTGATGCTTTTCTAGGCGGTAATAAGCTGCAGTCAACAGGAAATAAAACGGAAGACGTAAAAGGAACTGAATGTGTTAAAAGTACTCCTGTCACTTCTGCTGTGCCGATTCCTGAAGTAAAGCAAGACACAGTGTCAGAACCAGTCACACCTGCATCTCTTGCTGCTTTACAGAGTGATGTGCAGCCAGTAGGCCATGATTATGTGGAGGAGGTAATTGATTTGAGAATGCCATTGCCGTGAAATTGGATGAAGTTGCAAGCATGTGTTACATGTAAAATATATTTAATTGTATTTTAGATTTCGCTTATTTAATGAAAGGATATCAAAGGAATTTTTGTTATTAAAAAAGCATGTCCTTTAAGCCTGCCTAAGTGACATCACAATATTTTTTTTGCTAAATATTCTTTTCTCTGTACACTGTCACTGTGATAAAGTAACTTTCTATTTACTATCAAGCATTCTTGTAATAATACATCCTTCAACTATCCCAAAACTTTAGAAGTTCTGAGCAGCAAAAATGCTGATAAAGAGAACCAAAATGTTTATTTTTGAATAGTCAGTATTGTGATAAAATTAAAGTTACTGATTTAACAGAATATATTCATTTGGTTTCTCAAGTGGAGTAGAAGACTATTCCTGTTTTACAGGTAAAATAAACTTCGTAAAATAAAGGAGTGAAGGAATATCAGAGGAGACTGAATAAATACCTGCTGTTAGCAGAAAGACAAACAGTGGCATATGACTACTATTTATTTTGACTTTAGAGCATATACGTTTTTTGAGCTTGTGTCGATATCTGTAAAATTGGGATATTCCTTAACAAAGTTGTGAAGATTAGATGAAATAAAATACTTCCCTTAGATATAAAGATGCAGAAAAGTTAAAAGTGAAAGGATAGAAGAATACGTACTATAAAAACACTTAACAGAATACCAGAGTGTTCTTTATCCTTTAGTTATATCCAATATCTCAGTGAATATTTAAACCAATTTATGATGAACAGGTCATTTTAAAGGTGAAGAAACTTCAAAGTCAATGCTCTTATCTACTAGATAAGACTGCAGATTCTTGGAAGGTAGAAATAATTTACTTTTGTTTGTATCTGTTGCATTTGTGTAACTACAGTATGAGGTCTGACTCATACATGACTGATAATGAATGACATTTTAAGAGACTAAAAGTGTGATTGGATGGGTGGATGAATAAATGAAGGAATGGATGCACCTTAAGAGGCAGTTAGGCCTCATCATCCCCCCTTGTAGTGTGTACACTGAACAGACCTCAGTTAGAAAATGAGAACAAGCATTTCCATCAGCAGGTAATGTCACATCAGTGATCAAGATGGGATCTGAGTGCTTTGGCGCAGGAAGCAGGGCTGAAGTTGGTTTCTAGAACCAGGCAGGGAGCTCTCCTGAGGCTTAGGGTTAGCACTGGGCTAGACAGTGAATAAAGCCTTAACATAAAGCCTCTTCCTTTCAAGTCTTCCCCGTCATTGGCTCCGAGTACTAACAGAATACTTCCTATAATTCCTTGTAGGGTATCCTGTCTAAAAGCAGTGTCTGGTCACTTGAAAATAATATCTCAGTGAGTTATTGCATATTTAAGTGCTGCCAAAGAAGTATGTAATTCCATGTGTCTTACAATCTTAGAGCATAAGGACAATGTGCTGGGGTTGTTAGCATGATGAGCTCGTCAGAGTCATTCACAGTATATTCAATAAACCAGCAGCACTGCACTTAAAAAAAAGAAAGAAAGAAAGTACCTAGCATGGTGTCTAGCATCTAAGCGATTTTATTTTATTTATTTATTTTGAGACAGAATCTTGGCTCTGTCGCCCAGGCAGGAGTGTAATGGCACAGTCGTGGCTCACTGCAACCTCTGCCTCCTGGGTTCAAGCAATTCTTCTGCCTCAGTCTCCCAAGTAGCTGAGATTCCACACCCAGACTAATTTTTGTATTTTTTTGATAGAGACAAGGTTTCACTGTGTTAACCAGGCTGATCTCAAACTCATGACCTCATGATCCGCCTGCCTCAACCTCCCAAAGTGCTGTGATTACAGGCATGAGCCACCATACCTGGCCTAGTAGGTTTTAAATAAATATTTGTTCTTTTATCTTTTTTCCTATCAAGAAAACTCATATATTGATGGCCAGGTGCGGTGGCTCATGCCTTTAATCTCAGCACTTTGGGAGGCTGAGGTGGGCAGATCACTTGAGGCCAGAAGCCGAAGACCAGCCTGGCCAACATAGCGAAACCCTGTCTCTACTAAAACAACAAAAATTAGCCGGGCATGGTTGCACGTGCCTGTAATCCCAGCTACTCGGAAGGCTGAGGCACAAGAATCGCTTGAACCTGGGAGGTGGAGGTTACAGTGAGCCGAAATCACACCACTGTACTCCAGGCTAGGCGACAGAGTGAGACTCAAAAAAAAAGAAAACAAGAAAAAGAAAAATTATATGTTGAATTCTTTTTATAAGGTGGACAAGTGGATTATGTAATTTGTAAGTAGTTCAGAAATAATTCTCACTTTACAGTTTTATCTCTTACAGGAGTAAGATTTGGTTATCTCAAAAAAGCTCTCAACCAAAACACCCCAATTTTTGATGGTGTTGTTTAATTCTAAACTTCAGAGAATTACATTCAGAGCCGATCTTAAAGCTTGCACAATTTGAACTTAGTATTCATAATAGGCTTCATAGTACCACTCAGGTTTACTTGTCCTGTAACTTTTCAGTTAGAAAAAAATTCATCTTAATTTTCCGTAAAGTTATGTATTATAAAACCTTGAGCTTTGAGAAATTTTGTATACCAAGATAATGCTGTTAATCATCTTTATCTTCATTTTCAAGAACAGTACTTGGCCAGCAGCACTTATTCAGTAACTATTAGAAAATTTAAGCTATCTAGCTACATGTAAATGCTTACATACAGACAAAAATATTAAATTCAAAGATAGTTACAAAAGCAAACATGCTAACACATCTTGCATACTAAAATTTCAACTTTTCATTCCCATTTCCACAGTTTGTATCCTTCAAAAAGTAGTAGGCCAACCAGGGTGGCTCATACATGTAATCCTAGCACTTTGGGAGACCAAACCAGGCGGATCACGAGATCAGGACTTTAAGACCAGCCTGGCCAACATAGTAAACCCTGTCTCTACTAAAAATACAAAGGAAAATTAGCTGGGCATGCTGGCTTATGCCTGTTGTAATCCAAGCTACTCAGGAGGCTGAGGCAAGAGAATTGCTTGAACCCAGGAGGTGGAGGTTGCAGTGAGCTGAGATCACGCCACCGCATTCCAGCATGGGCAACAGAACGAGATTCTGTCTCAGAACAAAAAGAAGTAATAGGCATTGCCACTTCTTCCCCCCTACCACTGCAAATTCTAACTGTACAGCTTCATCAATATATATAATATTTGGGGATTTAATTAATGATATCATCTTCAACTATAACATTCCTGTTACAGTTGTTGAATTTTTTTTCCACATCAAGGTACGAAACGATGAAGGAAAAGTAATTCGCTTCCATTGTAAATTATGTGAGTGCAGCTTTAATGATCCCAATGCTAAGGAGATGCACTTAAAAGGGCGAAGACACAGACTTCAATATAAAGTGAGTAAAATTTCAGCTGTTACCTTATTTAAGAAACAAAACAAAACACCAGAGTATTCTATGTGCAAAACAAAGCATCTAAACACAACTTGCCAAGACCATGATGTCCCATTCTAAGATTAGCATGTCATGTTGATAGACTCGGTTGTTTGGTTTTTATCATTTTTGTACTTAAATAAGAATAACATTCTCATCAGTTATAGTAACTGTGGCAAAAACTGAAGAATTGCCTGGATCAAGCAATCATATAAAGATAATTACTTCACATAAAATGTTTGAAAAAAGTGTTAACTCTTTATCCACCTTGTTTATCTTGGTAGAATTCCACCAAAATGAACTTTGAGATGAGTTGATGTGTTGGCAAATCCCTTCACTTATCTTACCTTAGGAACTCTTCATTGAATACACTTCACTTCAAATGTTAAGATAAATCAGATATTGCATTTCAAGCTTTTAACTAGACTTGATTAATGTACCAGATGCATGTTTTCTGTTTTAAAAACAGAGAAGGTGAAAATTAAAGCAGTGTAAAAGGGTAGTGCTTAAATATGAAAAGAAACTTTTTAACCCCGGAGCCATCTGTTTATAAACAGTTACAGTTGACCCTTGAACATCATGGATGTCAGGCACCCCTCACACAGTCAAAAATTTGCCTGTAACCTTTTGTTTTTGAGACGGCCTCGCTCTGTTGCCCAGGCTGGAGTACAATGACAAGAACATGGCTCACTGCCACCTCCCAGGCTCCAATGATCCTCCTACCTCAGCCTCCCAAGTAGCTGGGACTACAGGCACATGCCACCATGCCTGGCTAACCTTTGTATTTTTTTTAGAGATGAGGTTTCACCATGTTGGCCAGGCTAGTCTCAGACTCCTGGCCTCAAGTGATCCACCTGCCTCAGCCTCCCAAAGTGCTGGGATTACAGGCTTATAACTTTTGACTCCCTATTCTAAAAGCCCACTGTTGACCAGAAGCCTTACTGATAACACAGTATTTTTATGTGAACACATACTTGGTATGTTATGTGTATCTCATATATACTGTATTAGAATAAAGTAAGCTAGAGAAAAATGTTATTAAGAAAATCATACAGTGAGAAAATATATGTACTATTCATTAAATGGAAGTGGTGGGTCATCATATAAAGGTATTCATCCTCATTATCTTCAGGTTGAGTAGGCTGAGGAAGAAGAGGAGGGGTTGGTCTTACTCTCTCAGGGATGGCAGAGGCAGAAGAAACTCAGCAGCATAGGTGCAAGTGTACTCACACACGTCAAACCCCTGTTGTTCAAGGGTCAAATGTAAAATTAAATATCGATGAGTCTCCGTAAGGATTTCATGACTTTCTATTGGTCAGCACTAAGTTACATACTTTTTACATGTTTTTTGTTAATGTATTCTGAATCTTTTCTCTGATTCACTTTAATTATGTTGATTTTACTCTCTAGTGGGAAACTTGCAACTAAAAGCCTCCGTGATTAAAGAGTACGTGGAATTATATGATTAATAATGTAGATTGTTTTTGGGTTGCTATTTTTTTAATGTCTTATTTATATTAATAGAAAAAAGTAAATCCAGATTTGCAAGTAGAAGTAAAACCTAGTATTCGAGCAAGAAAGATTCAAGAAGAGAAAATGAGAAAGCAAATGCAGAAGGAGGAATACTGGCGAAGGCGAGAAGAAGAGGAACGTTGGAGAATGGAAATGAGGTAATATCTTTAACTTTTAGTAGCATAGTAAGTGGTTCGGCCTTTCTTAAAATCTTAGGCATTCTAGGCATGTGACTCCTATTCAAAGCAATCCAGGTTTATTTACTTTGAGCTTTCACAATTGAGGAAGATCCTAGGTCTAGGAAAGACATGCATTAAAATTGTTACTGACTATACTAATATTTGACCATTATCTTGGTATTAGGAGTTATATGTTTAAGTGGTATCTTGTATATATTAAACATATGAAGAAATAGTTTCATGTTATAAATAAGTGCATCGGTTTCAAACAAGCAAAATAGACATCTGTTACCTGATAGAAATATAAGATTTCACAGATTCTACATATTAATAATGTCCGTTAAGAAACTTTAGGAGCTACTGGGAAGGAGAACTGAGAAAACATATTTTTCTTTTGTCTTTTTTTTTTGAGAAAACATTTTTCAAAGATTTGTTTATATATTTATTTACATTTGTGTTTATATAGAAATATATACTATATATAAAGTTATAAAATAAATGTTAAGTTTTATTGAAATATGTCTTCTAAACTATACAGTGACAGAGCTGTGCAACTATAGCCACAATCCATTTAGGCAGTTTGTCACCCTCAAAAGAAATCATGAACCCATTAACAATAACTCCCCATGTGTCCCCCATACTTGCCCTAGCCCTAGACAACCTCTAACCTACTTTCTGTCTCTATAGATTTGCCTTTTCTGGAGATATCATATATATGGAATCATATTAGATTGATGCAAAAGGAATCATGGTTTGTGCCAAATGGCGATTTGAATTAATTTCATTTGGCACAAACCACGATGACTTTTGCATTAACGTAATATAGTATATGGTCTTTTATGTCTGGCATCGTCCACTTAGCATAATGTTTTCATGATTCATCCAGATTGTAGTATGTATCAGTATTCCTTTTCTTTTATGACTGATACTGAATAACACGTCCTTATGCACCACATTTTGTTTATTCATTCATTAGTTGATGGACATGTGACTTGTTTCCAAATTTTGGCCTTTACAGATATTGCCACTGTGAATATTTTTGTACAGCTTTTAAAATAGAGTTTTACCAGAAACATACTGTACACGTGTGTCATAATCCACTTTTTTCATTTACATATCTTCAGCTTTTAAAATTAAATTTGGATTATTTTAGTTTTTGTGAGGACATAGTATTTTTTGTGCAGATGTAATATTTTCTTTATAGCTAATCTTTGTTGTTTAGATATTGTTTAGATATTTAGGTAGTTTCCAGTATTTGTTATAATTATCAATATATTGACCCACCTTGAGACAGGTTTTTTTTTTTCTTTCACCAAGTATGTGAACCTATTGAAGCAATATTACTACATGCATTGTTGTTAGTTGTCAATAATAGAATACTGGAAATGGAAATGTTTGAAGGATATTCACATGTCTGCCTATACTGGATAATAACTCAGTGGTTCTCAAACTTTTTGGTCTCAGGATCCTTTATACTCAATTATCAAGAACTCCAAAGAGCTTTTATTTATGTGGGTTGTATCTGTCAAGACTTACTGTATTAAAAATTAAAACTGGCCGAGCACGGTGGCTCACATCTGTAATTCCAACACTTTGGGAGGCCAAGGTGGGCGGATCACCTGAGATTGGGAGTTTGAGACCAGCCTGACCAACATGGAGAAACCCTGGTTCTACTAAAAATACAAAATAAGCCAGGCATGGTGGTATATGCCTGTAATCCCAGCTACTCAGGAGGCTGAGGCAGGAGAATCACTTGAACCCGGGAGGCGGAGGTTGTGGTGAGCTGAGATTGTACCATTGCACTCCAGCCTGGGCAGCAAGAGCAACACTGTGTTTCAATATATATATATATAACTAAGAAATTTAAATATTTATTAATTCATTTTAAAATGACATTTTAATTTTTGAAATATGGTTAAATGTATATTTGTTAAAATATTACACAAAATATAGTTAGTAAATAAAATATGATAAAAAATTAATAACTATATTTCTTTCACAGAATAGTAGGAAGAGTTAAGCTGTTTTACATTTTTATATATCTCTTTGATATCTGGTTTTAGAGAAGGCAGCAAGATTCTCATGTTTGCTTTTGTCTTCATATGTGGTAAATACCACATGTTGCCTCTGATAATTCCACTGTACATTTAGAATGAGAATGAAAAACCAAATAAGTGTCTTAGTATTATTATGAAAATAATTTTTTTTTTTAAACAAAGTCATGCTCTGTTGCCCAGGCTGGAGTGCAGTGGCACAATCTCAGCTCACTATACCCCCCACCTCCTGTATTCAAGCAATTCTCTTGCCTCAGCCTCCCAAGGAGTTGGAATTATAGGCACCTGCTATCACTAATTTTTGCATTTTTAGTAGGGATGGGGTTTCACCATGTTGAGTAGGCTGGTCTCAAACTCCTGACTTCAAGTGACCCTCCTGCCTTGGCCTCCCAAAGTGCTGGAATTACATGTGTGAGCCACCACAACCAACTGTATTAGGAGAATAATTTTGACCCCATGGATCTCCTGAAATGGCCTCAGGGACCACCTGAGGTCCCTGGATCACACCCTGAGAAACCCTGCTATAGTTTAATAAAATCTCTGCCAATTAAATATGATAGCCATTTTTGTTTCAGTTTGAATTGTTTTCATGCTTGGCTATTTATACTTCTTTTGTGATAAATCGCTTGGTTTTTCTTTCCTGTTGATTTGTACAGACATTTCTTACATTGTTGTTCATCCTTTTTTATGGGTTACCTTTAAATAGTTTTTACTATTATTTGTCTGTTTTAATTTTTATGTATCTATCAGTTTTGTCCTTTATGAAGTTTCTGCCTTTGTAACATATTGAAAATTCTCCTCTGTAGCTAGATTATAGAGTGATTTCCTCTTTCACTGATAATATCAACTATTTATTAAGCATCTACATTGTGCCAGGCACTGTATTAGGTACTGAGCACAAATTGGCAATGGATAAGGGCCACTATCCTCATTTAACTTAAACATCATTAGCAACCACAGTAAACTATTAGAAACTGGAATGAACAGGATTTTCCAGAACCTTGAAGCTGTTTTTATTTTTTTTCTCAAAGCCTAAATAGCATAGAAAGAAGAAAGATTTCCATGAGTCCTCAGTTGATTGATCCTAAAAAGCACTGCTGGCTGGGCACAGTGGCTCACTCCAGGCCCTTTAGGCCTTCTGGGAGTTCAACCAGGCATGCCTCCTCAGCTTCAGGGGCCAGCACTTTGGGAGGCCAGCACAGGCGGATCACTTGAGCCCAGGAGTTTAAGACCAGCCTAGGCAACATGGCAAGACGCCATCTCTGCAAAAAATATGAAAATTACCCAGGCATGGTGGTGCACGCCTGTATTCCCATCTACTTGCAAGGCTGAGGTGGGAGGATCACCTGATTGCAGGAGGTCAAGGCTGCAGAGAGCGGTGATCACACCATTGTGCTCCAACCTGGGTGACGGAGTGGGTCTCTGCCAATTTAAGAAAAACAAAAAAAGCACTGCTTATTCCCAACCTGAGGAAATTGGTAGTTTCTGTAATGGCAGTCAAGAAGCACGCTTCTTTCTTATATTTTGTTTTAAACAGATTAGTAAAACCTATGGTTAAGAAAATTTTCTGTAGACACATGGTTTCACTTAGGAATTATTGGTATCCTGATTTAAAGCTGAAAGTGAGGAAAGAACTAGAAGGACGGGGGGAGGAGATGGTTAAAAAAAAAGAAGAAGAAAGAATAGATTCTGCAAATGTTGGCCAGTAAAGCAGAGGCTGTACGCTAGCTGCCCACATTCTGAGTTCAGCTCAGAGCTGAACTCAGGTGTTCTATTTGGTATGCATAGTATTTTGTAATCTGAACCAGCAACAATGAAGTTTCACAAAAAATCCTGATGACCTCAGCAATACAGCCTGTACAGTAGTTCTCCCCCTTATCCAATGGGGTTACGTTCCAAAACCTTGGGATACCTGAAATCTCAGGTTGTACCAAACCCTATATATACTATATGTTTCCCATCTGATAACAGTGACAGCACTAATGGGCAAGTAGAATGTATACTGTGTGTATACGCTGGACAAAGGGATGATTCACAGGTGGGATGGAACTGGACAGTGCAAGATTTTATCACACTACTCAAAATGTCACAAGATTTAAAACCTATGAAGTCTTTCTAGAACGTTCTTTTCAATATTTATGTACCATTGTTGACCGTAACTGAAACCACCACAATAAGGATGGTGGTGACTGTTGTATTCCTTTATGGCAACAATTAATAGGAGCTGAGTTGCAGCAGCTGTTATCTCTAGCCAGGACATGTTCTTTCTACTTTACCATAATCCCCAGCATGCTTAATATGTCCCCAACAGTGAAACTATGACTTGTCATTTATCACTGTCTTGCACTGTTGTTTTTCTTCATAGTAGAAATAGGGAAGAGCATGTTTCTTTGAAGACATGAAGAAAATTCTCATATGTCGTATGTGCACTTTAGTCTTCTACTCACAGTATTGGTCTGCCTCCTTTAGGTGGCATTGGGTTTCCCATTCATACTTAAAGCAAGAGAGAGGTTATAAGAAACTCTGAGGTTTCTGATACCTGTTCTTTTTACTTTTTCCTCAGGCTGAAGTTTTCTTTTGCTTTACTTATTCTCTCACGCTCTCTTTTCTCTTTCATTTACTTCACAATGAAAGCAAACAAGGAAACTCAGATGCATTTGGGAAGAAATTTTAGCTAGG
The DNA here is from genome assembly GCF_001604975.1 of Cebus imitator. Taxonomy (NCBI): domain Eukaryota; kingdom Metazoa; phylum Chordata; class Mammalia; order Primates; family Cebidae; genus Cebus; species Cebus imitator. Next base: position 4,819,006 of record NW_016107359.1, read on the forward strand.
CTGATTTGGATGGGGTTTTTTATTGCTTTTTATGTCACTATTGATGTAAGTTCTTGGGCTGTATTTTTCCTCATATGCTTATAATGTTACTATGTTTCAGACGTTATGAAGAGGACATGTACTGGAGAAGAATGGAGGAAGAACAGCATCATTGGGATGATCGCCGCCGAATGCCAGATGGAGGTTATCCTCATGGTCCTCCAGGCCCTTTAGGCCTTCTGGGAGTTCGACCAGGCATGCCTCCTCAGCCTCAGGGGCCTGCAGTGAGTGTCCACATTGGTGATATAAGGGGTGAAAGTTTGGTTCAGCATTAGAAGAAAATAATTTTAGAGGGGCTAATTTTTAGACTTAACCTTATAACCTTGAAAGAAGGGTTTTTTTGAGACAGACCCTTGCTCTGTCACCCAGGCTGGAGTGCAGTGGTATGATCTTGGCTCACTGCAACCTGTGCTTCTCAGGTTCAAGCAATTGTGCCTCAACCTCCCAAGTAACTGAGATTACAGGCGCTCACCACCACGCCTGGCTGATTTTTGTATTTTTAGTAGAGATGGAGTTTCACCATGTTGGCCAGGCTGGCTTTGAACTCCTGATCTCAGGTAATGTGCCCACCTAGGCCTTCCAAAATTCTGGGATTACAGGCATGAGCCACTGCACCCAGCTTTATAAAAGTTTGTCATCTGATTTAGAATCTTTCCTCCATTTTTTTTTACAGGAAGGGAGTATGTCTCCTGTGTCTTTTATATAAGGACCTCATAGAGCTTCTGGGAATCTCTTTATTTTCAATATATGCTAAATGGGAGCAGAGCTTTTTATGCCAACTGTTCTTTCACATGTGACTCTTGCCTTTGGTTTTCCTTACATTAGCAGGAACAACTAATTTTTTTTCTTGTTTCTTTTCTTATTTTTGCTCTGTAGCACAATGGCATGATCATATCTCACTGCTGCCTCAGCTTCCCAAGTACCTGGGACACAGGCATGAGCCACTATGCCTGTCAGGAACAACTGATGTTGAAGGCAACTCCTTTGTCTTTAGATTTATTCTTACTGGCCTGGGTGTAGTGGCTCATGTCTATAATCCCAGTACTTTGGGAAGACCAAGATGAAAAGATGGCTTGTTGCCAGAAGTTCAAGAATAGCCTGGGCAATGTGGTGAAACCCAGTGTCTATTTTAAAAAGTTTTTTTTATTAATAGAAATTTATTCTCATGTTCCCATTACCAGTGGCTTAGAATCTTTTTTCCTTCTTCCAGTTCTGACCATCTAAAACCTACTTCTTCTAAACTGAGTGAAAGATAAGGGGTAGATTAATGGCTCAAGATAAGTACCAGAGCTGATGTGTTATTAAGATTATGGGAAAAATCTATATCTTGAGAGTTTATGTTGTACAGAAGCAGGGTAAAAGGGACATCTCGTGTAAGTTCAGTCTACCAAAAACAAGATTTGTTTCTCTACACAGTAGTTACAGGGAAAAAGTAGACTTCTCTTCTTTAACCTATTCTCTCATTTATCTTTGCTCAGAGGCTTGGCAGTTGTAAGACTTGAATTACTGAAAGCAGAGAAAGTTTCAGAATCACTGGTTTTTAAAGTTGAGTAAAGAGCATTTTCAAAGCTTAAGGTTTATATGTATTATAATTTTACTTGTTTTGAGGCAAAGTGTGTATACATGTATGTATGCATACATACATACATATATAGTCTTGATGATATAACTTTCCATAGTTGCATTTTTTGTTTTTACTGTAATGGAAAAAAGAAGTTAAAGCCTTTCTTATTGAAAAGATACAACAGATATGTATAGTTGAAAAATAATCATTTGCTTTTTCTCAGGAAACTTTTTTTAAATTGAGTAACTTTTTTTTCTCTTTAGCCCTTACGTCGTCCTGACTCATCTGATGACCGTTATGTAATGACAAAACATGCCACAATTTATCCAACTGAAGAGGAGTTACAGGCAGTTCAGAAAATTGTTTCTATTACTGAACGTGCTTTAAAACTGGTTTCAGACAGTTTGTCTGAACATGAGAAGAACAAGAACAAAGAGGGAGATGATAAGAAAGAGGGAGGTAAAGACAGGTGTGTTTTGAAAGTTATTTACCATGTGTAATTTGGTTTTTCTTATGTTGACTTCTTACATTTGAAATATAGCTTATAACTCTGGTGTGAGTTCTATGTGTTTTAACCATGCCTGTGTTAGATACTTCATGTATTCAGCTGCTTCTTGCAAAAATAGACATACACAATTTCATGGACACTTTTAGTCTCTAACCTTGTAATTGTACTCATTTTAAGTTATATAAACCATTTTGAGTCTATTTCAAAGCAGCCATTATAGTTTTCCAGTTGTATTCAGCTGCTCTTTTTCTGTTATTTATTTGTTGCTTCTGCCCCACATTCAGTCTTTGTTATAATAACTATTTCCTTAAAGCATTGACTATAAAGCATGATGAAACCTAAGCTTTAGCAATATCTTTCAAGATTGCATTATTATCTGTAACTTTTTATTTTCCTTTTACCATTTGGAAATACTTTCGTATTATGTTAAACATGACTCTCATTATTCTGAATAAGAAACGCAAGTGTTAGTGTCCATTGGTTTTCACTTGTCTCCCTATAAAGAACTTAGCTCTTTTCTGATTTTTTTATTCATATTGCTTACATGTAGTTCTAAAAACATCCATGTTTTTCTCCTGCAGTTGATGGAAATTTTAATGATATGAAAGTTACTTCACTTACTATTGTATATTTAGAGAATATCATGCTTCTGGTTGAGCAGAGAAATATAATTTTATTTTACTGCAGAGCTTTGAAAGGAGTTTTGCGAGTGGGAGTATTGGCAAAAGGATTACTTCTCCGAGGAGATAGAAATGTCAACCTTGTTTTGCTGTGCTCAGAGAAACCTTCAAAGACATTATTAAGCCGTATTGCAGAAAACCTACCCAAACAGCTTGCTGTAAGTATTATGGAAATGTTAATTTTTACCCCTTGTCTGGTTCAGAAGTTTTTGGCAGGACTGACTGTGCTTCAGTTTAAACGTAAGCCAGCCTTTAAAATTTTGGCTTGACTTTCTGTATTGAGTTTTTTTGCTTGATTGTGTAAACTGATGAAACTGTTTTCTACCTCATCTTTTTTAGGTTTTATAGTGATTGTATTTGACATGAAGCCATCTTGCTGATTTATTTAAAAATTTAAAATTGCAGCATCTACATACCTTCCTTTTCTTGTTCTTCCAAGACTTGAATTATAAGAAGGCAGTTGTTCAGGACAAAGTTATTTTTTTTAAAAAAATCCCATGTGTAGCAAGCTTAATTTTTTTTAGTTCATGAACCTCTTTCCTATTTAGTTGAATGCTTTTAATAAAATATAGTAACTAAATAGGCTTTCTGGTTTGAATTTCCCCAGTTTTATTTTGAATATTTTCAGTTTTCTACATGTTTATAATGGTAGGAAATACTTTCTTCATCTCCATCCAACAAAGCATGACAAATTCAAAACTAGTAGAATATTTTCTTTGGGTCCTACAGAAACAAACTTTTTTTTAAGCTTCAATTTATTTACAAAAATTTTGTATATTAGCTTGTCAGAATGATTGAGATTTAAAATAGTGATTCTTTTAATAGTTGAGAGTACAAAACTTGCAATTTAATGAAGTATTTTAAATTCAGGGAATAGGATTTCATTGATAATGTGTATTCTACAGTAGTAAATCAGAACAGTACCTTACTATGGCAGAGCAACTGAGGAGAAAAGGGACAGTGAAGCACACTATTACACTTAAAACTCTGACAACTGTGGCACTTACTATTGCTTGTTTTATATTACCATTATTCCAGATGGGACATTTTTTACTGTAGATGAGTCTTTTTTTAAATTATCAGGTGGCAGCAGAATTGGTACTAGCATGTATGGCAGGGCTTTTTAGAAGGAGCAGTGTATAATCTGGTCCTCATATAGAATGTTTATGGTAGGGAGAGAGTGAAAGAGCTATAATGAAACTGCTTTTGTTTGTTAATACAACAGATCCAATCTAATTTGTTTCTTAAAATCTTCATTACACAGGTTATAAGCCCTGAGAAGTATGACATAAAATGTGCTGTATCTGAAGCGGCGATAATTTTGAATTCATGTGTGGAACCCAAAATGCAAGTCACTATCACCCTGACATCTCCAATTATTCGAGAAGAGAACATGAGGGAAGGAGGTTGGAAAGCCATTAAACATTCTACGTTCTATCAACTTTTTTTTTTCATTTACCTACTCTTTAAGATGGCATTAAGCCCTAGAAGGCAACATGCTGGCATTACATGTGAATTTGATAGATTTGACTTATTTAGTAACTGGTTTTGCCTAAGATAATTTCCCAGAGAGTAAATGCTCTTTTTTAGTGATGTATTTTTATATAAAACACTTATGGTATGATTGATTGTCTTGATTTCTTTCTTTTCTTGCTAACCTCAGATTTCTGGAAAAAAAACTTCAAAATTATTTTTACTGACATAGTCAATGCATGAAAAAATGGTTTAAAAATGTTGCTTGTGACTAGGGGGATTTAATTTGCATTAAGAGGTTTTTGCACTTGCCTTGTCTTACAGAAAGACAAGAGTATTTCACAAACAAAATTGGCTACATATTCATAACACTTATATTTCTGAGAGGCATTTTTATATATGTAATAATCAATTTGGCTTGTCCTGTGGTAAATATTTCTAGTTCTCTGAGGTTGCTCTTTGGCTTGGAGCGCTTTCATAAATGCAGAACATCCTAATGCAGGAGGATTTGGGCATTTGACCCTACTATCATACTAGTGATGCTGAAAAATAAACTGTGTAAATACAGGTAGTGAGTCACCACACAATTCAAGGTTTTTAAACTTAATTTACATCTATAGAATATGAAATCCTGCCGGTGCCAGCAATGTTGCTTTAGGGACTATTCTGTAACATTTTCAAAGCTTCAAAAGCTTTTAAGCTGAAAAGCATGAACAGTGTCTGCAGTATGTTGGTTCTGTTGTTTTATGGGTCAGATAAAACTTGCTTTGTTTCCTTTCATGTTTTTGTACATCTTAACTTGTTAAGTATGGAGTAACAGTCTACACTAATATTTCTTTGTGATACAGGTTGAGGAAGAGGGTACTACCTACTTAAAATTCATTTGTATAAAATAGCATCAGTAGTCTCTCAATTACTGTTTCTTTAAATTTGTTTTCTTATCACAGCAATTTTTTTAAGATACTGGGCTTTTAACAACCCAGGAAAAGAACATTTTGCCAAAAATGTCATTGGGAGATATGTCTAATTTTACATACTTTGCATGTACACCATATTCAGATGATATTTATATTTTAAGCTTTGCATCTTAAATGAGTTTTGTGTTAAGGATTTTCTTATGTGAACATGAATTTCTACTAAAGGTCTAGCCATGGTTTTGCTGGAGAAACAGTTCCTGAGTCGATCTGGTCAGGTCATATACAACATATGGGATTTGAAAAACTACTAATATATATTATAAGTAAATGTTGCTATATTTAGTGTAAAATTATAACCATTTAACTATTTCAGAATACATTTTGTTCCGTTATATTTAGACTTAATTAAATTTATACAGTATCAAGCTATTTTATCTTGTAAAAGTCTGAAGTTAATAGTATATTTGCAGTAAATTATTTGATAACCTATTCATTCTAAAGGAAACAAAATTATATTTTTGTCTGACCCAGACTTGAGTTAGAATTATTGTTCTGAATTTCATAAATATTTTGGTGAGGAAAATGGTCAGTCCAAAATGGAAAGATTCTGCTTCAAGACACTGAGCTGAAAAGTTGGATGTGCCAAAGCGTAGAAACATTAGTAGTGTTCCTTGCTGCAGATAACTGCAGTAAACCATGTCTTTAGCTTCATTATGAAGATTGCTTCTTTCTTGCTGCAGAATAACGGTATGTATTCTCTCTCACTGCAGCTCCCAATGCTCTGTGTCTTAAAATCATTTAAAGCCTATAGCTTGCTTTGGGGAGTTAGTACAGGGGTTAAGGAAGGCTTTGCCGGAAGAACAATTATGAATCATGAGAGTTACTACTTGCGCATAGTGTGGTAGCCTCTTTAATGCATACTGGTCCTTTTTAATACCAAAAATTATTTAATAAAGGAAATGATTAAATTGTCCAAATAACTGTTAAACACATGACAGATCTGTTTTATGGTACTGTGTTTGACAGTTAAACATTAAGTAAACATTTAATTGACTTTAAGCTTGAAATGTTCAGAATGCTCTAACCCTTGCTACAGAATCTTTTCTGCAGCAAGTCAAGTATTGTGTGTGTTTTTTTCCACCTGTAGCTTATCAGGCCCGGTCCAAAGCCTTCTAGCAGAGGGGATTGATCCTGTCAGGGGTTGCTGCCAAGACATCGGAAGGATTTTTGACCAAGGTTTTCAAAAGCTCAGTGTCACATCTGCCATTTGATCAAGGAGGGATTTTGGATGCAGAGCCTGGCAGTTACTGTCCTTTGTGTGGCTGTTTTGTTTGTTTTGTCTTCGTCTCTTCTAGAATTGAGCAGTGTTCACACTAGTTTTTAAATGGTTGAGTGGGTTATATATTTTACATGATCATGTTAATTTGAATTAATATATTTCCATTAACGTTTAATCATAAAATAGTGTGGACACAGCATGTCTTCTAATTGGTGATTAACCCCTTAAAATCTATGAAATACATTCATGTAGAATAAGAATTTGCATTTTGTTTTTATAAATTAACTGGTTTTTGTTTTGCTTTGTTAACTGGGTGTTAGGCAACAAGTATGATTTTAGCAGGATATATCTAAGGGGTTAATCTACTTGAAACAGAAAATGGGTACAAAAATCCACACTAAATAAAAAATTTCTACTTACAGCCGTAATTTGTTTTTAAGTTGCAATAGATATTAGCTGGGCATGGTGGCGGATACCTGTAATCCCAGCTATTTGGGAGGCTGAGGCAGGAGAATTGCTTAAACCCAGGAGGTGGAGGCTGCAGTGAGCTGAGATCATGCCATTGCACTCCGGCCTGGGCGACAAGAGTGAAATTTCGTCTCAAAGAAAAAAAAATTGCAATAGGTGTCTTGGCATTTTTGAATTTATATCACAGATTAAAAGTTCCGAAGTTATGAATGGTTACATGCAAAACAAAATGTTCTTGCATATTGGAGGAAATGATAAAATTACAAATTAACATTAGAAATTTAGAAACATTTTAGATAGAGAATGCACATTGTCATCTGTTTGCATTCCAGCTTTAGCAAATGTGAGTAAATAAGAGACTTAGAGGTACTTTAGCATGTTATAATACTACTTTGGGGAAGTCAGCTTTTTTCTTTTTTCGTGTGTCTGTGTGTGTGAGGAGTTTTGTTTTGTTTTGCTTTGTTTTGTTTTGTTTTGTTTTTAAGACAGTCGCTCTGTCACTCAGGCTGGAGTACAGCAGCACAATCTTGGCTCACTACAACCTGCACCTCCCAGGTTCAAGCAATTCTCATGCCTCAGCCTCCCAAGTTGCTGAGTAGCTGGGGCCACAGGCACGTGCCATCATACTCAGCTAATTTTTGTAGTTTTAAGGAGAGATGAGTTTCACCATGTTGGCCAGTCTGGTCTCCAACTCCTGACCTCAGTTTATCCACCTGCCTTAGCCTCCCAAAGTGCTGGGATTATAGGCGTGAGCCACCACACCTGGCCTTTTTTTTCTTTTTTTAAACTTCATAGGTTAGCTATGCTTTCTTGTGTGTCCCTTTTCCTTAGCTATTCCTAACAGAATAGTTTCTTATGTTCAAGTTTTTTATAGATTGAATAGTTGGTCTTATAAGTTTTGAGATTACTAGTATTTTTATATTGATGGCTTCTTTTTAGCACCAAATTCCTCTTGTAGTGTTTATCCTCAAAATGCCACATAGTTTTCCTTGATTATCTGTAAGTCTTCCCTCTAAATATATCTTCTGAAAAATCTGTATCTCTCAGATTACTTGAGGAGTAAACACTAAGAAAAAGAAACCCTAGACAGAGAATGGAATTCTCTATCAGTCTCAAAATATGTTTTTTATATGTCGTCTACTCAAATAAGAACAAGTTATCTTTTAAGATATCTGAATGCTTATAATGAGACATGAATAATTTGACCGGAATTGCAACTAGTACTTTTAAGATAACTTTTTCTTTTATCATGTATTTTTTCTTTTGTCAATCATATTCATTTGATATACTCAATTATTAAACTGTATTCTAAGTGCCCCATAATTTTGGTACTCTTTAGCCAAAGGACTGTTATATTCAATAGATAATATAATTTTTCTATTTTGAGAAAATATTCATACTATTAAAATCACTGAGAGCTATGAATTAGATTGGAATAATTGCCGTTTGTTTAATGGCTTCATTAGCAGATTTGCTGTTAATATATATATTTTTTTACAGATATTTTTAGATAGATATAAAGATAGCCCTTGTCTACTTTTATGAATGACTTTTATTAATGTAAAGTTAACTTCTTGTCCTAATTTAGTTTCATATTTTCTTCTCAAGTTTTGTGTAGCTCATTTATGTTTTAATCAACTTAAAGACCCTACGCATCTATCATCACAGGATGCTGCTTGTTGCATCTTTTCCACTCTTAATTCTGTTTAACCATGGTAGTTCCTGTTCCTTGTTCTGTTTGCCTATTGTTTCTCTTCAATCATTTTTTGAAATATTTTATGGGAACTTTAAATTTTAAAGGGCACTTCATACTCCCTTATAGCTAAAATTTTCATGTGGAAGAGAAAATGTTAAACTCTTAGTTGGGCCGGGCACGGTGGCTTATGCCTGTAATCCTAGCACTTTGGGAGGCCGAGGTGGGCAGATCACTTGAGGTCAGGAGTTCGAAACCAGCCTGGCCAACATGGTGAAACCTCATCTCTACTAAAAATACAAAAAAATTCGCTGGGCATGGTGGTGGATGCCTGTAATCCCAGCTACTTGGGAGGCTGAGACAGGAGAATCATTTGAACCCAGGAGACGGAGGTTGCAATGAGCCGAGATTGCACCATTGTACTCCATCCAGCCTGGGTGACAGAGCAAGACTCCATCTCAAAAAAAAAGTGCCTGTTTTGGGTTCTTCATTTTTTTTCTGTGATTATAACTATATTGAAAATTCCATATTTTTCATCAGTTCTTTGTTATATTAGCTCTAGAATAACTTATGACCATTTAGAGTACTGAACAAACTCAGTAGTTTATTGTACATTCTCATTTATTAAGGTGGATTTTTGTGTTCCCTCGTCTTGTCATCTTTGTGCTAGTGCACTGTGTCCAGTAATCTTCCCTCAGATTTCGTTTTGGTGGGTAGGGTTTATATTTCCAGAAATTGTTTATTATATTACTAAATTAAGAGTTTAAGTTAACCTTCCTTTTGTTCCTCATATTGGATTTTATGTAAATTTGTTGAAAATAACTCCTTGGGTATATTAAAGTGCTGACAAGCTTTCAAATGGCTCATGTGACACTGATGCTACCTTAAGGAAGTGTCTTGCTCACCTGGTCAAACACCCATTCCTCACTGCATTTTGCCAATTCAATCCATTTTAGATGTAACCTCGGGTATGGTGAAAGACCCACCGGACGTCTTGGACAGGCAAAAATGCCTTGACGCTCTGGCTGCTCTACGCCACGCTAAGTGGTTCCAGGTTCGGAACATCATTTTACTTTTTTCTTGTAGCCTTATGAGAGAGTAGTTCAGTACAACATGTTTAACTGTGCTTAAACATTTCAAAAGATTGCCCAAGCAATACTATTTTGAATTAAATAAATATGTTAACATAGAAAGCTGGGTATAATGATCTGCATATTGCAGTTATTATTAATTTGACAATGAACTTAGGTTTGGGGGGTGTTTTGTAGTTGGGTTTTTTTATTTTTTATTTTTTGTGGCTATATTTAAAGTTGACTTGTTTAGGAACATCACGTTTGTGTATATATATTATATTCCATAAGGCTGCAGATTAACTTTGCTTTAAATAATGGAATATGTGTTTAAAGCTTTGTGTATAGTTTTAAGATTTTTTCCCCCTCTTTCTCTAAGTTAATAAGTGTAGGGAGTGAAAGGTGAGGAAGCAGCTGTTTGGTTTAGTGACTTTGCAGCCATGCAAAGGCACAGAAGGGAAACCAAACAGATTTCCTTAACCTTTCAGTCCCTAGACAAACTTTTTAGCTCTTTACTTTTTCTTTTATTTCTAATGTAGGCAGACTTTTTTTTTTTTTAAGTTTACTGTTTTAAATGAACACAGGTCAAGGTTCACAGGGGATCAAGAAATATTATTCTTGTATAATCTGTTTACTTTGACCTAAATACCAGCTTTTAAATACTAACCCTGGCATAAAATACTGCTGTAAATGGCAGCTCATTGAATCCAATTTTAATGTGATTGTTTTTGTTTTTATCTGAGCTTCCATTGAACAGTGGTATTTTAACTTTTTTTCATCAAGGGATATATTCAGTATTTCTAAGATTAATTCAATTGATTTTTATGTTGCTCTCAAGGCTAGAGCTAATGGTCTGCAGTCCTGTGTGATTATCATACGCATTCTTCGAGACCTCTGTCAGCGAGTTCCAACTTGGTCTGATTTTCCAAGCTGGGTAAGTAGTATATAACTGTATGGTGTAAAAACATGTAGGAAATATTTCTGCAACTTTTATCCTCTTCTTTTACATGTAATTATCAGCCTTATTTGCATTTACTAAATACAATTCTTCTCTTCCGATAAGAAATCCTGGGGGAGTTTTAGAATATTTAGTTTTCTCAGAATTGACTAATTAAAGAATTCTAATTGATGTTTCTCTTTGTATTTTTCTTTCTTTTTTTGCTATTTTCACAGTGTTCTTTTTTAAATATCACAGTATTTATTAGTTGGCTTTTACATATACAAATGTATAAAGACTGAAGAATGTTTTGGTTTTTTGTTTTTTTGGGATTTTGTTTGTTTGTTTGAGATGGAGTTTTGCTCTTATTGCTCAGGCTGAAGTGCAATGGCAGGACCTTGGCTCACTGCATCCTCCACCTTCTGGGTTCAAGTGATTCTCGTGCCTCAGCCTCCCGAGTAGCTGGGATTACAGGTTTCCACCACCATGCCTGGGTAATTTTTTATATTTTTAGTAGGGACAGGGTTTCACCATGTTGGCCAAGGTGGTCTCAAACTCCTGACCTCAGGTGATCCACCTACCTTGGCCTCCCAAAGTGCTGGGATTACAGGCCTGAGCCACCACACTCCACAAGAAATGTTAATCTCTTTATGCAGGGACATTTTTAAAAATAATATATGTGGTTGGGAACTGTAAAAATTCAGAAATATGTATTATTCAAAAATAATTTTAAAAATAGGAAATTCAGTAACGCAAAAAGGTACAAAATAACCAAAAGCCTTCTTAAAGGCATATTATTTTAGCTATCTGCTTTGATTTCTCCTAGGAGAAAAAAAAAGTATGCATATGCATGTTTCTGTCTTTATATATATTACTGTTTGAAACTTTGATCCCTAAAGAGCAAGAATTCAGATAAACCAGGATTCATTAAAAAATATAACAACCTATCACCCCTATTGACTCTAGAGCTGAATTAATGAGAGTGAATAGCCAAGATTACCTTATTTCTTTTTATTCTCTTTTTTAACACAAGTGTGACCTTGCTATTACAGTTTAAAACTGTACAGTTTTAAAACTTTCTTAACAAAGTGCATCTTAGAATTATTTGAAAAGGCAGTCACATCTACTGCATTCTTTCTCTGGACATGTCATATTTTATTTAACATATTCATTTGATAGACATTTGGGTTTATAATCTTTTGCTATTAAATTCTCATTATACCTTATTGTATATATTGTTGTCAAGCTCTTGAGGGTGGAATAAATTGCTAGGGCTGAAATGTCACAGTCAAAGAACATGTTCACCAGAAGGTTGGATCATTGAAAATTTCAAAAAAACTGTTAGACCTATTATATTCTTTGCACTTATTAGTTCTGGGATATTATCATACTTCTTAATGGTTAACAATATGACAGGCAAAATATTGTGGGGTGCAGTGGCTCACACCTGTAATCCCAGCACTTGGGGAGGACAAGGTGGGTCGATCACTTGAAGTCAGGAGTTCGAGACCAGCCTGGCCAACATAGTGAAATCCCGTCTCTACTAAAAATACAGCAATTAGCCGGGTATTGTGGCAGGCGCCTGTAATCCCAGCTACTCAGGAAGCTGAGGCAGGAAAATTACTTGAAACCCCAGTGGCAGAGCAGTTTCAGTGATCTGAGAACGCGCCATTGCAGCCCAGCCTGGTGAACAGAGCGAGACCTTTGTCTCAAAAAAGAAAATTGTGTTTTTCAGTTTTCATCTGCTTTTCAACTTTGTGATGATTTTTGCTATGTGAAAGTTAACACATTTTTACAGATTTTTTTTTTTTTTTTTTTTTGACAGAGTCCCACTTGTCAGCCAGGCTGAAGTGTAGTGGCGTGATCTGGGCTCACTGCAACCTTTGCCTCCTGGGTTCAAGCAGTTCTCCTTCCTCAGCTTCCCAAGTAGCTGGGATTACAGGCATGGGCCACCACACCCTGCTAATACTTGTATTTTTAGTAGAGATGGGGTTTCATCATGTTGGCCAGTTGGTCTTAAACTGCTAACCTCAGATGATCTGCCCACCTTGGCCTCTCAAAGTGCTGTCGATTTATAGGCCTTAGCCGCTGCGCCCGGCATTACAAATTTTCATTCATTAATTGTTTATCATTTCTAGATTTTGTATTCTGACAGATTAGTTCACACCTGCTTTCTTTTAGAGCTTTTTTTCCCATCAAATTATATTTTCTATAGATATATATATGTGAATTTAAATATATACCAAAATTTTGGGTAGGATATATTCTAATTTACAGTAGTTAGTATTACGGAGGAGTGGGAGGAAAGGATAACTACTGTAGAGATCTGTAATATTTAATTTTTACCAGGATAAATTACACATGTGCATTACTTAATTTAGACCGGGTGCAGTAGCTCACAGCTGTAATCCCAGCACTTTGGGAGGCCAAGGCAGGCAGATCATGAGGTCAGAAGTTCAAGACCAGCCTGACCAACATAGTGAAATCTTATATCTACTAAAAATACAAAAAAAAAAAAAATTAGCCAGACATGATAGTGGGTGCCTGTAATCCCAGCTACTTGGGAGGCCGAGGCAAAGAGAATTGCTTGAACCTGGGAGGCGGAGGTTGCAGTGAGCCAAGATCACACCACTGCACTCCAGCCTGGGCAACAGTGTGAGACTCTGTCTCAAAAAAAAAGCTATTGATAGATCAAAGATCAATCAGTCATGGTTTGGTGGCTCGTCCCTGTAATCCCATTATTTGAGAGGCCCAAGGCAGGAGGATCTCTTGAGCCCCGGAGTTGGAGACCAGCCTGGGCAACATGGCGAAATCCTTTCTTAAAAGATACAAAAATTAGCTAGGCATGATGGCATGCGCCTGTAGTTCCAGCTACTGGAGAGACTAAGGTAGGAAGATCGATTGAGCCCGTGTCAAGTCTGCAGTGAGCCATGATTGTGCCACAGCAGTTCAGCCTGGGTGACAGAACGAGACCTTATCTCTTTTGTTTTCTTTGCGGTATATCTGCAAATGATATTTTGCCTCCCAATACTTCTTATTTTCTATTTTAATTAAAAGGTAATTCTAGAGTAACCAATATGGAATAAAAGAAATACTGCTTGGCATGTATGATGTGTTCCTGATTGTATTGAAAATGTTTCTGGTCTATAAACTGTATTAAGCATGGTGGTATAGCCTTTTGAGATATTTACTTGTCATGTTGAATTATCAATCTTTTCCCGGTTTACTAAGCAAATTTTGAATCAGTAATGAAAGTTGAACTTTTATCAGACAATTTTTAAGTCTTGTTAACATGAATATATAGTTTTACCCCTTCAACCTGTTAAGAGTTCTTCATATTGAACTACCTTTGCATTCTGGGAATGATTCTTCATACATATGAGAAAAGTGTTTTAATGAATTCTTAAGTTCTGTTTGCCGATAGCTTGTTGAGGAATTTCTCAGTGACGTGAAATAATTTTTTAAAATTTGTTTTTGTGCTCTTTGTCAGATTTAGAAGTAGTGATCACTAACTCTCTAAAAATAATTTGGAAGCTTTTCTTTCTTTAAACTCTGAAGCAGTTTTAGTAGCATCAAAACTTTGTTTCTTGATAGTTTATAAAAATACATGTGACATCATCACTTCCCAATTCCTTTTAAGGGAATAATGTTTTCTCTATTTCTTCTATTCTGATTAGTCTCTCTTGTGGTTAATTTTGGCAATTTATATTTCCCTTAAAAAATAACCCATTCAATAGAATTATGCTATTTTAGGATTTTTTATTAATGTTTTTGTATCTTTATTTTCTCTCTCCTCTGTGTGTGTGTGTGTGTGTGTGTGTGTGTGTGTGTGTCCGTCCACGCACGCGTGCACATGTGCTTTTAATTCTTCTTTGTGTCATTGATTAGCCAGTAAAGCATTTGCCAGATGGGAGCAAAATTACAATATGAATGTTTCAGTATTTATTTAGGTGTTTGGAATTCATTAGATTCTTAATAGATTTTAAATGCAATAATTTGTAGGTATTGTATAGCTTCAGATTTTATTTATTTGTTTGTTTATTTATTTATTTATTTATTTATTTTTGAAATGGAGTCCAGCTCTGTAGCCCAGGCTGGAGTACAGTGGTGCTTTCTTGGCTCACTGCACCCTCCGCCTCCCAGGTTCAAGCAATTCTCCTGCCTCAGCCTCCCGAGGAGCTTGGATTACAGGCATGCGCCACCACACCCAGCTAATTGTATTTTTAGTAGACACAGGGTTTCATCATGTTAACCAGGGTGATCTAGAACTCCTGACCTCGAGTGATCCACCCACCTCAGCCTCCCAAGGTACTGGGATTACGGGTGTGAGCCACTACCTGCATCCCAAATTTTTTAAATGTATGGGAATACAAGCATTGTACATCATTATCCTGCTTCCTGCTTTCTTAAACTTTGGTCCCCTCTACCCACCCAGAGTGTCCTTGAAGCTATCTTTGTTGTACTACGTCCACATTTTGATACTTGGGTGAAAGACTCTCAAGACCATGGTGTCTGAGCCACCCTTGGCAGTCCAGGCTTTCAGCACTGCAGATTGGCCCTACCCAGGCTTTCTTTGAGAGTGTCACCCATCTACTTCACAGAGTGCTTTCTCCTCTGAGGGGGTGGAGAGCCATAAGAACTGAGAAGAGAATGCACAGGTCAAAGGAATTGAGGGTGCATTGGCCACAGCAGGGGAAATGATTATGAAGAAAGTCAAAAGTGAAAAAAGCTGCTGGCTGATCTTTGAAATCATTTACATATAACAACAAATAAATTACTATTTCAGTACTTTAAAAAAAACAAAATGTCAGTATTTTGACATTTAAAATTTGCCCCTAGTATTGTATTCTTTAAGCAGTGGTTTATCTGTTTTATTGTTTTTTCATTTCCTCAAAATCATCTCTAATCCTCATTAATAATTTATTACCTTATGAATTTATCTTTATTTTCCTTGGGGTGTTCTGTTACATTTTACAGACTTCTTGAGTTGGATACTTGATTCATTCATTTAGTCTGTAGTTATAGAGGTTTTAAAGCTGCAGTTTATGAACACAAATTATGGCTGCATAGGTAATGCTTTCTCTTTATTTTCTATATTATTTGTTTTCATACTGTTTTTAAGCCAACAGTTTTGAGGGAATTTTATTCTTCCTCTGACCCCAAGACACAGTCTTGCTCTGTTGCCCAGGCTGGAGTGCACTGGTGAGATCTCGGCTCACTGCAGCCTCAGCCTCCCAGGTTCAAGTGATTCTCCTGCCGCAGCCTCCTGAGTAGCTTGGATTACAGGCGCATGCCACCACACCCGGCTGATTTTTGTATTTTTAGTAGAGACAGGGTTTCACCATGTTGGCCAGGTTGGCCTTGGACTCCTGACCTCATGATCCCCCCACAGCCTCTCAAAGTGCTTGGATTACAGGCGTGAGCCACCATACCTGTCCAAGATTGAAGGAGGGTTGCTTTTGTTTTTGTAAATAACATCTAGTTTTTATGGCATTGTGATTCAAGAAATGTAGTCTATTTGCAATTTTTGGAATTTGAAGGGTTTTTTTGTAGCCTAATACATGTTTTTATAAACTATGGTTATTTAAAAAAAGATGTGCTCTCAACAAGGTATAATGCATACCTCTGAATTTTTGTACTTCAGTCATTTTATTCCTTTTTTTTTTCTTTTGAGACAGAGTCTCTGTGTTCACCCAGGCTGGAGTACAATGGTGCGATCTTGGCTCACTGCCCTGCAACCTCTACTTCCTGGGTTCAAGCAATTTTCCTGCCTCAGCCTCCCAAGTAGCTGGGATTACAAGCATGCATCACCATGTCTGGATAATTTTTGTATTTTTAGTATTTTCATCGTGTTGGCCAGGCTGGTCTTGAACTCTTGGCCTCAAGTGATCTGCACCTCCCTCAGCCTCCCAAAGTGCTGAGGTTATAGGTGTGAGCCACTGTGCCCTGCCCTCAACTTCTTATTGAATAGGCTGAGGGTGAGGAAGAAATGTTGATGTTGCTGTCTCCATTGGCAGAGATGAAGGATAACCCCCATATAAGTTGATCTGCGCAGTTCAAACTTGGGTTTTTCAAGGGTCAACCATAGAGTTCCCACGTATCCCCTGTACTCACACATACACAGCCTCCCTGATGCTAGAGTAGTATGTTTGTTACAATTAATGAACCCACACTGATTTGTGACTATCACCCAGAGTCTGTATAGAATGGATTATCTCTTGTTTTCATGCTATGTTCCACACAAGTACAAAGATATGCAAATCTGTTCTCACCTTTATTGATAACTTCTTTTCCTTCCCCTGTGAGATGTGATTGGAGGATTGCTTATGAAAAGGAGTAGGATTTAGCTGTCTGCAGCCTTGTTAGCAAATGTAGACTACACTCTCCTTGTCTTTACCAGATGTGCTGTGGCACTCTATATGTGATGGAGTTTATTGGCACCACTTGAGTGTCAGATTTCAACCCAAGAAGTACTCCTAGAGCCTTTGTCTTTGTAGGATTTACTCCATTTGTTTCCTGAACCTATTTTACCATTTCTTTTCACTACAACTTACCTTCTCCTGTACCAAGAGAGCATTTGGGTATATGAAGCTAATTTGGGGCTCTATGTTGAGAGTCCACAGCCATCTTTGAAGTTTTTTTCCTACCTCTTACTCCTTTGGAAGATCTTACCTTTATTTTTTTTCTTTTATCTGCATTTTAGCCAAATACTTTATTATTGGAAATAATTTGATGTGAATAATACTATTTTTCTGTTCTTTCCTGATTTCTTTCCTGGTTTTCAGAGTCTTCAGGATAGCAAATTACAGTGATTTTCTTTTCTCTAGTGAGTTAGAAGATGGTCAGATGGAGTTTTTCCTTTCAGGAAAATTTTTCCTAACATGATTCATTTTACCTTTCTCCAAATTGGAGGTTATTGGTGAAATTTTTGGGATTTGTTGAATCAGCTGCCAACCCCACCCCCATCTCTGGAGAGCCAAGTTTGAGTTTTGCCTAAGCAGGGTAAACACTCAGTTCCTTAGGAATGTTCTGTGTCACTGGCCTTTTATCTGTTTAAGTCAAGCTATTACATTTTGCTTGAAAGGCAGTAGTGTGTATATTCTATCTTTGTTTTTGAGACGAAGGTCCCGCTCTGTCACCTAAATTGGAGTACGGTGGAGCAGTCCTGGCTTACTGCAGCTTTGAACTCCTGGGCTCAAGCAGTCCTCCTGCCTGAACCTTACTAGTACCTGTGACTATAGGCGTATGCCACCACACCTGACTAATGTCTTTATTTTTAGTAGAGATGAGGTCTCATATGTTGCCTCAGCTGGTCACGAACTCCTGGGCTCAAGTGATCCTCTCGCCATAGTCTTCCAAAGTGCTTGGATTATGGGCTTGAGCCATCATTCCTGGCCCTAATATATTTCTTAATTATGTTTTGAAGGGAAGAGAGTTTGGGTCTGTGCTATTGACATAAACAGGAGTAACTTTATCAAATTAAAAAAAAATTTGAAATTCTTATGAACTGTATTATGTTAATTTTATTTAGCATTCAGATTACTTACTTTGAACAAATCCTTAAGTAACTTAAAATGCCTGCTTTTGTGGCCTTTCCTTTACCACTGCAATGAGGATTGAAAATGATATTATGCCTTCAAATTCATGACACATTGTTCTTTTTTCATGAATCCATGGTGATGAAATGAAATATAGGTAGAGCTCTGTTGTAATGTTGGTCAGACATCAGAACTGCTGTGTGCCCTCTAAACCTTTAGAATAGTATGACTGCAGTAACCTATAAAAGGCACGAAGTTAGTTTTTTTTTTTAATGTTTATTATAGGCCTAGGACAATGGCTCATACCTGTAATCCCAGCACTTTAGGAGACCGAGGTTGGCAGGGGTCACTTGAGGCCAGGAGTTCAAAGTCAGCCTTGTTTGTATAGTGAGACCCTATGTCTACAAAAGACAAACATAAAAATTAGCCAGATGTGAAGGCACACACCTGTAGTCCCAGCTACTCAGGAGGCTGAGCTCGGAGGATCACTTGAGCTGAGGAGTTTGAGGCTGCAGTTCTCTGTGATTTCACCACTGCACTTCAGTTTGGTCAGCAGGCTAAGACCATGTCTCCCTCTCCCTCTCCCTCTCCCTCTCCCTCCCCCCTCTCCCTCTCTCCCTCTTTCTCTCTCTCTCTCTCTCTCTCTCTGTCTCTCTCATACACACACACACATACACAATGTTTATTACTATTTTATTTCTAAACAGTATCTTATGATGAGGAGTATTTCACAAAAAAAAAAAAAAAAAATCTGTTATTGAGCTGGTTACAGTGGCCCATGCCTGTAGTCCCACCTTCTCAAGAGGCTGAGGTAAGAGGATCTCTTGAGCCCAGGAGTTTAAGGCTAGCCTGGGCACACAGCAAGACCCTATCTCAAAAAAAAAAAAATCTGCCACAATATTGGTGAACGTTGAAAACAGCATGCTAAATGTAAGAAGCCAGGCACAAAAGGTCACATAATCATAGAGACAGAGTGCATGTCTCTAACAGAAATAGGGGTAAGAGGGTTTACTTTGGGGTAATGGAAATGTTTTGGAACTAGATAAAGGTGGTTCCATAGTGTAATAATGCTGCCAAATTATTCACTTTAAAATGGTTAATGTTATCTTTTTTGAGATAAGGTTTCACTCTGTCAGTTGGGCTATAGTGCAGTGGCATGATCATGACTCACTGCAGCCTCTACTTTTCCAGGTTAAGCGATCCTTCTGACTCACCCTCCAAAGTACATGGGACTATAGGTGCATGCTACCATGCCTGGCTAGATTTTTTTTAATTTTTTTGTAGAGGTAAGGTCTCACTATGTTGCCCAGACTGGTCTCAAACTCCTGGACCCAAGGGATCCTCCCATCTTGGCCTCCAGAAGTGCTGGGATTATAGGCATCAGCCACCATGCCTGACCTTTTTTTTTTTTTTTTTTTTTTAAGAATGTTATATCGAATGTAAAGGAGTCATTAAAGGTGGATAAAACTGCTATAATTATTCTTCCTGCCCAAATATCAGTTGAAATGTGTTAACATTTCTTTTTACATATTTTACTGGCTTTCAGAGGCATTTGTAAGTAATACAGATTTTAGTGGTGGTAGCTTGTACCAAGAGTTCTTCTGGCTGTTGCTGATAGAAACAACAGAGAGTTCTGAAATGATAGGACAGTAACATCTCAGGGCAAAAAACAGTTTCAGCTTACAAAAGAATCACTAAATGGTACATGAACTAACTCAGCATTGGATACCCCCTACCAAAATCATCTATTTAACTGTATGCACACCCCCAATTCACTAAAAGCTGTAAGTAAATGTTTTCCCTGCAAGTCATGACCATTTTTATTAAGACTTTCCTACATTTCACCATATGAAATAAAGTGCTGTGAGTAAATATATTACAAAAATGCAACAGCCTGCAAATGGGCTTACAAATCAAAGTCTTTTTGCATGTTATCAATAATCCATGTCCACTGGACTGTGTAAGTGGCTTTTGTATATACAATTGCCTATTGTTAGGGTATTCATAAAATCATATTTTAAGAGCATAAACATCTTAATCTGTAAAATGAGAATGATGGTTATATCTGCCTTCAGAACATGATTATAATAATTAGAATTGGTTAATACATGTGAAGACCCAGAACATTGCTTAATGAGGCTAAATACTCAATAAGTGGTAGCTATATGAAGAGTTAGATAACTGCTACTACTACTGTTACTTAACCAGAACTCCTAGTGCTAGTGATTGTTTCTAGTCTGTTACAAATTTAGAGCTGGGCAGAATATTTTTTGTGCTTTTGTGATGTAGTAATAGCCCTATTGTAAATTCTTAGTACTCACATTGCTGGACTAATTAACGTGTGTCTTTTAAAATTTTGATAGAGCTTGCCATTGTGCTTTAAAGAAAGGTTTTACTAGTTTACACTCCCACCAGTGAAAGTGCCTGTGTTACTTCAATCTCATCAGGTGGCTTTGTTTTGTTTTACACAGGTCTTTAGCTCTACCGGAGCTGGAAACTAATATTCAAGGAAACTAGTTAATGTTTTCTCTCTGGATCACCCATTAATGAAAGATACTTATTGAAACATAGTGAGAAAGAAAAAAAATCTTTTTGATTCAGAAAGACCTGGGTTCAGATCTCAGCTTTATCACCTAGCTATGTGACCTTGGACAAAGCTGTTTTTAACCTCTTAAATTTATGGGGTTTTTTTTCATCTTGAATTAAATTATGCATCTAAGAGATCATTTAGCCTGATGCCTGCCACTTACTAAGAGTTACTCTTATTATAACTGGAGATGGGAAGGGAAAAAATATACTTCATGAGTGTTTTTAAAAAGCAAATAGGGTTGGGTGCAGTGCCTCACGCTTGTAATTCCATCACTTTGGGAGGCCAAGGTGGGAGGATCACTTGAGCCCAGGAGTTCAAGACCACCTCAGGCAATATAGGAAGACCTCATCTCTATTAAAAATTTAAAAATTAGCTGAGCATGGTGGTGGGTCCTGTAGTACCACCTACTCTGGAGGCTGAGGTGTATCACTTGAGCCCAGGAGGTCAAGGCTACCATGAGTTATAATCACACCACTGCATTCCAGTCTAGGAAACAGAGCAAGATCCTGTCTCTAAAAAAGTAAATAAAAAGCAAATATTCAGTTGAGTGCAGTGGCATTCACCTATAGTCTCAGCTACTAGGGAAGCTGAGATAGGATTACTTGAGCCCAGACATTCAAGCTCAGCTGCAGTGTACTGTGATTGTGCCTGCAAATAACTGCTGCACTCCATCATGGGCAACATAGTAAGATCCCGTCTGTAAAAAACATTTTTTAATTAAAAAATTTTTAAAGCAAATATTAAACAATCCTTGATTTTTTAATCATTTAATATGAGGAGCTTTTTCTATCTCCAGTTATAACAAATCTTAATAAGTTATTCTCTTATATAATTATAGCTACCAAGACCCTTTCCATTACAACCTGAAGTGTCATTTTCTTAATTTGATTCTATTTATTTTTGATATTCTTACTTTTGAATTATAGTCTATTTTCATTGCTCTTTTAACTATAGACATCTGCTTGGAGAACAGCTATATTCTTTAGAAAATTACATTGCTTACTTCACAGAAAATGGTGTCAGAGGCAGGTAGTTTACTTAGTTTTATTGTGTATGTTTAAGTATAATGACTTTTTGTGTGCCATAAATAATTTATTTTTCTTGATTTTTTAAAATTCATTTCTGCTTTTACCTGCCGGTATAAATCAGAAATGCCTGATTCTTAAATCAATAAACAGATTTTGAAAAAGCTTTGAGTTACTTGAAACACATTTTTATGTCTTGACATACCTAAACTGCAGCTGATTATTTAATCCTCACTTTTCTCATATTTGTCAAAACTACTCAGTAAAAATTTGAGGCATTTATCAAAAGTTATATATTTTATGACTTCAATTTTGTGTAATCACAACATCAATATTTTGTTAATTGTTACTCTTGATTTATTTTATCACTGAGTTGTCAGGATTATTCCCACATTCTTTCCAAAATCATTCCTTGTCATAATCATTTACTAAGTATTTACAAAATTCTGGCTACATGTGCTAGGGAAGTGGGCTCAAAATGAGTAACACTAATCTTATCCTCAAGGATCTCTCAGTCTTTTCGTATCTTAAAATAATACTCGGTTTGTCTGGAAATGAGAGATATTCCATACACATGCATTGAGTTTTCTAGATGACTGAAGCTTATCCCCTAAAATATTAAAACTCAACTTAAAAATGAAAATCCATAAAAAAAAGAAAAATGTTTTGAGGGGCTGGATGCTTTGGTGCATGCTTGTAATCCCAAGGCTTTGGGAGGCCAAGGCAGTTGGTTTACATGAGTCCAGGTTTGAAACCAGCCTGGACAGCATAGTGAGACCACGTCTCTACAAAAGTTAGCCAGGCACAGTGACTGCGCCTATTGCCCCAGTCGTACAGTGGCACGACCACGGCTCACTGCAGCATCAAGCTCTTGGGCTCAAGGGATCCTGAGCTGACATGGGAGGACCACTTGAGCCCAAGAGCTTGAGGCTGCAGTGAGCCGTGGTCGTGCCACTGCATTCTAGCCTGGGTGACAGAGCGAGACCCTTTCTCAAAGAATATTGAACATTTTCCTGTATTCTTCAGTGGAATAAACTGAGCTCTCTTTTTAAATTGTGACTTACATTTATCATTGTGAATATCCATTATTTTCAATTTTTTTCGAGTCGTACTGGAAGCTATCATTTTTTCATAGCTGTTAATGTGTACTATTTCTTTAAATTCTCATTTCTTAAAATGTAAAGACATTCTGAGAAATGGCCTTAGAATGAATAGGTTGACATAGTTTTTACCTCTAAAAAGTAAGTCGGTAAGCTTTTTTAGTATACAACCAAAAGTGTGGGTTCTCACTAATGTCTTTTCAGCTTTCATTATCATCTTAAGGATTTCATAGTGGTTCCAAACTAGTTTCTTTCAACTGCTATTAGTAGTCTTATTTAAACTTAAAGTAAAAGCTACAACACGGATAAACCTTAAATGTTATGCTGAGTGAGAGAAGTCAGACACAAAGCCATGTATTTGTATAAAATGTCCAGAGTTGGCAAATCTGTAGAAATAAAGTGATTTGGTGGTTGCCAAGGGCTAGAAGAAAGGGAGAATGGAGAATGACTGCTAATGGGTGTGTGGTTTCTTTTGGAGATCATGAAAATGTTCTGTAATTAGGTAATGGTGATGATTGAACAACTCTGTAAATATACTAAAAACTACTAAATTGTTTAAAAGGGTGAATCTTAAATGTTATATCAATTTTTTTAAATCTAAATACAAACAAATTTTTCTAATGAGACCCTTCAAAACACCACTCCCTGGGTTGGCTCTTTTCTTTTCTTTTTTTTTTTTTTTTTTTTTTTTTTTTTTTTTTT
>NW_016107359.1:4842943-4849737 GCF_001604975.1 Cebus imitator
TTTTTTTTGAGACAGAGTCTTATTCTGTCGCCCAGGTTGGAGTGCAGTGGTGCAACCTTGGCTCACTGCAGCCTCCACCTCCCAGGTTCAAGCCATTCTTCTGCCTCAGCCTCCTGAGTAGTTGGGACTATAGGCACGCACCACCATGCCGGCTAATTATTGTATTTTTAGTAGAGATGGGGTTTCACCATATTGGCCAGGCTGGTCTCGAACTCCTGATCTCAAGTGATCTGCTTCCCTTGGCCTCCCAACAGTGCTGGGATTACAGGCGTGAGCCACCACACCAGCTATATATATTTTCATTTTTGTCTTTTATTCATTGGTTTAGATTTTTAGTCTCTCAGTTGTAATTTACTGTGAAAACATAATTTGTATTTTCCTTAGAGGTAATAGAAGTCTGGCCGTGTCTAATGAAAATTTAAATGATTCCCAATTTTTGTAAAGAAAAAACCAAAAGTCTTGTACTTAGTAGAATAGTGTCTACTCAAACTCCCTTAGCAGTCTTACAGGTATCAGAAAATAAATGTGTGTGAACCCCAGATATCTAAAGAATTTTTTTTCAAATGAGAAGCCTCATAATCCAAATAATTTTAAGAGCTATTATAAAGGTAAGTAGTAATTAAAAATAAAACAAAAAAATCTGTTACTCTTGCATTTTTCTCCATTAAGCACAAACTACAAAATCTTTCCAAAATGTAAATTTTGTATTGCCTTAATTTTGTTTTCTTTGCTTGACTTTTATTACTTAATTTTGAACGTTTTATATTATATGTAATATTTATTTTCTGTTTTTGTGATTTGTTTTATATAGCTTTTCAATCTTTAAAATTTTAGTTTGTCATTCTAGTGTTTGAAAATGAGTAATTCCTTTAATTGGTAAGCTGTTAAACACATTTTTATGTTTTATTTTTAGGCTATGGAGTTATTAGTAGAGAAAGCAATCAGCAGTGCTTCTAGCCCTCAGAGCCCTGGGGATGCACTGAGAAGAGTTTTTGAGTGCATTTCTTCGGGGATTATTCTTAAAGGTAACTTTTACTTTGTTTTTAACGAAGTAAAATGAAATTTACTCATTTGCTGGTTGAATATTTTTTTTTATGAACAGACAGTGCTGATGCTTTTGTCTCCCTGTGGTAATTGTTGTAGGTAGTCCTGGACTTTTGGATCCTTGTGAAAAGGATCCCTTTGATACCTTGGCAACAATGACTGACCAGCAGCGTGAAGACATTACATCCAGTGCACAGGTACTAGTATTCCCAAATCCAGAGCTCTAGTGAGTTACTCCAGTAAGGTTTTATTTTTCTGTTATTGTCCTAAATATTGTAACTCACTATGTAATATTTATTCTTCTGCTTCTGTAGTAAGCAAATCCTTAGAGAGGATATTAAAATAGCTTGCCCAAAAAATTCTATTAGATTTAACTAATAGAGTTCAAAATTTTATTATTTAGTTATATGGCCACTTCTAAGTAAGCACATTATATATTATAAAAATAGAGTAATATTTTCAGTGTCTCATTGAATCTGGATAATAGGTTATGTATCGAGATCAGCAGAAATTCTTATGTCCTCTGGTTGTACAAAAGTCATTTGCTGTGGTGTTTATGGTCATTATTGTTATAATTTAACCTTTCCTGCCACTGTCAAATAAAGCAAATAAAAATGAGGGCTCTGGAGACAGAATCCCTGGATTTGACTACCAGTTCTGCCCTCTCATCTATAATATGGATATAAAAGCAATATCTTCTCAAACAGGATTGTTGAGAAGATTAAATGAGTTAATATGTGTAACCATCCTAGCACCAGGTTTATGGAAGGATCTTAAACGTTAGCTGGTATTATCTTCATCTTATTAACCCTATTGAGAGAATAACTATGAAAAAGAGAAAACGTTGAACCTAATTAATGAATGAAAAAATAATCAACCTAAAGTTGGTATAGCTTTCCATTGTTGATTCCAGAAATGTGCTGACTGGGGGAAAAAAGCATAGTAGCTATGAACAATAATCCACTCTAAGATACTTGGGAGTTGTTGGATTTAAGATCTTGATTTATTATCTTGAATAATTTGGAATTTGAAAGATGTAAATTGTTATGCCAGAAACTGTACTAGGGGAGAGATAGTAGTAGTAGAACTTTATGGATATCTTACAGACCCAGAACATGCCAAATTCTTACGCATTTGATGTTTTTATTTCTTTTATTTAATTTTCTAAGGAAGAAGATAGTTGCCTTGAGTGTCTCTTCTTTCTCCCTTTGGTAATTATGAGAATTAGTTATAAATTTAAGGGAAAAGAAATTCAGGGGGAAACACTTGAAAACTAACAAAATTCGTTATTAAGAGGAATGCTAGGCCGGGCGCAGTGGCTCAAGCCTGTAATCCCAGCACTGTGGGAGGCCGAGGCGGGTGGATCACGAGGTCAAGAGATCGAGACCATCCTGGTCAACATGGTGAAACCCCGTCTCTACTAAAACTACAAAAAATTAGCTGGGCATGGTGGCGCGTGCCTGTAGTCCCAGCTACTCAGGAGGCTGAGGCAGGAGAATTGCCTGAACCCAGGAGGCGGAGGTTGCGGTGAGCCGAGATCGTGCCATTGCACTCCAGCCTGGGTAACAAGAGTGAAACTCTGTCTCAAAAAAAAAAAAAAAGAGGAATGCTTATTTTTCAAAAAATGTGACCTTAAAGAAAGTGGTCTGGTTTTAGGAGAACATTTAGAAGTGTTCTTACTAAAAGTGAAGGAGTTACATAATATATAATGCATTTATGTAGCACTCATGAAATAATAGTTGCATGAGAAGGAAACAGATTGGTACTTCCTAGGAGTTAAGGATAGGAAGGAATGGCGTGGCTCCAAAGGGGGTCTTGTGGCAACAGAACAGTTGACCATCTTGATTGTGATGGTGATTACATCACATAAGGCTGCATATGTGATGAAATTGCATTGAGCTGTACACACTTGCACATATAAATAAATGTATATAACTGATGAAATATGAAGCACCAGTGTCAATTTCAGTTTATTTTTTGGTGGCCTGTAGCTCCCATGTTAATGTCCCTCTTCCTTCCTTTGTCTCTGGAATGATGCCATATTTCCTTCTATAGTGTCTACCTTTATTCTTGTATGCCACTATGTTTTTTCTCCAGTGATCCTTTTCAAGTTGCCTCTGCCAGATACAAGCCTTTGTCATTTAATAAAATTCCTTCCTCTAGGTAGGTGTACATAGTTTAACGTACCTTTAAAAGGGCTAAATTTATAAGGTTAATCACCCCTTCCCAAAAAGGAAATAGATTGTAAAATAAACTTTTAATCTTTGATGATTATTAAAATTCCAAAATGTCTTTGTATGGGAATAATTCATATCAATCTTCAAATTTAGTTTGCTGCTAAATAATTGTCAATATGATAGAATTTTCTCTTCTTGCCTGACCTTAGAAATACCTACAAACCACATGCAGAGCAAGAGATTGTAGAGTGCTCACTAAAGCCTCAAATGCTACCTTGGTTTTACTTATTGGAGTATTCTTTCATTTAGAAACTATTAATAATATTAGCATCGGCTGGGCCGGGCAAAGTGGCTTAAGCCTGTGATCCCAGCACTTAAGGAGGCCGAGGCAGGCAGACCACCACCTGAGGTCAGGAGTTTGAGACCAATATGACAAAACCCTGTCTCTACTAAAAATAAAGTAGCTGGGAGTGGTGGCATGAGCTCCTATAGTACCAGCTACTCTAGAGACTGAGGCACGAGAACCATTTGAACCCAGGAGGCACTGCAGTGAGCCAAAATCATACCATTGCGCTCCAGCCTGGGCAACAGAGTAAGACTCTGTTTCAAAAAAAGGAATAGGAGCTTAGTAGCAATATCTCTAAATATTCAGCCAGGCACAGTAGCTCACACCCATAATCCCAGCGGTTTGGGAGGCCGAAGGAGGTGGATCATCTGAGGTCAGGAGTTTGAGACCAGCCTGACCAACATGGAGAAACCCCACCTCTACTAAAAATTTTTAAAAATTAACCAGGTGTGGTGACACATGCCTGTAATCCCAGCTATTCAGGAGGCTGAGGCAGGAGAATCGCTTGAACCTGGGAGGTGGAGGTTGTGGTAAGCCAAGATTGGACCATTGCACTCCAGCCTGAGCAACAAGAGCAAAACTCTTGTCTCAAAAAAAAAAAAAAGTATAAATACTTGTTATTGTATATGAGATACCTTTGGATATTTTCTATTAATGTAGAAGAAAACCCTGTTCTGTTATCTTTAGGAAGGATCTTATAAGTTTCTCTCAAAGAGTTAGTATATTATGATGATAAAAATTCCTAGTTCTTACCTGGGAGATTAACAGCCTTATAACTTAAGTGAGGTAGAGAAACAGTACTGGCAAAAGTCTGTAATAATTGCAGACTAAGTAGCATGCTGTATCAAGTCCTGACTGCTGATGACTTTGAGACTTTCAGGATTTTCAAAGCATGTGTATGAGGCAAAATTCTTAGGAACTAGAATTAGTTACCTTGGGGGAAAAGTTTTGGAGCAATAAATTCCCATGTGGATGACTATAACCAGTAACTATCTTATATCTCATAATCAGAGCAGGGATTTAAAATAGTCTGAACAGCAGTCACTTTGAAAAACAGGTTAGGGCCGGGCACAGTGGCTCACACCTGTAATCTCAACAGTTTGGGAGGCCGAGGCAAGAGGATTGGTTGAGCCCAGGAGTTTAAGACCAACCTGGCAACATAGCATAACCTCATCTCTATTAAAAAAAAAATTTTGGCCAGGCACAGTGGCTCATGCCTGTAATCCCATCACTTTGGGAGGCCGAGGTAGGTGGATCATGAGATCAGGAGTTCAAGACCAGCCTGGCCAACATGGTGAAACCCAGTCTCTACTAAAAATACAAATATTAACCAGGTGTGATGGTGGGCACCTGTAGTCCCAGCTACTCACTCAGGAGACTGAGATAGCAGAATTGCTTGCATTCGAGGGACGGAGGTTGCGGTGAACCGAGATCACACCCCTGCCTTCTAGCCTGGGCAACAGAGAGAGACTCCATCTCAAAAAAAGAGAAAAAGAAAAAGAAAATACAAGTTATAGCTGGGCGTAATGGCTCATGCTTATAATCCTAGCAGGTGGGCAGAGTTCAAGACCAGCCTGGGCAGCATGGAGAAACCCCATCTCTACAGAAAATACAAAAATTAGCCAGTTATGTTGGTACGGGCATGTGGTCCTGGCTACTTGGGAGACTGAGTGAGGTCACTTGAGCCCAGGGAGATTGAGGTTGCAGTGAGCTGTGATGGCACCACTGCGCTCCAGCCTGGGCAACAGAGTAAGACCTTGTCACCAAAAAAAAAAAAAAAAAAAAAGAATTATAAATAACAATTAGATACTGTTTGGCCCATCATACCTGTGAGAATTTTTTTTCCCATTTATAGTATCCAGAAGGGGAAGCAGACTTGCATACATATTACTAGTAGATACGTTAATCAGTATAAATTTTGGGGAGCATTGTTTGTCAGTATTCACTTTTACATGTTCAGCAGTCCCACTGATTAAAAGTTACTTCTCCAGAAATTGTCACTTCAGTACACAGAAACATCTTAAAACAGGCATTCATTGTAGTACAGTAATAAAAATACTGGAACCAGCCTACTGTTTACCAGTAGAAAATTAGGTAAATAAGTTTGGTACATCCACATGAGTATAATTACAGTTCTTAAATTATGTGCTGTCTACCAAATGCCAGGGAGGCCATCAGCAACCATTCTGTTAAAGCAGGTAGCTCCCATTTTTCTTTGTTTTCAATACCCTGCTTGTTTTTTTGGTGACACTTCTCATAATTTTTGTAATTTTTGTGTGTGTCCTAGCTCCACTAAATGTAAGCTTTATGAAAGCAGAAATTTTGCTTGTTGTTTACAGTCAGATATGCTAAGTGCTTAATTAGGTATCTGCTAAATGAACAAGCATATGAATGAATGGTTAAATGAAAAAAAAAATGAATTGCGATCCTTTTTATAAAGCTGGGGAGGTGTACATTTGTTCAGCCCATGCCGCAGCCCTGTGAACATGGGCATTTGATGAAAAACTGGGAAAATATATGGATATGAACAAAAGAGGGACTTGCTCAGTGACAAAGACACTTTCTTTTGCAGTTTCAGGATGGTGTTTTTTGTTTTTTTAAATAAACGTAATACTGAATTTATTTAAATTTTTTTAACTTAATGTTTAAGAAAACAAAATGGCATGCACACAGAAAAGCCTGGAAATAAAAATATGAGAACCTACAGATTATTTCATTTGTGAAACTAATTCATTTAAATATTTCTTTCATTACACATGCTTTTTTATGTTGCATTTGGAGGGAGGTAAATGTAATAAGTATTACTACTTGGGGTTTATCCGGTTAACTCAAAATTCTGACTCTTTGTTGCAGTTTGCATTGAGACTCCTTGCATTCCGCCAGATACACAAAGTTCTAGGCATGGATCCATTACCGCAAATGAGCCAACGTTTTAACATCCACAACAACAGGAAACGAAGAAGGGATAGTGATGGAGTTGATGGATTTGAAGCTGAGGGGAAAAAAGACAAGAAAGATTATGATAACTTTTAAAGTGTCTGTGAATCTTCAGTGTTAAAAAAAACAACAGGTGCCCATTTGTTGGCTGTTTTTCATTCATAATAATGTCTACATAAAAAAATATATCAAGAATTTAAAGGATTTCATGGGAGAACCAAGTTTTTCTATGACATTTAAAAATGTATACTGTTAGGTGTTATTTGAATGGGAAGACACCAAAAAAAAAA
>NW_016107359.1:4849832-4888623 GCF_001604975.1 Cebus imitator
CCCCATTTTTGTGTCTTTTATTAACCTAGTGCATT
The DNA here is from genome assembly GCF_001604975.1 of Cebus imitator. Classification (NCBI taxonomy): domain Eukaryota; kingdom Metazoa; phylum Chordata; class Mammalia; order Primates; family Cebidae; genus Cebus; species Cebus imitator. The sequence continues at coordinate 4,849,868 of NW_016107359.1, forward strand.
GTCTTATTAAATCTTTACTGTATTTAATGCAGGATTTGTGCTTCAGTTGCTCTTTGTATTTTGATATTTTTATTTAGAGGTTTTGTTTGCTTTTTGACACTAGTTGTAAGTTACTTTGTGTTATAGATGATATCCTTTACCCCTTCCTAATATTTTACAGCAGTACGTTTTTTTGTAACGTGAGACTGCAGAATTTTTTTTGTTTTTCTATATGTGAAGGATTACAACACAAAAAGTTATCCTGCCATTCGAGTGCTCAGAACTGAATGTTTCTGCAGATCTTGTGGCATTTGTCTCTAGTGTGATATATAAAGGTGTAATTAAGACAAATTTCTGTTAATCTAATCAAGTTTGCTGTTAGTTGTGCATTAGCAGTATAAAAGCTAATATATACTATATGGTCTTGCAACAGTTTTAAAGCCTCTGCATAATTGATAATAAAAATGCATGACATTTTTGTTTTTAATAGACTTTTAAAATTATAATTTTAGGTTTAACACGTAGATCTTTGTACAGTTGACTTTTTGACATAGCAAGGCCAAAAATAACTTTCTGAATATTTTTTTCTTGTGTATAAGTGGAAAGGGCATTTTTCACATATAAGTGGGCTAACCAGTATTTTCAAAAGAACTTTATCATTGTGCAACTAACAACAGTAACTAGCCCTTAATTATGGTGACAGTTCCTTGTTGGTGTGTGTGAGATTACTCTAGCAACTATTACAGTGTAACACAGTTGATCTTCTCCACACACCCCATCACCCAGATAAATTTACAGTTCTGTTAACAGTGAGGTTGATAAAGTATTACTGACAAAAAAAATTAAAATTATCTAAGAAAAAAACAGAAAATTATTTGGTGTGGCCATCTTACATGCTTATGTCTCCTACATAAAGCTAAATATTCTAGCAGTGATGTAATGAAAAAATTACATCTTAACTGTTGATGTATGTATGCTCTGGTACACAGATGTCATTTTGTTGTCACGGCACTACAGTGAAATACACAAATAAAAAATTAAATTCATATAATGACTTAAATGTATTATATATTAGAACTGACAACATAAACTACTTTTGCTTTGAAATAATGTATGCTTCAGTAAAATCATATTCAAATTTATTAAGTACTACATCTTATTATTCCTGACAAATTTTGTTGACTAAGCATATAATTTTCAGAACATTTCCTAATTAAATACTGTATTGGCTTAATTTCTTTCTAGGGTAAGAATCTTCCCCCAAAGTCTTAGAGGGCTAGGAAACCATAGGAGACCACAGGGGAAATAGAACAGGACACTAAGACTTTTCTCCCAGATTTGTCACATACAGATCGAGTATCAAATCCAAAAATCTGAAAGTGTCAAAATCTGAAACTTTTTGAGGGCCTAAAAGGAAATGCTCATTAGGGCATTTCAGATTTTCAGATTAGGGATGCTCAACTGGTGTAATATAAATATTCCAAAATCCAAAACAGTTCTGGTCCCAAGCATTTCAGCTAAGATATACTCAACCTGTACTATCTGTTTAACTTGGGCAAGCCTTTTTTTTCCCTTTTTTAAATCTTTCTGGGTCTCATTTTACTCTCCTTCAGAATTTTATTTCTCACAGTTCCCTTCAAAGGGAAGGATGGTGGCTTGGCATAGTGGCTCTTGGCTGTAATGCTAACACTTTTGGAGACTGAGGCAGGCAGATCTGCTTGAGCTCAGGAGCTTGATACCTGCCTAGCTGCATTTTTAACAATCATTGTAAGATTGTTTCAAATTAGATTTTTTTTTTCTTAAATTTTACATGCATCCTTCAAGAACGAAAGCAAAACAAACAAAAAATTTTTACATGGGAGACCGCACCGTTGCACTTCAGCCTAGGCAACGAGCAAAAATCCATCTCAAAAAAAAAGAAGAAGCCGGGTGCAGTGGCTCATGCCTGTAATCCCAGCACTTTGGGAGGCTGAGGCAGGTGGATCATCTGAGATCAGGAGTTCAAGACCAGCCTGGCCAACATAACGAAACCCTGTCTCTACTAAAAATACAAAAATTAGCCCGGCATGGTGGCAGAAGCCTGTCATCTCAGCTACTCAGTAGGCCTGGCTAAGGCAGGAGAATTACTTGAACCTGGGAGGCGAAGGTTGCAGTGACCTGAGATCATGGCATTGCACTCCAGCCTGGGCAACAAGAGTGAAACTCTGTCTCAAAAGAAAAAAGAAAAAGACTGCACGTGGTTCTGATACAAACTAGATCATGCTTTAATAAACGCTTTATAGCAGTGACCATAATGTACTCTAGAGTGCAAAACTAAACTGTATTTTTTAGTATTAAGGGTATTTTGTCATCAGCCAAATCGCATATATATAGTTATCAATATGTTAATTGGAATATTAAGCAGATAGTAATATCCCCATTCCCTAAGGAATTTTGATTATCTGTAGTCTAGATAAATGTAGTCTTCCTTTATCTTGCTTAGTGTAATATTGGGTGTAAAATAAAATCTGGAAATGTGAAACAGTTATATTACTAACTTAAAGCCTGAATTTTTGAGACGGAGTTTTGCTTTGTCTCCCAGGCTGGAGTGCAGTGATGCAATCATGGCTCACTGCAACCTCCTCCTCCAGGTTCAAGCCATTTTCCTGCCTCAGCCTCCCGGGTAACTGGAATTACAGGCAAGTGCCACCATGCCTGGCTAATTTTTGTATTTTTAGTAGAGACAGGGTTTCACCATGTTAGCCAGGCTGGTCTCCAGCTCCTGACCTCAAGTGATATACCAGTCTTGGCCTCCCAAAGTACTGGGATTACAGGCTTGAGCCACTATGCCCGGCCTGAATAATATTTTTTAACATTAGTTAAGCTAATTCTATGTTAAATACAAAGTTAATATATTCACCTTATTCTAATATAATCCCAAAAGAGGTAGAATATTTAATATTAAACAGGGTCTTTCGTTTGGAAAGGAGTGTTCAGTTTAGCAACAAACCTAATGTGAAAGCCTTTTTCTAAAAAAGCAAGCAACCTATTGAATAAAAGTATGCAAGGGTGATTACATTAATTATAAGAACTGATTACTCTAAAAATACATGAATGTTAAGAGTTCAGGCTCGGCGCAGTGGCTCAGGCCTGTGATTCCAGCACTTCGGGAGGTCAAGGCGGGTGGATCACCTGAGGTAAGAGTTCGAGACCAGCCTGACCAATGTGGTGAAACCCCATCTCCTCTGCTAAGAATACAGAATTAGCCGGGTGAAGTGGCGCCTGCCTGTAATCCCAGCTACTCAGGAGGCTGAGGCAGGCGAATCGGAGGCAGAGGTTGTGGTAAGCCGGTGTCACACCATTGCACTCCAGCCTGGACAAGAAGAGCAAAACTCCGTCTCAAAGAAAAAAGAAGAGTTAAGAAGTAGAGAATGAAAACATCAGAAAATATACCTAGGGCTTGGTTAAATGTGACCCCTGTATTATAGAATTACAGGATAATGCAACACAAAATGTTCCTGATGTGATTGTGATTTACCTTGAACTTTGCTATAAGCTGTTAAAAAGAGAAAGTTTTATTTCAGTGCAACCATAGTGTGCATTTTAATGTAAATAAAAAACAGAAGCCCCGCCTTTTGCTAACGCATGACGTCCGATGTCCTGGGGCCAGAGGGAAGTTAAAAACTGCATTGCCAATCACAACTAAATTAGCTAGCATTGGAACTCTAACAGAGAAGGTGTTTTCTTGTGTCCTTTATCTGAATGATGTTCAAGTAAGATACATAGTCCTCCTATATCTATGTAAAGTCATACTCAAAAGAGAGTAGCCAAGATAGTGAATTTATCTGAAATCATGTTGCATTGTTGGAACCACAAGAGATGACAAAGGAGAGAGAAAGGGTAACTTTTTTTTTTTTAGACAGAGTCTCATTCTGGAATGCCGTGGTGCAATCCTGGCTCACTGCAACCTCTGCCTTCTGGGTTCAAGTGACTCGTGCCCAGCCTCCCAAGTAGCTGGGACTACAGGCAGGCACCACCACACCCAGCTAATTTTTGTATTTTTTTAATGAGGCGGGGTTTTGCCATGTTGGCCAGGCTGGTCTTGAACTCCTGGCCTCAAGTGATCCACCTGCCTTGGCTCCCAAAGTGCTGGGATTACAGGCGTGAGCCACTGCGCCCGGCCAAAAAAGGTTAACTATCTTCTAATACAAATAGCTATAAGAAAAAAATAATTGAAGAAAGGGTTTTTTTGTTTGTTTGTTAATTGTAGCAATAAGATGGATGAGGGTCTCTTGGAAAGAAGTTGCTGCTTTTGTTCAAAATTATCATCACTGGGACCCGGCAAGGTGGCTCACGTCTGTAATCCCAACACTTTGGGAGGCTGAGGTGGGCAGATCGCTTGAGTTCAGGAGTTCAAGACCAGCCTGGACGACATGATGAGACTCGTCTCTAAAAAAAATACTAAAATTAGCCAGACATGGTGGCTTGCGCCTATAGTCCCAGCTATACAGGAGATTGAGATGGGAGGATCACTTGACCCCAGGAGGCAGAGGTTTCAGTGAGCCGAGATCACACCACTGCCCTACAGCCTGGGCAACAGCAAAATTCTATTTCAATAAAATAAATTAACACCTTGGCCAGGTGCAGTGGCTCACGCCAGTAATAGCACTTTGGGAGATGATTACTTGGACTTTTTAAGCATTCCAGTTTTGGTCTACCTCAAAGGCCTACCCATCAGCCTTTTTTCCATTCTAAAGAATCTACAAAGCTATATTTCTCCAAGGTCAATGGTTAAGGTAGAAAAGGGAATTCATCTCCTTTACTCTGCATTTTAACCTTTCTCCAAACCAGAAGTCAGAAATGACATCCCATATAAAGTATCCACAATATAGTTGTGTTTAATTTGGCTAAAACACTGTTATAAGAAACTCTTGAGCCAGGATTAAACAAAGATTTCACATGAAAATCTCAATTTGGCTTCTCTTGAAAAATGGGAGGCCCAGCGCAGTGGCTTATGTCTGTAATCCCAGCACTTTGGGAGGCCGAGGTGGGCAGATCACCTGAGTTCAGGAGTTCGAGACCAGCCTGGCCAACATGGCAAAACCCTGTCTCTACTAAAAATACAAAAATTAGTCGAGTGTGCTGGTGTGTGCCTGCGGGCCTAGGTACTCGGGAGGCTGAAGCAGGAGAATCACTTGAACCTAGGAGCACTTCAGCTTGGGCAACACAGCAAGACTCCATCTCAGAAAATAAAAAGAAAAATGAGAAAATCTGATGACATAGGGCTTGTGTTTCTACATGGTAACAATTAGCTAAAGCTGAGAGTAGGGACCACCACTCTGTTTAGAAGATAAATTTTAGACAAAACCTGTTCTCAAGGGTTTCCTGCCGCCTCCATCATTTCCTATTTGTTGACCAGGCTAGTCCTGTTGGCATTTGATTTTATTATATCTCAAATGCCAGATACTTTACCAATGTATTCTTCCACATTTAACATGGAGCCACATCTGTTAAGCTTGGGAACAACCTCTAGTTATTTTCGGTTCTAAATTATTATTCTGTAATCAGGTATTTCCTATACATTAGGACATTTAATGCTCCTCCACTTAATGTAATAGACAGACACAGAGAAACACTTGATGAACTTTCTTCATTGATTTTTTTCAAAACAAATATCAGGAAGAAGGCCTGAAATTTAAGTAAGCTACAGCCTTAAGGAAATCCTTCCTTTCACTGGAGAGACCAAATCCATTTACCTTCTGAAAATCTCAGTCACATTGGAGTAGCCTGCCTGTCATCCTGTCTTCTCTCTGGACTAAGAGAAACAGGTAGAAGAAAGGGCATTGGGAGTTGAAGAAAACAGATGAACTAAAAGGAAATTAAGATGTTTCTAGATGACAAAAATTTTAATTGTATTGTTGCTGAAAAACCCTCCAGACCAAGGGAAGGTTCTTGGATCTAATGCAAGAAGGAATTTAGGGCAAGTCCATAAAGTAAGGTGAAAACAAATTTATTAGGAAAGTAAAGGAATAAAGAATGGCTACTCCATAGGCAGAGCAGCAGCATGGGATGCTCAGCTGCTTACACTTATTGTTACTTCTTGATAATTTGCTAAACAAATGGTGGATTATTCATGAGTTTTCTGGAAAAGGGATGGGCAATTCCTGGAACTGAGGGTTTCTCCCCTTTTTAGATCATGTAGGGTAACTTCCTAATGTTGACATGGCATTTGTAAATTGTCATGTTGCTGGTGGGAGTGTCTTTTAGCATGCCGATATAATTAATGTATAATGAGCAGTGAGGATGACCAAAGGGCACTTTCATTGCCATTTTGGTTTTGGTAGATTTTGGCCAGCTTCTTTACTGCATGCTGTTTTATCAGCAAGGTCTTTGTAACCTGCATAGTGTGCCAACTTTCTGTCTCTTCCTGTGACTACAAATACCTAACCTGAAAATGCAGCCCCGTAGGTCTCTTCTATTCAAGATGGAGTCCAAAATGGAGTTGCTCTGTGTGGGGATTCACTCAGGGTGGGGATTTACTCAGGGTAGTGGGAAAAATATTAGAGATAGCTTTAAGGAATAATCACAAACCTTCTTGGAAGGCTGAGAGGCTTTTGCATAGTTCAGTAGAAGTATTGGCCAAAGGGAGCCTAAGTCTCCTTTACATTTAGTTAATAAGAAAAGCAAATAGCTAGAGTATGTAGAGGAATTTATCTGAATAACTTGTTTACTCATGTGGTCTTAAAACTAAACTTTGAGCTGGATGGTCCTCTCGGGGGAGGTCGATCAGGAAGATTACTCTCTAATGGTGTTTGCCTTAGGCTCTCAGAACCTGGCCTTTAATCTTTCTCCATAAGTGTGTTGACTTAGAACCTCTATACTGAATAAATCTATACTGAATAAATGCCAGTCTCACTGGCTGGTGAGGGCCAGCAGTGGCAACTGTTTAGAGCACTCTCCAGGGAGTCTATAAGCATCCCAGACACACAGTCAAACTGGCAAAGCATAATGCCTGTGTGTCAGTGTACTTTATTCATCTGTTGTTGAGTCAGGGTCTGCAGGACAGACTCCCACAGTTGGTGACCCCGACAGCTCTGGTTTGAATGCCTCTGACATATTTCCCCCCTCCCATTTATAAGAGAACCCTTAATCCTGAGTTGTAGAGGGATGAAGATCTATCTTCTGTAACTTCTTCAGGCTGAATAGGGGCAATGATATTCCTGCTTAACAATTAGGGTCTCTTGTATTTGTGGTAGAGAGGCACCCAGTCAGAAAGCATCAGTATGGTGAAGGCCATTCATAACTTCGAGTTCCAATGAAAGGTGCTATCTAAAAGTTTAATAAGTGTTCAATTTAAGGAAACATTCAGTAAGCTTATCCTGCATTCCTCCACAAAGAATACAACAGCAATATGTTCCATACCAGTAAAGCAAAATAAGTAAAATTATCCCAAGTAAATGAAATTAGAAGGATTTCCATGAGCTGGACAACTGTTGAATCCAAGCTGATACAGGGTTGCCAGCTGGTTCCAATACGTGCCTAGAATTAGAATACTTATTCAAACTTTTTTACAGTACCCATTCATCTGTCTTGTTTCTTCTGAGCTATAGCCAAAGATCACTGTTTGGTTCACAGGAATAAGCAGTCAGTCTAAATTGCAGGAAAAAAAAAATGTGAAAACAACTGATGAGACTAGACTCTAACTGCAGGTGTACCATAGTTCTTGAAACATAATTTTTTCTCTTTCCAGTTTCCCATTTTTGCTAATGACAAAACATACTAAGATTGATTCACTTACAAAATTAAGCTTTTTTTGAAAACAGAAATTGAGCAGAGAAAACAAATACGCTCCAAATTTTGTTCACAGGAATATACTTTTCTCAATTGTTAAAAGCTGTAAATAGCTCAAAAGAGAAGTTGCCTTGACTCTGAAAAACAAAACAAAGGATTAGCAATTTTAAGCAAAAGGTCAAAAAGATTACTTCAATCTTCTATTAGTTCAGTCCATGCAGTTAACTGCTGTTGATATTCATGAACAATACAACTCTCCATGAGAATCTCAAGAGTTTTTTCCTCTATTCTAATGTCACAATCTTCAGAGTCATCAGAAACCTTCATTAAAGAGCACTTGTCAAATTTCTATAGCTGATTATACACCACCTTTTGAAGAGGATTAAAACAAGACAAGAATGGTCTATGGACGACAAAAACTTAGGACAGCCGTTACTATTTTTATTTTTTTCTATTTTATTTTTATTTTTTGAGATGGAGTCTCACTTCATTGCCAGGCTGGAGTGCAGTGGCACAAGCATGGCTCACTGCAACCTCCACCTCCTGGGCTCAAGCGATTTTCCTGTCTCAGCCTCCCGAGCTGGGATTACAGGTGCGTACCACCACACCTGGCTAATTTTTGTATTTTTAATAGAGATGGCATTTCCTCATATTGGCCAGGCTGGTCTCTAACTCCTGACCTCAAGTGATCTGCCTGCCTCAGCCTCCCAAAGTGCCGGGATTGGCCAGGCACAGTGGCTCACTCCTGTAATCCTGGCACTTTGGGAGGCCAAGATAGGAGGATCACAAGGTCTGGAGTTTGAGACCAGCCTGACCAACATGTAAAACCCCATCTCTACTAAAAATACAAAATTAACTGGACGTGGTAGAACACACCTGTAATCCCAGCTACTCAGGAGGCTGAGGCAGGAGAATCACTTGAACCCAGGAGTTGGAGGTTGCAATGAGCTGAGATTGTGCCACTGCACTCCAGCCTGGGTGACAGAGTGAGACTCCATCTCAAAAAACAAAAAAAAAGTACTGGGATTACTGGGGTGATCCACTGCACCCAGCTAGGACAGCCATTATTAAAGCTGCAATGGATTAGGAATTTTGGTTACCTCTGTGGCACACAATAATTTTACATAATTATAATTATTAATAACTCACACTAAGTCATATCAGAATGATAGGGGTTTCCCATAATTTTGGAATACATACCAATAACATATTTATACAAATACAGGGCAAAGAAAGCCACCATTTCACATTTGGCAGTACTTCCTATATGATTTTTATACCAAATAAGCCACTTTCACCTTTGCATTAATGTACTATTAATGTTAAAGCCAATTCTTAATAAAACCTTATAGACAAATCTATCCAATTTTATGTCTGACCATAAGATAAGAGTCTTGAAAAACTTTTGCAAGGCTTTACAAATTTTTGTGAAAGAGCAGATCAGTGCTCTAAGAAAAACCTGTTGTGCTTTTATTCCAATGTTCAATTTATGGAAAAACTGAACAACCCTCTAACTTTAGCCAATAGATTCACACACAGATTTTCTTTTACAAGGTTTTTCACAAACCTTTCACAACTTGCACAAAACTTCAGCTTTATCCTAACTTGAAACAATAGTTTAACCCCTTAAGCATAAAAAAAAATACATTCCATTCCCATGCCTTCTTATAATCTTTTACCAAAAACGAATTTCACTTTTCTTACATACCTTGCATGTAAAACGGTTTTTACTTCCCAAAGATTATTTAAGTCACATAAACTAAAAGACTACACTTTTTACTTTTCTGACAAGAATATTTGAATTAAACTCTCATTTTTAAAGACAATCAGAGCTCTTTCATATATAAACGTCACATACAACACATATAAATAGGCAGACAGAAGAAGATCCAGTAGTTGTAAGATTTTTTTTGCCAGTTTCTTTTTCTTTTCTTTTCTTTCTTTTTTTTTTTTTTTTTTTTATGACAAAGTCTCACTCTGTCTCCAGGCTGGAGTGCAGTGGCACCATCTTAGCTCACTGCAGCCTCCGCCTCCCAAATTCAAGCAATTCTCGTGCCTCAGACTCCTGAGTAGCTGGAATTACAGGTGTGTGCCACCATGCCTGGCTACTTTTTTTTTTTTTTGAGACAGAGTCTTACTCCGTCCCCCAGGCTGCAGTGCAGTGGTGCACTCTTGGCTCACTGCAACTTCTGCCTCCCTGGTTCCAGCCATTCTCCTACCTCAGCCTCCCGAGTAGCTAGAACTACAGGTGCCCGACACCATGCCCAGCTAATTTTTGTATTTTCAGTAGAGACAGGGTTTCACCATGTTGGCCAGGATGGCCTTGATCTCCTGACCCTGTGATCTGCCCTCCTCAGCCTCCCAAAGTGCTGGGATTACAGGCATGAGTCACTGCACTGGGTCAATTTTTTGTACTTTTGGTAGAGACAAGGTTTCATCATGTTGGCCAGTCTGGTCTCAAACTCCTGGCCTTAAATGATCCACCTGCTTTGTCCTACCAAAATTCTGGGATTATAGGCATGAGCCACCTCATCCAGCCTCATTTGCCACTTTCTTAATTGGATTAGTGGCTTCAGGATGGAGCCCTTGGAGGGAAAGGCCAGGAAAGCATACAGTTTCTATGACAGGCACAGCTGGAAGGCAAAAACAAATCCCCAAAATGAAGCTTCCCATTTTTATACTGGATCCTGGATCCTTAAAAGAGAAATGCAAAAGAACAAGACAGTGCAAAGATTTGACCATGCATTTCTTTGAGTCGCACCCTATCGTCCAGGCTGGAGTGCAGTGGCACAACCTCAGCTCACTGCAACCTGCACCTCCCAGATTCAAGCAATTTTCATGCCTTGGCCTCCCAAGTAACTGAGATTACAGGCACGCACCACCATGCCTGGCTGATTTTTGTATTTTTAGTAGGATGGGGTTTTACTGTGTTGGCCAGGTTGGTCTCCAACTCTTGACCCCAAGCAATCTGACTGCCTTGGCTTCCCAAAGTGCTGGAATTACAGACATGAGCCACCATGCCTGGTAACTGTACATTTCATTGCAAACCAATCCGAAGCCAATTAGCCCATTCCCCATGGGAGTCTTATTTCTCAGTGGTAGGGTTGGGATATTGCCTTACCTTACAGGTGGCCAAGAGCATGCTTCTCTAATCTAAACGTGCAAAGAACTGAGTATCCTCCCATAACTGCCATTACCCATACCCAATTATTACACATCAAAGCTCTCATATGATGTGAAGTAATTTCTGTTACCTCCAAAAGTCAAAAATGTCAGATGATGCAATGTAAAACAGAACAGAGCCTTAGATTTTGAGAAGATCTATTCACTTTTAATTCCTGAGGTTTCATTAGGAAAACACACGTTTTTCCCAAAACAGGATCTGTAGTGCCTACTCCAAGGAGGAGTCCCAGGCTGTTAGAGCTTGAATAAGCTGACTTTTAATCATAGAGCTCTTTAAAAAAAGAATCCTTTAAAATCTCTTATTACCTGACTTTAGCCAGGACAAATTGCCAATATTTCTGGCTTTTGAATTTTACCAAAAGTAACTTCAACAGGTTACAGCATTGGGCAATTTCTATTTCTCTTCCCAGAAGGGGCTCAGAGCAGCCAATTTTGAGCTTGCAATGGCTTTCAATTGCTCAAGATAATTTTTTTTTTTTTTTGAGATGAAGTTTTGCTTTTGTTGCCCAGGCTGGAGTGCAAATGACGTGATGTCAGCTCACTGCAACCTCTACCTCCCGGGTTCAAGCGATTCTCCTGCCTCAGCCTCCCGAGTAGCTGGGATTACAGGCATGTGCCACCATGCCCAGCTAATTTTATATTTTTAGTAGAGACGGGGTTTCTCTATGTTGGTCAGGCTGGTCTCAAACTCCTGACTTCAGGTGATCTGTCTGCCTCAGCCTCTCAAAGTCCTGGGATTACAGGTGTGAGCCACCACACCCAGCCTCAAGATAATTTTTGGAGCTAACTATGACATGAATTCTAAAATTCCAGTCCATGGAATGGCAGAGACCAAAAGAAAGTACTACCACGTGGTTACAAGGTCAAGCCACTCAGAGTTGGGTGGAACGATCTTATGACCAGGAGTTTCAACATGTGGTCTCTGGGAAAGATGAAAAGTAGACAGTTGCCATGAGTAACAGAAAAACAGAGAAAGGGCAGAAAGGGAAAAAAGCATTGCCTGCAGCAGGGTACGGGAGGCAAGGTCAGAGAAACACCCACCCACTGCGGCAACACTGAATCAAAAGTCAGGCAGCCACTTGTCACTAGCAAAGGGATCTTCCCCAGCATCCTATTAGTTCTCAAGTTTCCCCCTTTAGGAAGAAAAAAGTTATTTATGTCCCCTGATCCTGTACATCCCAGTCCCATCACCCATAGGCGTCGCTTCCCTTTATTTGTCTAGAAATCATCTTCCACCACGTGGCTATGCTGGAGTCTCTGAATCTGCTGTGATTCTGAGGGCTGCCTGATTCGTGAATCATTCATTTCTCAATTAAACTCACTTCAATTTAATTCAGCTGATTTTTTTTTTTTTCTTTTAACACATGGTATCAGAATTGGGTAATTATCTGGCTTGGATCCAGTTAGAGGCCTCTTACATCTGACTGAATCATAAAGAAACTGGTGGTAAATTTATAGGGAGTGTAAAATTTGACTTGGAAAAAATTGCAGGAATTTTTGTGTTCTATCCCTTTGTTTCATTTTTCTTATATGCTTAGGTAGGAAAAAAAATCATTGACTAAGTTAATCAAGGGCACCTGAGAGTAAAGCCAATATTTAAGGTAAAAATGGAATCCTTAATTTCTGGAAAACTGAGCTCCTTCTGACTTACACATTAAACATAGAAAATAGCATAGTCTTACAGAAATGATGAAATCTTCCTAAAGGCAACTTACAGTGGAATGTTCTGAACGAACAACACACTGAAGTACATTTAAAAATGAGGGCTTCCAGGCTGGGCGTGGTGGCTCACGCCTGTGATCCCAGCACATTGGGAGGCTAAGGCAGGCAGATCACCTGAGGTCACAAGTTCAAGACCAGCCTGATCAACATGGAGAAACCCGGTCTCTACTAAAAATACAAAATTAGCTGGGCATGGTGGCACATGCTTGTAATCTCAGCTACTTGGGAGACTGAGGCAGGAGAATTGCTTGAATCCAGGAGGTGGAGGTTGCAGTGAACTGAGATCATGCCATTGCACTCCAGCCTGGGCAACAAGAACGAAACTCCATTTCAAAAAACTAATTAATTTAATTTAATAAAAATGAGGGGTCCCAAAAATTAAATCTGCTAACCTTTTAATTTAGCACTATCCCCACCCAAAGGAAATAGACTACAGCACCATTTGACTGACTTTGGATAAGTAATGGGGTGTATTTTACCTGAGTAAAGGATAGCATTGGGTTAGAGGACCCCCCCCTCAGTTAAGTCCCTCTTGGTTAAAAATAGGTTAAAGATGACAGGGCCCCACTGGGGGCAAGTTTGAGCCTTGCCAGATTAATATTTGGTGCCTCCATGCAGCCAGTTGGGTGGCAACTTGCAAAGTCAAGAGGCTTTTGCCTGTGGTTCCATGAAGCAGAAAAAGATCATTTTCCTTTGTGTTGTGGCTTGGCCACCAGGGCTGTGATGCAGCCAGTCGGGTCACTAGGGCCACTCGGGGAAAGGGAACCCAGAAGCCTGACATGTTAGCGAAAGAGTAAATGTTTCTTACCAGTCAGACTTCTGCCTCTTTCTCCCCATTTAAACTGGTTGAATGAATGATAAAAATCATTGTTTATCTCCTGTGAAGTTTCGATTAATGGAAAAAAAAAAGGATTTATGTGGTTAGTCTTAAACTGTTGCCAATCTGGTATGCTTTATGTGTCTTCCTATATCATACTATCATAAAGAGGAGTTCTTTAGGATAGAACATGGGCTTAAAACCCCGTAAGCCCTCTGCTCAAGATGGCACAACAAACTGGTTGATAACAAACTTTACTGAAAGAAACAAACAAATAAAACTGGATGAGGTCTCCATCTTGTTTTATGTCCTTGGGAACTTGACCTTGTGACCACATGGTGGTACTTTTTCTTGGTCTCTGCATTCCAAGAAGCAAGAATTTTGAGATTCATGTCACAGTTAACTCTAAAAATTACCTAAAGTAATTAAAAGCCATTACAAGCTCAAAATTGACTACTCTAGACTTCCTTTGGAAAGGGCAATAAAAGCTACCCAGTGCTGTAATTCAGTAACTGAGGTTTTATCCTTTCGCAGAGAGAGCCCAGGTTCAATTCCCCACTTAGAAAATGAGTCCTTTCTTGTTTAATATCTGTATAACCGTTACCATTTGTTGATTCTCTTCCCCTCCTATAACCATCTTGAATTTTCCTTTCTCAGAACATCTGTAGGGTTACTTGGTAAAGTTTAAATTCCCAAAATATTGGTCATTTGACCTGGCTAAAGCAGGGTAATTTAAAAGAACTTTTTTTTTTTTGAGATGGAGTTTCACTCTTTTTGCCCAGGCTACAGTGCAATGGCATGATCTCAGCTCACTGAAACCTCCACCTCCAGTTCAAGCGATTCTCCTGCCTCAGCCTCCTGAATGTCTGGGATTACAGGTGTGCCCCATCATGCCCAGCTATTCTTTGTATTTTTAGTAGAAACAGGGTTTCTCTATGTTGGTCAGGCTGGTCTCAAACTCCCTATCTCAGGTGATCCACCTGCCTCAGCCTCCCAAAGTGCTGGGATTACAGGCATGAGCCACCGCGCCCAGCTTAAAAGAACTTTTTTAGAAGAGTGCTATTGTTAAAAGTCAGCTTAATTAAAAGCAGATATTCAAGCCCTAACAGTCTGAGACACCTTGGGAAAAACAGGAGGTGCTAGAGACCCCATTTTGGGAAAAACGTGTTTTCTTCATGAAATTCCAAAAATTGGAAGTGGATAGACTACTTTCAAAATCGAAGTCTCTGTTCTGTTTTGCATTCCATTATCTGACATTTTTTGCTTTGGGGAGTATCAGAAATTACATTATAAGACAGCTTTGGTATGTCTTATATCAAGTGTTTTAAACCTTTAACACATTTAATAGACTTCCTCAAATCAAATTTTAGCTTCAGAATTCTCTTCTAACCTCTAACATTGGAATACTACAGAGGGCCCCTGAGACATCCAAAAGAAAGGTAAACAGGATTATTTAACATATTAAGTTACACAGGGAACATTGTCAAAATAAAAATAATGTTTAACCTTCTTCAGGTTATATTTTAGTGAACAATATTAATATATGTTCTAAAATTGTATAGGATTTCTAAAATTATAAGGTGTCAGAGTATATGCTGTCAATCATAATTACAATTATTATGTTATCATAGACCACAGAAATAGCCAAATTTCCTTGTCCATTGTGTCTTTAACTATAACTATTTAAGGTCATTTCCACAGTTAATTGCTTAATACTGATGCAGTTTCTTAAAATTCAACAAACACACAAAATCCTAGAATATTGAATCTCTTAGGAGATTCATGAAAAAATAAAAAGGATGCTAAAAAATCCTCTTAAATACAGGTTTCTAATAACTTTAGAATCATATTTAAACTGGGTAAGAATTACTGAAACTTTAACGAAAAGACTGACTGGTTTATAAAACTAGTCACCTGAATAAACAAAAATTAATTGAATACCAAGAAAATACTTTGCCAGATTTTCATGGTAAATCAACTGATACTGAAATTATTTAAATATACAATTAAATAAACTCCATGGTCTAAGCCAAATTACCTATGATAACCCATCAGTTATCAGTACTATACACCTAATTTAGAAAAACAACTGGTATTCAAGAAGACCTAAGTCTAATATTAATTAAACATGGACACATGGAGAACCAGGAAGCCCACCTTGTCTCTCCTGAGTTCTTAAAACTTTTTTTACTAGAAGTTATACATTCCATGACTCATGATGGAAAAGATAAAATAATCCAAATTAAATACATTGGTGTGGTAAATTATAAATGCTAAAATAGTTTGTAACCAATGTTTAGTTTGTCAAACTCATATTCCTGTGAATACAATCAAAGCTTCAGGTACATTTGACTATCTGATGGGTCATTTAAATATTTATAAATGGGCCGGGCGCGGTGGCTCAAGCCTGTAATCCCAGCACTTTGGGAGGCCGAGGCGGGTGGATCACGAGGTCAAGAGATCGAGACCATCCTGGTCAACATGGTGAAACCCCGTCTCTACTAAAAATACAAAAAATTAGCTGGGCATGGTGGTGCGTGCCTGCAATCTCAGCTACTCAGGAGGCTGAGGCAGGAGAATTGCCTGAACCCAGGAGGCGGAGGTTGCGGTGAGCCGAGATCGCGCCATTGCACTCCAGCCTGGGTAACATGAGTGAAACTCCGTCTCAAAAATAAATAAATAAATAAATAAATAAATAAATATTTATAAATGGATTTCATTCAATTGTCATTTTCAATACCTGTTTTCTGGTTATAGAAAAGCTTTCCCATATAGAAGGATTGATGTTTCAACACTGTTATGCCATAGTATATTTTTACCAGGTAAAGAAAACTTTTTATGGTTCACTGAGGACAATCAACTCCTTCACAAGCTAGAACCCAAAGATTGAATCTTCTGAGAATATCAAAGACTCTTCTTGCCATTAAGGACTAAGCTCTGATTTTTTAGTCTTGCCCAAATTCCTGTCCAAGGAGTCTTGGGATTCGTGTCCTACAAACCATAAATTCTCATCAGATGGGTTTTCTTTAATCCTAGATATCATGACTTACTTTCCAACTTGACTCTGGCATTACATTACAAGACAAGGAAGACAAGGAAAATATTGTATGAGTCTCAAAAAAAAAAAAAAGACTTCAAAAGAACCTTGGTCTCCACAATCTTTTAGCTTAACCTGAATATTTATTTTCTATTGATCCCAGGTCTTTAGACAAACTCAACCAATTATTAACCAGAAAATGTTTAAATTTACCTATATCCTGGAAGCCCCCTGCTTTGTGTTGCCCCACCTTTCTGGTTCAAACCAATGTATTTCTTAAATGTATTTAATTGATGTCTCATGCCTCCCTAAAATGTATGAAACCAAGCTGTGCCCCTACCATCTTGGGCACATGTTCTCAGGATCTCCTGAGGGCTGTGTCATGGGCCATGGTCACTCATATTTGGCTCAGAATAAATCTCTTCAAATATTTTACAGAGTTAGACTCTTTTCGTTGATACCATCCACACTGCAACAAAACTTCAGGACCTTGAACTTTGAGTTTACAATCTCACAGCTGAAAAGAGTCCCTCCACACTCTTGGAACTGTCCACCCATTAGAACCCTGAAGGTAAAACTAACCAGGAAAATTCCTCCCCCCAAAAAGAGGAAATCCTTGATGTGAACTTTTCCCAAGATCACAGATCAAGAATTCTACTATCATGAAACTCTTATCTTTGAATACTTTTTCCTTGTTTATGCCTCTATAAACAATTTTGCATTGTTTATAGAGGCATGAGAAATGAGAAATGAAATAAGAAATAAAAAGACGTTCTGTTATGTACACTTATGGAGTATATTTTTATTTGTAAATGATTTCATAGACAGCCTTATACATGAATAACCTTGACAGATAAAAGAGAAAGACCCAAGGTAGGTGAAAAACTTCAATGGTACATACATTGCCTCATAATTAGAACCAGAACATCAATTCACTCTTCTTAATCCACATCATAGAGATAACATTGCCAAGAGGCCTTCACTCTTCTAAAAATACATCATTTGTTAGGTCCCTTTTCCATGGTTTAGAATAAAAGAAACAATAATTAGAAATGTATCCCCCATGATAGGCTCTATAATGGGCTCTACTGTAAAGACTATAGTTTACAGACTTTTTTTTTTTTTTTTTTTTTTTTTGAGACGGAGTTTCGCTCTTGTTACCCAGGCTGGAGTGCAATGGCGCGATCTCGGCTCACCGCAACCTCCGCCTCCTGGGTTCAGGCAATTCTCCTGCCCCAGCCTCCTGAGTCGCTGGGATTACAGGCACGCGCCACCATGCCCAGCTAATATTTTGTATTTTTAGTAGAGACGGGGTTTCACCATGTTGACCAGGATGGTCTCGATCTCATGACCTCGTGATCCACCCGCCTCGGCCTCCCACAGTGCTGGGATTACAGGCTTGAGCCACCGCGCCCGGCCTAGTTTACAGACTTTAAACTCTCTTGTAAAAGTTATACTAACTTGTAGAATTGACTAAACAGAAAAGTATCTGTACAGCTACTGGCACTTGTGGCCTATTGAGAAATACATCAAATGTAAATTATCAAAATTCAATTGTAGGGAATTAATGAAAAGAGCACTTATCTAGGCGAGTAGACTCTTCATGTAACTCATTCTTTGATCTATTTGATTTTAGCTGGTTTTATTTGTAGAGACACTGAATAAAGAACATACTCCAAACTCTTGGTATTATCCTCCCAGTAGTCATCATAATAGTCTCCCTGGCACACTGTGTTCTCTCAAAGGTTTTAAATGTTTACATACAGCCATCTCTAAAATGTCAAATAGTCCCTCTTCAACTGGAATGACAAAAACTGAAAGCAATATATGGCCGTGAGGACACCGTAACCTATGAATGACATACTGAGATCAGAAACGCAAAATAATAGTAACTGAGAGTGACACCAAGGCCCTGAATTGTGGTCACACTCTCACCTAAATGAGAACCCGACCAAAAAGGGAAGATTTTTAAACAAAATTATGGGAGGCCATTGTTTTGGACTGAAACTCGTATACTAGGCCCCAAACAGACCAAACCAAACAAAAATGGAGTCACTCATGCTAAATGTGACATAATCAAACTAAGACTTTAAGGAAACACATAAACCCTAGACCAGAACAGACCAGGTTTTGTTTTTTTTCTATAAAAGGACCTTCCAACATAAGGACGTAACCTCTACTCAATCCTTGTTCCTACCTTTGCAAAACTCACTGTTCTACTGTTTCCCAGTGGGTTTCAAAATCAAATAAATACATTTATGATGGTGATAGTGACATCAAGGACTAAAGTTTTAGTCAATCTCTTAAATTTGAGAAATGACCAAAAAGGAGGGAATTGTTAAAGCAAAGTAAATATGGCCTGAGGAGGACTCCAGACTTCTGTATTTGAGTCCTTGTGGATGTATTGTAACCTAGCTTAATAGCTCCAGCCTGGGCAACAGAGTGAGACTTGTCTCAAAAGAAAAAAGAAAAGTTTTGGCCAGGCACGGTGGCTCACACGTATAATCCCAGCACTTTGGGAGGTCGAGGCAGGCAGATCACCTGAGGTCTGGAGTTCAAGACCAGCCTAACTGACATGGAGAAACCCCATCTCTACTAAAAATACAAAAAATTAGCCAAGCCTGGTGGCAGATGCCTGTAATCCCAGCTACTTGGGAGGCTGAGGTAGGAGAATCACTTGAACCCAGGAGGTGGAGGTTGCCGTGAGCCGAGATCGCACCATTGCACTCCAGCCTGGACAAGAGCGAAACTCCAACTCAAAAAAAAAAAAAAAAAAAATAGGCAGGCAAGACTGAAAACCTAATTCAGAAGCACGTGTGCTTGTAACAATAGCTGAGTCTTGGCCAATCCCAGTGGCCATACTTCAACAACTCATAGACTGCTAAGTGTTCAAACTGTTCAAATAAAACAAACACCAACCTGTAGCCAGTCCAGCTATTTCTATACCTCACTTCCCATTTCTGTACGTCATTTCCCTTTTATTGTCTAAAAATCTTCTTCCACCACTTGGCTGTGCTGGAATCTCTCTGAATCCGCTGTCATTCTGGGAGCTGCCGATTCACGAATCCTTCATTGCTCAATTAAACTCCTTTAAATTTAATTCTGCTGAAGTTTTTCTTTTAACAGTGTACAGAATTATAAACTCCTATATGTTTACTGAAGCATTATTGGCAAGTGTGCAGCATTAAAGCAACTGAAATAGTCCCATAAGGACTTTAATGAAATACAGCCCAACCATCTAAATTAATATATAGACTAGTAAGTCAAAAGGTGAGTACTGGCTGGGTGTGGTGGCTCAAATCTGTAATCCCAGCACTTTGAGAGACTAAAGCAGGAGGATTGCTTGAGCCCAGGAATTCAAGACCAGCCTGGGGAATACAGTAAGACATCATCCCTGCAAAAATTTTTAAAACACCTGGGAATGGTAGTATGAATGTGTAGTCCTAGTTACTGGTGGACTGAGGGGTGAGGATCCCTTGAACTTGAGAGGTCAGGGGTGCAGTGAACCATGATTGTATCACTGCACTCCAGCCTGAGTGACAGAGTGAGACCCTGTATATATATTAATTAATTAAAGGGGAGTGTCTCATTTTTAAATATCACTGCTTTTTCAATCCTTGTTACTCATGAGAGGTGTCAACTCCTCAGGAATGTTAGGTCAGGAAAAGCTGAAATAACTATGTAGGAAAATAACATGTGAAGAAATCTACTTTATAACGCTTAATGAAAAAAAATCAGGTCATAAAACCAGGTGTAGGCCGGGTGCGTTTGCTCACACCTGTAATCCCAGCACTTTGGGAGGCCGAGGCAGGTGGATTGCTCGAGGTAAGGAGTTTAAGACCAGCCTGGCCAACATGGCAAAACCTCAACTCTATTAAAAATAAAAAAATTAACCAGGTGTGGTGGCGCACACCTGTAATCCCAGCTACTTGACAGGCTGGGGCAGGAGAATCACTTGAACCTGGGAGGCAGAGGTTGCAGTGAGCCAAGCTTGCACCATTGCACTCCAGCCTGGGCAACAGAGCCAGACTCCACCTCAAAAACAAAAACAAAAACGAAACAAAAAAAGCAGGTGTCAAGCATTACTCTTTTTTGTTTGAATAGATATGAATATACATATATAGACCATTTTTCCCCAAAATGTTCTCGTGGTTACCATGTGTCATATGATTGTGGCTTGTTCTGTTTGGGGTTTTGATTTCTATTTGATTAAAATTGTTCGTTTCTAGTTTCTAGTATTTCTGTAATTATTTTTCCTACTTAATAATAAATTAATTACTTAATAATGCTTAAATAATTACGACTTAATAATTTTTTTAAGCTGTAAGCTGGGCATGGTATTGCGTGCCTATAAGTTACAGCTATTCAGAAGGCTGAGGCAGGAGGATGGCTTGAGGCCAGGAGTTCAAGACCAGCCTGGGCAACATAAACATAATTGATTTTATTTTGAGACAATGTCTCAAATTTAAATTTTAAAGGTGTAAAAATTATCCTAGGGATAAACTGCAACATGCCTAACGATAAATTGCATCATGCTTAAGGATACATTGCAAACTTTTTAGCATGGCATTCAAGGCCCCAGCAACGGTGGCTCCAACCTTTCCTTCTCTTGTCTTTGACTTTTCCCTGTGTTGTAATCAACAGTCACCTCCAGAGCAAAGTCCTTGCTCTCCCCTCCCCACACATATGCATGTCATGCTTTCTCTCTGAGTTCAGCCTCACAGACCTTAGTGAGATGTGTCTTCTCTGACCAAGTGTGACAGAGTCTTTCCTTTGGGATGGGGAAGGGTGTTGTCCTGCTCACAGGAAGAGACAAGTTAAAAAGTAGAGCAGAGCTTTCTAGAAATGAATGGATTCCTTCTCTGCCCTTAGGTGGTTCCAAACTGAGTTTCTCCTGGCAGTTTCTTTTCAGTTGATGTCATCTCACATGAGGTAAGAAAATAAATAGACTCCCTCCTGCCCCCTTTCTGGGCCCCCAATTCAGCTAAGCCATAAAACTTCTTTTCAGACAACTTAAACCTGTGTAAGACATTTGCAGCTTCTGAGGTTGCCTTGTTGGGTGCTGTACTTGGCTGCCCTCAGAACCCGTTCCAGAGGCCAGGTGAATGAATGGTGAATAGACTCCAGTGTTCTGGAGGGAGGCAGGGGGACAGGGCAATGGCTGATCATCAACAATGCCCAAGCAGAAAAGTGACTCTGTAAAATACAGAGATGTTTCTTCGCAGCTTAGCAATGTCTACTCCTTATGTTCTCTTTTTTGCCTTTGGACAAAAGGATTTTTTAAAAATTTGTTCGATTACATTTTAACCCTGAGACAGATGACCTTTTGAAATATTAAACAGTGGGACTTTCACAGCCTCTGTGTTCTTTTACAGCCACCTGAACAATAAGCCTTTCAGCTCTTCAGTGAGTGAGAACGATTAGCCAACTCCAAAACAGGTCTGACTGCACTTTGAGCAAAGATCAAATATCCCAGCAGGGAGGCCTGCCTGGCCTGTTTTTATTTGAGAAGGTTCTCCCAAGCTCCTAAGTCAGCAACAACTTCCTTCTTTCTAAGATCATTAGGCTCCAAACTCCAGCGGCCCTTTTCTCCTCTGTGGACAAGAGGTCTCCTCTCACTGTTCTTCCAGATTTTCAAACCCTATTCAGCCCTGAACAAAACTTGGAAGGAAGAGAAGATTGTCTCAGTGCCCTCTTCCTTCAGCTTGAAGAACAAACAGCCTGGCTGTTCTCATTTGTTGGAAATAGATGTTTGGTGCCACAAAGAAAAATCAGCGCTGAGATAAAGGATCTTTCAGCAACGTAATTTTTACTTCCTCAACTGCAGGAAAGGTACTCTTGCTAGCCATCTTGCCATGAGTGTACAATGAATAAAGGAAAATAGACAAATTTCTTCCTTATGCATTTGGGGTCGTCCTTACTGCTGTTTCTGATCTCTGTTGGCTGGAGCCAGACCTCACAATCTAAACTAAAACCTGATTGACTAACAACTTAAAACTTTTCTAAACAGGTAAAAGCAATGGAGAGCTGGGACATGCCTGTGAGCACATCCAGCACAGATATTTTGGTTAAAGTGCAAGGACATAGAATGTACTACGTGCCTATAAGCATGGCATGTTTAACAGCTACATAGGATAGGGCTTAACAAAGTTATTAGCAAGCATATTCTTTAACAAGAAAGGAAACTTTAAAAAGGAACTTTTTTACTTCCCACATCACTCTTCCCTGATCAGCTCAGCAGAACCAGAAATTCTCAGATCTCAAAACTTAATGCTTTGATTTCAGGTAAAATCCAGAAGGAAGAACACATTATTTTTATTTGTGATGCGTAGCCTTTGTTTGGTTGAATGACATGTAAAACATTTAATTGTGTCAATATTAATAATTGGAGACATCAACAAGCTTCTTGATCTCCTGGATGGAGATCACCCCCAAGTCAGATGCCAGAACTTGACTTCTATTATCCTGGAATAAGTCAAGAGAAATTTAAGTGGGAAACACAACAGGTTTTTCTGGCTGCTACTTCTCTCCCCCACACCCAAACTCTCCTTCCCTCCCAGCACGCACACACGCACACACACACACACACACACACACACACTCCCCATGAAGGCTCTGAGCTGGGAGAGACACAGGTCTGGAAAGAGCAGAGGGAGAAGGAGGTAGTGTCATTGCACTCATCACCTGCCCCACAGTTTGCCTATCATTTGGGGGATATGAGAGAAGAGCGGGCCTGAGTCCTGCACCTCTGTCTGGGAGTTTTGTAGCTGGTGGACCTGCTGACCAACTCGCTTGACCCTGCCACACACGCAGGCACACACACACTTGCATGCACATACGCACACATGCACACGTGCACGCATGCACACACATGGTATACAGTGGTTGAAATGGAGCCATGGCCTTTCCAGGCACTACAGAGCTTGTCGCTATGTCTCCCAAGTTTTCCACGGCCCTCAAGTGAGACACAGCAAGTACTTAGGAGACAGAGCCAAGGTGCTACTGAGAGGCTGCCCCGCAGAGGAAATGAGCACACTGGTTCAAGGACAAGACATAAGCCATCCAAAAGGTGAGAAAGGACTTAGCTGCATCTCTGAGGAAGCACCGAGCCAGTGAGCTGCACAGGAGCAGGAAGGAGTGGCAGCAGGCCCGAGTTAGCACTCTCGGAGCCAAGCACCTTCCCTTCGAGGAGCAGACAAGACCAGCCCTGGGACCCAAGTCAGGGAGATGGGCAACCCCACCCATCCCACCTCAGATAGAGGCTCTGTGCACTCCTAGAGGCTTCAATTCAGCCCAGAGGGGAGAGGGAGGAAAACAGAGAGAGGAGCTGGAAATGAGCTGTGTGCTTCCGGATTTTCAAACCCTATTCAGCCCTGAACAAAACTTAGAAGGAAGAGAAGATTGACTAGCTCATAAGGCCTGGAATGACAAAGAAAAAGCTCAGAAATAACCAGATTCAGTTGCCTGCATCAGACCACGGGGCTCAGAATCAGGGTTCAGAAGTCACATGGTCAGAGTAACTGCCAGGGTGCCGCTGACAGCACTGTGATCCTGGGCGAGTTGTTTTACTTCTCCAGGCCCTGTGACTGCACCCCGCTTTCAAAATGAGTTTTCTCCCAGCTCTAGGAGTGTACAGTTCTGTGGCCCCCAGGGTGGCCTGCAGCTGGCTCAAGCCTGGCTTCTACTCCATGCTTCATGTGGCTGTGGGCCCAGTAAGTGTGCTCAGAGGAGGCCTGGTGACAGACAGCAGGCAAGGAAGGACCCAGCCCAGCCTCCTTTGTCATTTTCCTTTATCCTGTGCAGCTTTGTGGGAGAGTTTCCCAGTCTGTGCTGAGAATACCTTCCTGGTCACCACTTTTGCAATCGTCCTGTAGAGGGCACAGTGTCCTCATCCCCTTGGCTTCCGTGGTTCAATCAAGCCCTGAAGGCTTTTCTGTCCATCTGCTGATCTACTCAAAGCACTGAGGACAGCACTTTGGGAACAGGGCATATCAGGGAGTGCAGGAGGGGCCTTTGACTGTGAGGAGCTCGCAGTAGCTCTCAAGAAGAAACGACACGAACCTGGTCCAGTCAATCAAAGACATATTCACGTGGACAGGCTAAGACAGCAAACAGATTCTAGATGCTTAAGAATTCAGAAAGAATTCAATGAGGTGGCTCATGCCTGTAATACCAGCACTTTGGGGAGTCCGAGGTGGGCGGATAGCTTGAGGCCAGGAGTTTGAGACCAGCCTGGCCAACATGGCAAAACCCTGTCTCTGGTAAAAATACAAAAATTGGCAGGGCGCAGTGGCTCATACCTGTAATCCCAGCACTTTGGGAGACTGAGTCAGGCGGATCATGAGGTCAGGAGTTCAAGACCAGCCTGGCCAACATGGTGAAACCCCGTCTGTACTAAAAATACAAAACTATTAGCTGGGCATGGTGGCAGGCGCCTGTAATCCCAGCTACTCAGAAGGCTGAGACAAGAGAATCATTTGAACCCGGGAGGTGGAGGTTGCGGTGAGCCCAGATTGTGCCATTGCACTCCAGCCTGGGTGACAGAGTGAGACTCCATCTCAAAAAAAAAAAAAAAAGGAAAAGAGATAGATACATGTACTCTATAATCCACCCTTTTTTACAAATGCAAGCTGCTCTGCACCTTGCTTTAATCACTCACTATATCTTGGATCTCATATCATATTGCCAATACTCTAAACACTTTACATTTATTAACTCATTCAATCCTGGGAGGTAGTTGCCATTATCATCCTCACAACCATCATTTCTATAGGTGAGAAAATTGAGGTGCAAGAAGATAAGTGCATCATTAATGGTCACATATCTAGTAACTGATGGAGGCAGGACTTGAACCTAGCCAATCTGAGTCCAGAATATCTGCCTTTAACCACAAAAGTTTACTGCCTTTACACATGTATATCTGTAGGCTAAAGTTTTAGAAGTTAAAGCCCTGAGACAATTTTTTTTTTTTTGAGGCAGAGTCTTGCTCTGTCACCCAGGCTGGAGTGCAGTGCCCCAATCTCAGCTCATTACAGTCTCAGCCTCCCAGGTTCAAGCAATTCTTCTGCCTCAGCCTCCAAGTAGCTGGGATTATAGGCGTGCACCACCATGTCTGGCTAATTTTTATATTTTTAGTAGAGACAGGGTTTCACCATGTTGTCCAGGCTGGTCTTGAGCTCCTGACCTCAAGTGATCCTTGGCCTCCCAAAGTACTCACATTATATGTGTGAGCCACTGCACTGGGCCATGAGACTATTTTTGATAGATATTGCAAAATTACCTTTCCTTTTGCCCCGTCAGTTGACACTCACACCCTAATGGATGAGAATCCCCATTTCTCCAGTCCTCACTGAGGACTCACTTAACAGAGTAGTGTCAGTGGTTGGGTAGGTGCTCATGATAAAGGAGACCATCCCTGCTCTTGAGAACTGCCAGTCTTACTGGGAGAGGCTAAGAGGTGAGTCACAGTGGACCAATGGTAACTCCTACTTAATGAATAAACCAACCAGGCTACTGACTTGTGCTTTGAAGAAGGCAGAATACAGATCACAAAGAGTAGGCTCCTCTAGTCTCCCACAATGTAACCAGCTTAGGCTGTGTGCTTTGTGAAATCGCAAAAAATAAAAACAGGCTGGATGTGGAGGCTTATGCCTGTAATCCCAGCACTTTGGGAGGCCAAGGCAGAAGGATCACCTGAGGTCAAGAGTTTGAGACCAGCCTGGCCAACATGGTGAAACCCTGTCTCTACTAAAAATATAAAAATTAGCCAGGTGTAGTGGCAGGTGCCTCTAATCCCAGTTGCTCAGGAGGCTGAAGGAGGAGAATCACTTGAACCCAGGAGGTGGAGGTTGCAGTGAGCTAAGATTGTGCCATTACACTCTAGCCTGGGGGTCAAGAACCAGATTTTGTCTCTAAATAAATAAATAAATAAATAAAAACAAAAATCAATAAATCACCACAAAGCCTCCCCAGCAGGCCCTCATATTACAACACCACATGATTAAGAACAATCCAAATGCTTTTTAATCCAGGTCTGCTCCTCACCATCTTCAGAGGAAGGCTGAAAGACCCTTTGTTGTAGTAAGAGGTTAAGGAATTTTCTAGTTCCAATGAAAGAAGAGGGAAGTCTGCAGACACCAGACCATTTGCTAAAGGTGAATTTTGGCAAGAGGCGTTTTAGTCCTCAAATATATATACAAATTATATATACATAAAAACAGGTCCTAGTTTGTATCCACTTAAAAGTGCAGGCAGGAGTCCTGGTGTGGTGTCTCATTCCTGTGATCTCAACACTTTGGGAGGCCAAGGCCAGCAGATTGCTTGAGCCAAGGAGTTCAAGACCAGCCTGGCCAACATGTTAAAACCCTGTATCTATAAAAATTAAAGGAAAAGAAAACTGCAGGTCTAAACCAGGGCACTAGAGCTTTAATTCTTGCTTCTGTGCTCAGTCAGTCACTGCCCTCTCTGCTTTTCAGCTAATGAATGCCATTTCACTCACTCAGGTGAAAATATTTTTTAAATTCCTGCTATGTGCTAGGCACCTGTTAGATACATATGAGTAAGACACACATATAGGCTGCTTCAAATGACTCCCAAGAGGAGGAAATGCAACTGGGTAGGCTTCAACCACCTGCCACAGTAAAATGCTCCCCACCAGCTGGGAGTGTGCTGCTGCCTGTCAGTTTCAGCTGTCTGTGGGAAGAAATGGATTTGCGCTTGGTCTGGCATACATTTCTATGCGAGCTAAGATTTGTTCCTATTTATAACTCTCCAAGAAGGCTTAGGGAAGCATTAGGAGAAAGAAATGTTCATGAAGTATTTTGTGTAAAGTAAAATATTTCAAAGTCTAGGGGCTTCCATCTGCGTTTATGAATAGGTGGAAAATTATTTGACCTCAGCATACAGGAATTTGTCAATCAGTTGGGAGACTCTCCCAAAGGAGATTTGACCTCACACCCTAAAGACAAAGTAAAAATATGCTGATAGCTAGAGAACCTTAAAAGCAAGACAGAAAAAAATATACATAAGCAAATAAATTAATTAACTTTTTAAAAAGCAAGATGGAAGCAGTTTTTAGCTTGTGCTGTGTACTCATTCCCTTTCTTTCCTTTAAAGAAAGTCGGGGAGCCAGGCGCAATGGCTCATGCCTCTAATCGCAGGACCTGGAGAGGCTGAAACGGGTGGATCACTTGAGGTCAGGAGTTCAAGACCAGCCTGGACAATATGATGAAACCCCATCTCTACTATAAATACAAAAATTGGTGGGGGGGCATGGTGACGCATGCCTGTAATCCCAGCTACTTGGGAGGCTGAGGCAGGGGAATTGCTTAATCCCAGGAGGCAGAGGTAGTAATGAGCCAAGATCACGCTGCTGCACTCCAGCCTGGGTGATGGAGCAAGACTCCATCTCAAAAAAAGAAAGAAAGAAAAGAAAAAAAGCATGGGTTTTCATCACTGCATCATAACTGATTCTGGAAGTGAAATGGTAAAAGTTCCCTTGTCTCCCTCAGATGATGAGCGATGGGGGTGTGGCTCGCCTCTTAAGTGTTCCACTGCTCAAACCCCTATGGGGAACACGCAGAGGGAAAGGCTGTGGGGCTCCAAGGCCAGGACAGTGCCTAGGGGTGAATGCTTTCAGCTCCTGAAGCTGCAGTGGGCATGTGTTATAGGGTGCTCATTTAATGTAGTCGTCCATAAGTGGCTTGTGCTAGTCAGCTCAATTAGACCCCCTGCCTTATGGCAAGGACAGAGGGCTTTCTGTATCCTGGGGTTTCTTGTCTTGGTGTACCATTAGAATCAGATCACATGTAGGCTTGGAGATTGAGCACAAGCTTTTATTGAGTGGAGGTAGTTCTCAGAAGATGGGAGAGCCAGAAGGGGATGGAGTGGGAAGGTGGTTTCCCTGGAGTCAGTCTGCTCAGTGGCCTGGGCTCTCCTCTGACCCCGCCCCCGGCCCCCCGCGTCGTTCTGCTGCTTGATGGCCTGCCGGCTTGCCTGGCGTCAGTGTGCTCTTACGACGGCGCGTTCCTCTCAACATCCAGCCACTTGTGTCTTTGTCCACTGGTGTGCTCCTTCCTCTCCATGTCCAGCCACTTTATGTGCATGCTCACTAGGGTCTTGGGGTTTTTACAGGCACAGGATGGGGGCGTGGCGGGCCAGGGAGGTCTTGAGAAATGCAACATTTGGGCACAAAACCAGAAATGCCTGTCCTCACCTAGGTCCGTGGGCACGGGCCGAGGGGTGGAGCCCTCACCAGCCTGCCTTAGTCCATTCCTGCTGCTCTACCAAAACACCTTCGACTGGGAATTTATAGATATCAGAAATCTATTTCTCATTATTCTGGAGGCTGAAACTCCAAGATCAAGGCACCAGTAGATTTGGTGTCTGGTAAGGGCTGCTCTGCTTCTGAAACTGGCCTAATTGTCCTATTGAACTGATGTTTATGGTTTCTTTGAATAAACATAGAAATTGATGCTCTCAATCTTTTTTTTTTTTCTTTTTGAGACATGGTATCTCTCTCTGTGTTGCCCAGACTGAAGGCTGAAGTGCAGTAGCATGATCATGGCTCACTGCAGCCTTGATCTCCCAGGCTCAAGTGATCCTCCCACCTCAGCCTCTAGAGTAGCCAGGAATACAGATGCATGCCACCACGCCTGGCTAATTTTTGTATTTTTCTAGAGAAGGGGATTTCCCCATGTTGTTCAGGCTGGTCTTGAACTCCTGGGCTCAAAGGATCTGCCTACCTTGGCCTCCCAAAGTGCTGGGATTACAGGACTGAGCCAGAGCATGGCCACATCCTCTCTAAAATTGACCACATAATGGGAAGTAAATCACTCCTCAGAAAAACAAAAAAAGACAAAAAAAAAAAAAAAAACTTGAAAAAGTTACATTTGTCTTATCTGAGTTCCTTTCTCAGGAAACCAACCGTCAGTCCTCCCAGATAGTAACAAGGAATTGAAACTTACCAGATCACCACATCTGGACAATGAGATGTCAAACCCCTCATCTATCAGGATTGCTTAATGGACCACTTGCTTCCTATTGACCAGTTTCTCTTTCTTTGCCCTCCCTAATTCCTGTTTTCCCACACATGGTCACATTTTTTCCCCACTATATAAGCTCCTAGTTTTAGCTGGTCAGGGACATGGATTTAAGACTGATCTACTATCTCCTCGGCTGCGGCACCTGAAAAGCCTTCTTCCCTGGCAATACCCATTGTCTCGGTGATTGACTTATTTCTTTAACAAAGTCCCACAGTTAATTAGCAGGAAGGAGTCACTTTGCTTTTCCTCCTATGATCCCTGAAACTGAGTAAGTTATGTTCTACTTGGTGAGATCGTACAGAGGATAGCCATCACCTATTTAGTTCTTGCTGCATACCAGACATCATCTGAATCAACTTGTTTAATCTTCTGAACAGTCCCTGTGATGGTTAATACTGAGTATCAACTTGACTGAATTGAAGGATACAGAGTATTGATCCTGGGTGTGTCTGTGAGGGTGCTGCCAAAGGAGATTCACATTTGAGTCAGGGGGCTGGGAAAGGCGACCCACCCTTAATCTGGATGCTGGATGGGTGAAATCTAATTGGCTGCCAGTACTGCTAGAATATAAGCAGTCAGAAAAATGTGAAAAGAGAGACTGGCCTAGCCTTCCAGCCTACATCTTTCTCCCGTGCTGGATGCTTCCTGCCCTCAAACATGGAACTCCAAGTTCTCCAGTTTTGGAACTTGGACTGGCTCTCTTTGCTCCGAAGCCTGCAGACAGCCTATTGTGGGACCTTGTAATTATGTGAGTTAATACTTAATCAACTCCCCTTTATGTATATGTCTACCCCATTAGTTCTGTCCCTCTAGAGAACCTAATACAGTCCCCTAACCACCTTGAAGTAGTTATTATTGTTGTTGTCACCCTCATTTTAAGGTGAGGAAATAGAGACACAGAGAGAGGGAGTACTCTGCCCAAGGACACAGAGATAAGAAAGGGAATAGGCTGGGCTGGCTGCATCATTTGCAGGGCCAAGCACAAAATGAGAATGTGGGGCCCCAGCCAGGGGATGGGGAAGTCAACTCTCCTTCTCATAGTGGATGGGTGACCCCTAAGGGATGGCCACCTCTGCCACCCAGTCCATATTTGGTACCTGGACAGGGGTGGGTGGAAGCCCCTGCCGGTAGCTGAAGCACTGCCAACCTAGGGCAAGGATAGCTGCCACCTTAACTCAGAGACACCAGAGAGGGTCAGGGAGCTGTGCCTCACCCTGATCCTCTGCAAGACAGTGCCCAGGAACCCACTGGGAGGGTGGATGGCGATGGCGGGATAGGAGACTCCACCCTCCCACACCCCTGGGCAATCAGACCTGGTTGCTGCCCTGGGCAGAAGTGGGCAGCAGTTGTGGAGTTGGCTAGGGAGAGCTATAGTGCCATGGGATAGCAGGCACTCAAGAGGAAGGAGGAGGGGCTGGGAGGTGGGACTGTGCATGAGCTGAGGCGCCAAGACCCCTTGTGTGTGCTCCATCACCCATCAGTCATTACCCTTCACTTAAAACACAAACTCAACGATAAAGTTATTAAGAAGCTCAAGGCTGGCCGGGTGTGGTGGCTCACGCCTGTAATCCCAGCACTTTGGGAGGCCAAGGCGGGTAGATCACGAGGTCAGGAGTTCAAGACCAGCCTGGCCAAGATGGTGAAACCCTGTCTACACTAAAAATACAAAAATTAGCCAAGTGCAGTGGCAGAGGCCTGTAATCCCAACTACTCAGTAGGCTGAGGCAGGAGAATCACTTGAACCAGGGCAGCAGAGGTTGCAGTGAGCCGAGATGGCACCACTGCACTTCAGCCTGGGCAGCAAAGTGAGACTTCATCTCAAAAAAAAAAAAAAAGCTCAAAGCCACAACCACAAAGGATTAAACCCCAAGCCCTCTTTTTTTTTTTTTTTTTGAGACAGGGTCTTGCTCTGTCACCCAGGCTAGAGTGACTCCAGTCATGGCTCATTGATGCCTCCAGCGCTCAAGTGATCCTCCCACCTCAGCCACTCAAGTAGCTGGGACTACAGGTGCACACCACCATGCCAGGCTAATTCTTTGTATTGTTTTTAGAGACCGACTCACCCTAGGTTGCCCAGTCTGGTCTCAAACTCCTGGACTCAAGTGATTTGCCTGCCTTGGCCTCCCAAAGCGCTGGGATCACAGGTGCAATCCCACTGCACCCGGTTTCCAAGCCTTCTTAAGTGTGAGATTCTGTGTGACTGCACTAGTTTCATGTCCAAAGAAGCCAGCCTTGGACATATTCACATTTATTAATAACTATGGTGAAAAGTCATGGAAATTCAATGTACCCTGAAAAGTGAGAAAGGAAACATTTGCTCAGTCTCTAAATATCTGCACTGCCATCTACTTCAAAAAGTGAAAACTGCAAAATATAAAGTGATATTAGTCTTGACAAATAAATTTATTCTTTAACACCCCCATGAGGAATTTCTTTCTTTCCTCCTTTTTTTTTTTTTTTTTTGGTTTTTTTTTTTTTTTTTTTTTTTTTTGAGACAGAGTTTTGCTTCGTCACCTAGGCTGGAGTGCAGTGACATATCAGCTCACTGTAACCTCAAATTCTGGGCTCAAGCAATCTTTCCACCTCAACCTTCTGCGTACTTGGACTACAGGCTTACACCATTATGCCCGGCTCATTTTTTAATGTTTTGTAGAGAGGGCCTCATTATGTTGTCTGGGCTGGTCTTGAACTCTTGAACTCAAGTGAGTTTCCTACTTTAGCCTCTAAAAGTGCTAGGATTACAGGTGTGAGCTACTGCACCCTGCCTGGGGCTAGGGTTTTTAAGGGTTTTTAAGTGGACCAAAGTTGGAGATCATTGATTGGTTGAAAAGTGCAGGGTGAAGTCATGAGACAGAAAGATGAAGAAATTGTATTCTCATGCTGATTCAGTTCGTGTGTGTGTGTGTGTGTGTGTGTGTGTGTGTGTGTGTGTGTGTGTGTGTGTGTGTGTGTGTGTGTGTGTGTGTGTGTGTGTGTTGGGGAGGGTGGTCTTTAAACTGGTTGATGTTGGCTGTTCTGCTGGAACTTAGGATCTGCCTAAGCAGTTCTTAAACAAAACCCTTATAATTCCAGAGCCAGAAATCCTACCTATCGAAACAACAGAGATGCAAATGGTCAGCACCTAGTGTTACCTGACGTTGAGTTATTAATACAAAGAAGCAGGTCAAACTGCAGTCTGATTAATGCTTGGTTATAACTTTATTTCTGTGTAGAATTCTTCTCAACCTTGTAAGGATGGCTTCAACTTGGACTTCCCAATAGAATGGACCACACTTTCATTGTGCTCCTAATTTGTATAATCATAATGTTAAGAACTTGGAATTTCAAATGAGACTAACCTGGATTGGAATCCCAGCTCTCTCAGTGATTAGTTTGAGACCTGGCCAAATTACTTGCATGTCTGTTTTGTCACCTGGAAACAGAGATAAGGAAACTCAGTGGCGGCTGAAGCATAGATATACCAAATAGGCTTATAATTGGCAATCTGGCTGGAAATCGTGCTGCAGGACTTGTGTTGAAACTCTGTTTGCAAAAGCAAGCACATTTCTTTTCACTAAGATTTTATATTTACTTGCAGTGTATTTGGGAATGGG
Source organism: Cebus imitator (assembly GCF_001604975.1). Lineage (NCBI taxonomy): Eukaryota > Metazoa > Chordata > Mammalia > Primates > Cebidae > Cebus > Cebus imitator. Next base: position 4,883,012 of record NW_016107359.1, read on the forward strand.
AAGCAAATGGAGATTAAGAGGGTAAAAATCAAGGTCACTGAGAGTACTTAGCATGGTGCCTAACACCTAAAAAATTAACTGCATATATTTATCAGTTTTTTTCCACTACACTGAATTTCTTAAGATCTGGATTTGTTCTTATTTATCTGAATCTAACAATGCTTGGCACCAAATGTAGAATTGAAATGAATTTTCTTCTTTGCAATCTTGGCTAAAAAATGAGGGTTTTATCAATAACTTTGTAGAGTTAAAAATAAGTCTCTTATGGGCTCTTGATGTTCTTCCTGTTAGAAACATAAAGCGGAAAAAGTTTGGAAAAATGAAGTTGACAAATCTTTTATTATCAAACACGCAAACTTATTCCTTACTGCCTTGTTAACACTTGATTTGTCTTCCCTTTTTTGTTTTTTTCTTTTTGAGACAGGTTTTCGTTGTCGCCCAGGCTGGAGTGCAGTGGCCCGATCCTGGCTCCCTGCAACCTCAGTTCAAGCGATTCTCGTGCCTCAGCCTCTCAAGTAGTTAAAGGCGCCTGCCAACACGCCCGGCTAATTTTTGTATTTTTAGTACAGACAGAATTTCTCCATGTCGGCTAGGCTGGTCTCCAACTCCTGGCCTCAAGAGATCCACCTGCCTCGGCCTCCCAAAGTGCTGGGATTAGAGGCATGAGTCATCCGTTTTTCTCACTTTTGTTTACATTTAAAATAATAAACCTTGAGGTTGAGCGCGGTAGCTCACGCCTGTAATCTTAGCACTTTGGGAGGCCGAGGCGGGTGGATCTCTTGAAGCCAGGAGTTCGAGACCAGCCTGGACAACATGCTGAAAACCTCGTCTCTACTAAAAATAAAAAATATTAGCCATGTGTGCTGGCACGCGCCTGTAGTCTCAGCTATTCGGAAGGCTGAGGCAGGAGAATCGCTTGAATCCAGGAGGCGGAGGCTGCAGTGAGCCTAGCCTGTGCCATTGCACTCCAGCCTGGGCGACAGAGTGAGACTCTGTCAAAAAAAAAAAAAAAAAAAAATTAGCTGGACGGCACCTGTAATACCAGCTACTCGGGAGGCTGAAGCAGGAGAATCGCTGAACGTGGGAGGCGGAGGTTGCTGTGAACCGATATCGCGCCATTGCACTCCAGCCTGGGCGACAAGAGCAAAACTCCGTCTCAAAAGTACATAATAAAAATAAAATAAAATACCTTGAATGTCATCGATGTAAATTTGGAACTGCTATAGCGAGATTCCATACATCCTGCTTTTGGACGTTTTATTCCAAAGACACGAGCAAAAGGAAGAAAACGGCTGCGCTGAACCACAGCTCACGACAACTTGGTGACTGCAGGATCATTGGACGACGGTGACACCCATCCAATCGTCGGAAAGTCCGGAGAGAACGCTGTCTGGATTGGTTAGAGGAAACATCTCTCCAGGTTCGTTCAAGAAGGGGGTCAGCCGGCAACGCCTCTGGCCAATCAGAGAAAGCATGAGGGCGGGCTGTGCCGCAGGAAGGTGGTGGATCTCGGCGGGTCAGACCCTCCTGCCGTGATGGGGGGGCGTGGCCTCCGCTTGCGGGCTCCAGGCTCGCTGGGCCGCGCGCAGGGTGGGCGGGGCCCACGAGCCTGGGCGGGGCGAGCGGTGTCAGCCGCGGAGCCGGATGCGGGCGGCACGGCGGCGGCAGCGGCCCTGGGGATGGGCGGAGCCCCAGCCGCTAGTGCTGGTGGCCGCCGCTGCTGCCCCAGCCAGAGCCTGAGCCGCCGCCTCTGCACCCGCGCGTCGCTGCTTCCCACGGCGGCGGTATGCTGGGGAAAGGGGTAGTCGGCGGTGGCGGCGGCACCAAGGCGCCCAAGCCCTCCTTCGTGTCGTACGTACGCCCTGAGGTGAGGGGGCGCCGCACGGGCGGGGCGTCGGGCTGGGGCGGCCCGGGCATGGGGCGCCTGGAGCCCCTTCTCAGCGGTGGGGAGTGCCGCGGATCGCTTCCTGCCCTTGTGCAGGGCGACTGGGCGGCCAAGCGGGCTGAGGCCGCAGGGGCGCGCTTGGGCCTCCTCGCCGGCCGGGGTGGGGACCCCGCCACGGCCAGGCAGGTGCCCGAGCGCAGGGCCCGGTCGCTGGCGACTGGTGGAGGGGCCCGAGCCGAGAAGGGATTGCGGCCCGGGACTCCCATGGGGATTCTGGAGAGGAACTGGGATTGTGGGCACTGCTGGGACGGGAAGAACCGGGGGTCGGGGCTCCGAAGGGGGCCTGACCGGAACCTGCGTGGGTCTGTCCTGCCGCTGAACTTTCTCAGTGAGCCCAGGAGCCCGCCAGCCACCGCTCCCTGCCTGTGAGTGCTTCGGATGCCACTGGCGGGATGCCCTGCACCTACGTCAGTACGCCTCCCATCAGCGCTGAGGGGAGAAACGGGGGTCGGCCCGGCCTCCGCCAGTCTCTGGCTCTCCCTTGGGAATTCTCCTCTGTCGCTTCTTTCTCCTCATCCCCTCACCATCGTCCTTTCCACCCACTTACTGTTCTGAATCTTCATGTCAAGAAGTTTGTTCATTCATTCAGAAAATACTTCTTGAGCTCCTACTGTGTGTGTCAGGCACTGTTCTAAATGCTTGTGATAGACATCAGTGAACAGGACAGAGAACTCAGCTCTCCTGGAGCTTGAGGGGGAGAGGAGAAAATGGTGAATTATAGATATTTAAGTAAATTATACGGTGTAGTAGGAGGTGATAAATATCATGGGAAAGAAAAGGCATCTTTTTCCTCTTCGCAAAGGTGGCATTTGAGCCGAGATTTGAAGATATGAGGAGTCTGAGAGAAGAGCGTCCAGGTAGAGGGAACAGCCCCCAGGGAAGGTCGTGAGGTGGGAGTATGTCTGAAGGGTTGGTGGAGCATCAAGGAAGCTAGCATGGCACAGGCCCCATGGACAAGGAGAGGAGGTTAGAGAGATCAGAACTTGTAGGCCTTGCTCAGGGCTTCTTGAGCAATAGTTCTTAATCCAAATGCCTAGTGAGATGCCTTCTCATTTTGGATTTGTGAAGGTTCATTTCTGCCCTTCTCTCCAGCAGAAGTGCAGAAGCAGGACCAAATTTGTTGCAGATGTCTTCCCACCTCTGTCGTGCAGAAGCACGTGGGCTGTGGATGAGAGATCTGATCAGGGAATGCTTCTATGAGACCACCTGGGGCCTGAAGCATTTGCATATGTATCTTTAAATTCAAGATAAGTGTGTTTTCTCCAGGGGAGAGTGCTCTTAAAATCGGTCTTATTTTTAGTCCTAGTATTAAAATACAAACCATTTCCTGTTAGCACTTGATGTGGAGTCAGGGTAGTAAATTTTCAGCAGGCTTCCCTTGTAGTATCATGTGTAAGTAATACAGTCAGTTTCTCTTTGTGCCTTTTTAAAACATTTAAAAATTAAAAAAAAATTTTGGGGGTGTAATAGGTGTATATATTTAATGGAATACATGAAATATTTGGGATGGATGTGGTGGCTGACACCTGTAATCGTAGCATTTTGGGAGGCTGAGGTAGGTGGATCACCTGAGGTCAGGAGTTTCCAGACCAGCCTGGCCAACATGGCGAAACCCCAAAATTAGTCAGGTGTAGTGGTGTACACCTATAATCACAGCTACTAGGGAGGCTGAGGCAGGAGGAGCGCTTCAACCCAGGAGGTGGAGGCTGCAGTGAGCCGAAATTGGGCCACCGTACTCCAGCTTGAGTGACAGAGCGAGACTCCATCTCAAAAAATGAAAAAAGAAATATTTGGATACAGGCATACAAACATGAATGGGATATCCATCACCACAAACATTTATCCTTCCTTTGTGTTGCACACTATCCAATTATACTCTTATTATTGACTGTAGTCGTCCTGTTGTGCTATCACATACTAGATCTTACTCTGTCTAACTGTATTTTTGTACCTATTAAACATCCCCACTTCCCTTTCTCCTGCTACTCTTCCCAGCTTTTGGTAATCATCATTCTATTCTCTATCTCCATGAGTTCAATTTTTTTTTTTTGTTATAGACGAGTATGGCGTTTTGGTCTTATTGCTCAAGCTGGAGTGCAATGGCGTGATCTCGGCTCACCACAACCTCCACTTCCCGGGTTCAAGGGATTCTCCTGCCTCAGCCTCCTGAGTAGCTGGGATGGGATTATAGGCCTGCACCACTGTGCCCAGCTAATTTTTTATTTTTAGTAGAGATGGGGTTTCTCCATATTGGTCAGGCTGGCCTTGAACTCCGTACCTCAGGTGATCCACCCACCTCAGCCTCCCAAAGTGCTGGGATTACAGCTGTGAGCCTCTGTGCCTGACCAATTGTTTTAATTTCTAGCTTCCACAAATAAATGAGGACATGCAAAGTTTGTCCTTCCATGCCTGGCATAGTTCACTTAACATAATGACCTCCAGTTCTATTCACTGTTGCAAATGACAGGATCTTATTCCTTTTTATGGCTGAATAGTACTCCCTTGTGTCTATGTACCACATGTTCTTTATCCATTCATCTGTCAATGATGGACACTTAGGTTGTTTCCAAATCTATTTATGGTGAGTAGTGTTGTAATAAACATGGGAGTGAAGATTTCTCTTTGATATACTGATCTTTCTTTCTTCCTTTTTTAGAGACAGAATCTTGCTTTGTTGCTCAGGTTGAAGTACAGTGGCATGATCACAGCTTGCTGTAGGCTCCACTTCCTGTACTCAAGCGATTTTCCCAAGTAGCTGGACTACAGGTGCATGCCAGAGCACCTGGCTAATTTTAAAATTTTTAGTAGAGATGATGTCTTGTTGTGTTCCCTAGGGTGCTCTCAAATTCCTGGGCTCAAGCAGTCCACCAGCGTCAGACTCCCAAAGTGCTGAGATTGTGGCGTAAGCCACTGCACCTGGCCCTGATTTCCTTTCTTTTAGGTATATACCTAGCAGTGGGCTTGCTGGATCATATGGTAGCTCTATATTTAGTTTTTGAGGAACCGCTCTGCTGTTCTCCACAGTGGTTGTACTGATTTACATTCCCACTAACAGTGTATGAGGGTTCCCTTTTGTCCACATCCTTACCAGTATTTGTTATTGCTTATCTTTTGGATATAAGCCATTTTAACTAGGATGAGATGATATCTCATAATTTTTTTAATATTTAAAGATTTTTTAAAAATATGAAATGCTTCATGAATTTGTATGTCATCTTTGCATAGGGACCATGCTAATCTCTATATTGTTCCAATTTTAGTATATGTGATGCTGAAGCGAGCACCCACTGTAGTTTTGATTTGTGTTTCTCTGGTGATCAGTGATGTTAAGCACGTTTTCATATACTTTTTTTTTTTTTGCCATTTGTATATTTTCTTTTGAGAAATGTGTATTCATATCTTTTGTCCATTTTAATTGGATTATTAGATTTTTTTCCTATTGAGTTGTTTGAGCTTACACATTCTTATTAATCTCCTGTCAGATAGATAATTTGTAAATATTTTCTCCCATTTAATGGATTGTCTCTTCATTTTGTTGATAGTTTCCTTTGCTGTGCAGAAGCTTTTTAACTTGATGTGATCCCATTTGTCCATTTTTGCTTTGGTTGCCTGTGCTTTTCGGGTATTCTTTGTGTCTTTTTTTTTTTTTTTTTTTTTTTTTTTTTTT
>NW_016107359.1:4888909-4902483 GCF_001604975.1 Cebus imitator
GCCTCGGCCTCCCAAAGTGCTGGGATTACAGGCTTGAGCCACCGCGCCCGGCCTTGTGTCTTTTTTTGATAGAGCCCTGGCTGAAGTGCAACTGATCTTTAAACTTTTCTCTTCAGTGAAATTAAACTACAAGTGGAAAGTCTTCTGAAATGTGGCCAGAGTTCAAGAATGTTCAAATTCTTCATCCACCAAATGCACATGTTGTAATTAGACATGTTTCTCTCTTTGCCCACAGTGCCTGATATATTTCCTTTGAGGGATAATTAGGGAAGGGGTGTGGTTCATCCCCAAAATAATCCTGAAGTAGTCACATTTTTCAGATCCTTATAGTTGGCAGTTTTGTTTTCTTGCATTAAAATAATGCTGTGCAGACACTATGCCTCTTTGTTGTAGTCTGACTCTAAACATGTTTTGTAACAGAGGATAAGGCTCTGACCTAAATTGTGGATGGTTTTTTAAAAGATAAAGATAAGGCTGCGCATGGTGGCTCATGCCTGTTATCCTAGCACTTTGGGAGTCCGAGGTGGGTGGATAAGAAGGTGAAGAAATTGAGACCACCCTAGAGAAACCCTGTCTCTACTAAAAATACAAAAATACCAAAGTTAGCAGGGTGTGGTGACAAGAGCCTGTAGTCCCAGCTACTCAGGAGGCTGAGGCAGGAGAATTGCTTGCAGTGGGAGGTGGAGGTTGCAGTGAGCCAAGATCGTGCCACTGCACTCTAGCCTGGGCAAGACTCTGTCTCAAAAAAAAAATTAAAAAAGGTAAGAGTAGGAAAGGGTGGGAAAGCAATGTATTTTTAAGTATGTAGGTTTTACCAAGTAATCATGCTATGTAAAAGGCAGATGAGCAGCATTGAGGCATAACTTACGTGCTTCTGAGATCCCTGGGTCTGGTAACCTATTCTTGGCTTACCCAGTGGGAGGAGTTCCTCAGGACACTTTTCTGAGTTGTCCTCTCCTGTTTCTACCCTGTTTTCCCTTATGTTGCATTTCTCTGAAGTGCCCTGGTGTATGTCATGCTGTTGCTTATTTCTTTGTATGGGTTTTGGTAATTGGGAAATCTCAGTTTCTTAGACACCTGTTTGTTGGTGGATGACTGAGCTGCCAGAACAACCTTTACACCTTATGATGTAATGATACCTGTATCTGGTGATAAGCTTGTTCTTGGTTGATCAGATAGCTTCAGCAGTGGTGGCTTTCAGTATGCCAGAGAATCTGTGAAGAGTCAGCACTTTGTGTTAGAAACAAAAGTGCTTAACTGGATAAGGTATTTTAAGATCATGCTTTTAAACATGATGAGCTTACTTTCTTTCCTTGTGATCAGAAAGGACTGGCATCGGACAGCATAAAATGAGGACTAGTAGTTAACTCTGACTTTTAAAATTGGATTGCTGCCAGAGTAAAATGGCTTCTTCTATCCTTGACTATTCTAAATCAGTGAATGTGACAGTTAAAACCTTGAACCATAATTTAAGAGCTTTGATCACGCTTTGAAAACTCTACTCAGAGGGTTACAAATTGGTAAAGCTAGTTAAGCGGGCAGCTGATGGCTCTGAAAGTTGAGATGAACAGGAGGGAGGGATCTGGGGCTATCTTGATGGTACCTGATGGCTGGTACCTAAAAACATCACAGCACCCCCAACCCCAGCCCAGCCCCAGACACAGGGTGCAAAGGATGTTGGTGCCTCTGTGAGGGGACCTGCTGGGTGCTGAGCTCTGCTCTAGGGAGCGATGTGGTTACAGTTTAGGTACCAAATCCATCTTTCTTGTTAAATAAAACATCTGTTTGAGTTATTATTCCAGGAGCCATAAGCATTCTTTGTAGAAAAATAAGGTACAGATAAACAAAAACTTTTCTTTTTTTCTTTCTTTTTTTTTGGAGGCCGAGTCTCGCTCTGTCTCCCAGACTGAAGTGCAGTGGCACAATCTTGGCTCACTGCAACCTCCGCCGCTCAGGTTCAAGTAATTCTTCTGCCTCAGCCTCCTAAGTAACTGGGACTACAGGCACCTACCACAATGCCCAGCTAATTTTTGTGTTTTTAGTAGAGACAGGGTTTCACCATATTGGCCAGGCTGGTCTCGAACTCCTGACCTTGTGATCCACCCACCTCGGCCTCCCACAGTGCTGGGATTACAGTCATTAGCCACTATACCCTGCTAACAAAAACATTTTTTAAAGAAAAATTATAAACATAAACAACTTGGAGTGTATTCTATACACCTCAAGCAGATATATGTGTAGGTATATATGCATTTTTTTAACCAAATTGGGATTAATATTGTTGATCATATTTTGTAATCTGCCTTTTTTCACCAAAAATATATATTGTAAACACCTTTCCATGTCAGTCGTTATCCCACAATGTCATTTTAAATTAGACCTCTGACCAGGCAAAATTTAGCTTTCAGAGGGTAGCTATACTTGTACCCATTTTGTGGGCATTCCAAATAGGGTGAAAATGTACTTTCTAAGAGTTTAGATCAGTGTTTGACCTGAATGAACTAATAATAGTTAATGAGTACTTGCTTGTGAATTTTTAGCTTTGGAAGAGAATTTAAAGATAATATACTCTGCCTCCATTATACTTTTCCTCCATTACACAGATGTGGAAACTGAGGCCCTGTAAAGTTTAATGTCTTGCATGTGGACACAGTGTTATTGCAGAACAGAGATAAAAACTGTCTCCTAATAGCCAGCAGTGCCATGTTAAACCAGGATCACAGGAGCTTAGGAAAGGTTTTATATAGATGTGGGAAGAAAAGCCAAGAGAGATAAAGATTGAGAAGAGTAAAAAAAGTGTGGTGTGGCCAGGTGCAGTGGCTCACACCTGTAGTCCCAGCAATTTGGGAAGCGAGGTGGGCTTATCATGAGGTCAGGAGTTCAAGACCAGCCTGGCCAATATGGTGAAACCCTATCTCTACTAAAAATACAAAAATTAGCTGTGTGTAGTGGCGTGCACCTGTAGTCCCAGCTACTTGGGGGTATTGAGGCAGGAGAATCACTTGAACCTGGGAGGCGGAGGTTGCAATGAGCCAAGATTGTGCCACTGTACTCCAGCCTGGGTGAAGAGCGAGACTCTGTCTCAAAAAAAAAAAAAAAAAAGGTGTTAATAGCTGTTTTTTATTTTTTCATTTATCCCTCAGGAGAAAGAATGCATTTTGTTGCCTAGTTCTTATTTAAGGCCATTTCTTATGGTCAGGAGAAGTGAATGAATATATGATCCTGTATTCTTCCCTCAGTTATGACTGTGGATATATACAAAACAAAAATGAATAATTACTAGTATTTATTAGGCACTTCTGTGTTCCAGGAACTATGTATATCTCATTTCCCCCTTTCAACAATTTCAAGAAGGGAATACTGTTACTACCTGTCTTTTTTGGTTTTAGTTGTGGAAACAGACTCAGAGAAGTTGAGTACCTTATTTAAGGTCATGGGGTTTGTGCCAGTGTTTAAACTAGAGCAGTCTGACCTCGGGACCCATTCTCTTATCCTTATATTTATGAATGTAAGGAATATTATTAGTGAAACATGCTTATATCATGAGTAGCCTTTGCACAATAGAATGCTTCCTTATTAGTGTTCTGGCAGCACTTTCTTTCTTGGCTTTTGTTAGATTGTCAGCCAGGAAACTGCTGAACAGATATAGGGATCTCTTGGTTGTTTTAGGTCTCTAGAGCTGGTGTTTTTGAAAAATAGAATTAATTAGTTGAACAGATAGTTACTCAGCACCTGCTATATCCCAGATATTATTCTAGGTATTGAGTGGGGATACATCCATTTACAGAACAGATAAAATTATTAGGATGATTTTTGTTGGACTACTAACTTTGATGTCTTTGGTGGATAGATGATACCAAGAAGAGATTGCCTTGTCTTAAAAAAACTTCTGCCTTGGTCCTAGCAGTAAAAATACCTTTAAAAACAAAATCTAGATCCTTTGCCTTATTTTTTTAAGAATTCATAACCTGGCCAGGCACGGTGGTTCACGCCTGTAATCTCAGCATTTTAGGAGGCCGAGGTGGGTGGATCATGAGGTCAAGAGTTCGAGACCAGCCTGGCCAATATGGTGAAACCCCATGTCTATTTAAAATACAAAAATTAGCCGGGCACAGTGTCCTGTAATCCCAGCTACTCGGGAGGCTGAGGCAGGAGAATCACTTGGGTGGAGGTTGCAGTGAGCCAAAATCACGCCACTGCACTCTAGACCGGGCGACAGAGCAACACTCAGTCTCAAACAATGAACAAACAAACAAACAACAACAAAAAAAGGAATTCATAACCTTTTCTCCATTTTCAGCTCATTTTTAAAATCTCCCAGAACTCACCCAGCTGATTTCTTAATAGCATTATTTTCTCCTTGAGCTTGAAGGTCATTGGTAGGCCAGCAGAAGACATTAAAAGTCCTTCCTGAAATGGTCACTTTCTTAGCTGTGGCTTTAGCCTGATGATCTGTCCAAAGCTTCTGCTTTTTCTCTCCTGCCTGTGCTTTCTGCGGCATCTCCCTGGGTCTTATCCAACACAACGTCTGCAGATGGAGCCTCAGAAAGCATCATGAGGCTCTGTCAAGCAGCACTTCCTGCAGCGTCAAGCAGCGCTTCCTGCATCCTGATCAAACAGCTGCCACATGGACAGCCACTGTCTTAGAGAAGATACTCTTCTGTACCCTACTTCCAGCAGAAATGTTAAAATTAGGGCTACCATCAGAATTTTAGGCCTTGGGGACCCCATACTTAGAAGTTTAAAGTTCTGGGTCTTTCTCTAAACATCCTCAACACGATGTTGGATGTTCTTCCACATTAAACCACCCTATGTGATGGTGTGCTTTAGAGAAAATTCTATTATTATAGGGGCCAAAGAACTTCTTATCGCTACCAAAAAAAGTATACCTTATTATGATAAAGACAATATAGTAAAGTTGCAGAGTTTGAAAGTTAGAAAAAGAAAGCTGCCAATGATGGCAGCTTATAACCAAAGCAATGATTCCATTTTTAAGAATGCCTGTGCTTTGTTCATGAGTGTGTATCTCATATGGTTGCATTCGTAATTGTGTAAAAATTTGTAGCCTATACATGTGGTTGTCATGTTGAAGATTTTATGCTTGATCCATATTGATAGAGTATATAGGTTAAATTGTTTTTTCAGTAAATATTCACCCTCAGTTTCACATCAAGTTGTGCTTGTGACTTCTCATGTGGTTTTTTCTTTTTTTTTTAAGATGACAAAGAGGGCAGTGGGTTTGCAGGCATTGACAAGAGAACATGCAGGCTCTGAAAAGGGCTCAAGCTGAGATCTTGGCTTTGTTAGGATTATGCCCACAACAGCTATCTGTGGGGCCTACGTGAGGCTTAACAAAGAGCAGAGGTAGACATCTCTGGTAGAAGGAGTTTTGATCAACTACAAATTCAGCAACACTGGTAAGCCGAAGTTGTCTCAGCCTAGCACCCTGAGTTTGCTCTCACTGAGTCAAGTTTACGGTAGATGAGTGCTATGTAAAAATGTCTTCTGAGCTTTCAAAATGAATCATTTAAAATAAACGTATTGAGATTGGGAGGCAGGATTGAACTGGAATAATTCTTTTAACCTCTTATCTTCTGTTGCTTTGGGAGAAAGAACAGGGGAAGTGGAAATGGGGATTCTAGGAGGGTGTACAGCGGTGGGAGAGATGGAGAGCCCCAGGGCCTCACCCTTCCTTTATTTCCCTTTGCTTACCTCCTGTATCAAAACTCTAAGAAAAGCAAGAGCTTGTCAGTAGCCCTTCATACTAGTTATAATTCCAGTTCCTTTAAGCTTCACTTATATTTCTACCTCAATAATGGGAATTATGGTATGCCCATGTTACATAATAGATATGTGTGAATATTTATGAATATCAAATACCATTATGTATGTGAAGCCTTAGTACAGGATACTTAGCACATAGTTAACCTTTAATAGATGTGGGCCATTATTGTTATTCAGAAGTTTCATCAGTCACTTGGATGGTTTCAGAAAGTGCTTAATCATTAATCTTGATGGCAGAAATCTTGCCCAGCTAAGGTATTAATAAAAGGGGAGTATTTTGTTGTTGTGATTGTTGCAATGCTGTCATGCCAGGAAAGTTTGCTGTGTGGTAACTCTTTCTTAGAATAGTTTTCATTATCTCTAAAAGTTTCTTTTCCTTGTTCCTTTATACATTTACGAATAACCTGATTATATTTAAAATTCCAACCTAATGAGAGCACTTAGTTGTTGACTTTTTTCATTATTAACATTTAGCCTTTGACTTTTTGCTAGTTTCATTGTGTGGACTTATTTTTCTTCCCTCTTCCCTAATTTCTTTTTTTTTTTTTTGAGACGGAGTCTTGCTCTTTCGACCAAGCTGGAGTGCAGTGGCGTGATCTTGGCTCACTGCAACCTCTACCTCCAGGTTTGAGTGATTCTCCTGCCTCAGCTTCCTGAGTAGCTGGGATTACAGACATGTGCCACCACGCCCGGCTAATTTTTGTATTTTTAGTAGAGATGGGGTTTCACCGTATTGGCCAGGCTGGTCTTGAACTCCTGACCTCGTGATCCACTTGACTCGGCCTCCCAAAGTACTAGGATTATAGGTGTGAGCCACTGCGCCTGGCCCCTCTTCCTTAATTTCAAATGGTTTCTCTTCAAAGGTTAAATTTTGTCCATTTATTACAGTGGTTCACTTAAGATATGAGTAAATCAAATTAAGTAAAATCATAAATAGTATAAATAAAATCAAATTATCTCTGGAAGTAATTACTCTGTGTATTTCAAAGGCAGTTATAAAACCATGCTGTTTTGATTTTACATTTAAATGCCTTTCCTAAAATAATAGCCATAGTTTTTTCCCTCTCATGCCCTGTCATTCTTCATTTCCTGTAGACCTGGCTGGTGGACAGGCTTTCAGAGATGGCATGCCAAACCTCAGTTGTTTGCTTGTTGGTAAGGGAGGGTTTCAGCCTTAAGATGGGGCTTAGCATGTGTGGGGGCAAGGGAAGCCCTGGCCACAATGATGAAATATGTTGAAGATGACCTTTCTCTTGTGACAGATTGCCAGCTCCTGTTTCAGACAATTTGTTGTTGTTGTTTCCCATATTTGCTTTTGCTAAGAGTTTTAAAATACTTGAGAATACTTGAAGTGAATGAGCCCAGTTTTTCAAATAAAAAATCTATTATCTACTATTCCTCCAAACATAAAGTTGAATCCTTTAAGATCAACTTCCCAAAGTGTCCCTGTACTTGGGAGAAGTAATGATTCCCTTTTACTCGTGGTCTCCCCAGAAATATGTGCCTGCTGTCTATGCAAACCACTGGGAATAGCACTTTCCCTAGGGAGTCAATCAGTCTGTGGTATTGGGTGTCTTGTTAGTTAAAGAAGGGAATCTGTGGCTCAGATCCCAGGGATGAGTTGTTTGGCATCAGTAGGTGCTTCTGTTTTATCTCTGAGGGACTCCTGGGCTAGCCTCAGTGTTTATACTGTGTGCCTTCTCCTTTGATGCCCAAATGTATTCTCTTGGCCCCTCTTTTTCTCACTCTTTACCTACCTACCTTCCTTCCTTCCTTCCTATATACCTGTCATCTGTCTGCAGCCCCCAGCCCCACCCCAGCTTGCCTAGATTAGCTTCAAGTTCACTTGCCCTACATATCTTTTTTCTTTCTTTCTTTTTTTTTTTGAGATGGAGTCTTGTTCTATTACCCAGGCTGCATTGCAGTGCTCACTGCATCATCCTCCGCCTCCCAGACTCAAGCAATTCTCCTGCTTCAGCCTCCTGAGTATCTGGGACTACAGGTGCACACCACCATGACAAGTTAATTTTTGTGTTTTTAGTAGAGACAGGGTTTCACCATGTTGGCCAGACTAATCTTGAACTTCTGACCTCAGGTGATCCACCTGCCTCAGCCTCCCAAAGTGCTGGGATTACAGGTGTGAGCCACTGTGCCTGGCCCCTACAAATCTCTTTATGCAGCTTTACGTTCTGGAGAAGAGAAGTGGTTGCTTTTTCTCTTTTTGTTTTAATGATCACTTTCTGCTACCTGCTGAGTATAGAAGATGGTCCATGCTAAAAGGGTAACAGGAGGAACCTGGTGTACCTGTAAGTAGTGCCTGAGGAGTGCAGTAAATGTGGCAGATGTAATCTGGGTGGCAGATAGAGAAGGGTTACGGGAGCTCTGGGGTGCATGAGAGAGGCCCTCAATGTGTTGTGTGTGTGGCTGTCTCTGTGGCTGGTCCTGTTGCAGAGGAACAGCTGAGGAATAAACCAACCGCAGTAGGAGTTTGGGGATTGGAACAAGGTGTCATAGCATTGTGGAAGAGACTTTGATTTTGGAAAGTTCCGATCCAGGCTCAGCCACTTGATGGTGACCTTAGATATGTAACTTCACCTCTCTGAGACTTCCTCTTCTTACCTGTAACGTGAATAGGTATCTTCTCTGTAGGCTTATTTTGAGGATGAGAAGAAATAAACCATATATACCCAGCTAAGGACCTGACACATGGCAGATACTCAACAACTGCTAGATGCTTTTATTATTAATAACTTAATAGTAATTTATTAATAATAAACTGGAAGATTTATTAATAATGAAGTGGAAGATTTTTTATTTGAGTAACATTTTTATGTATCTCCATTTGCTGAGCACTGTTAAAATTAGGAATCCAAAGAAACAGTCTGTGTACTCAGGAAGGAGCCTCACATTCTGTTGGAGAGATGGCCAGTTACCAGAGTTCTCTGCACAGAGGTCCGAGCTGCTTACTTATGAGGGAGGCATGTCCAGGTGCTCAGGGGACACAGAACAGGACCCACTGCAGAACCTGACGCAGCATCCAGTCTGATGCAGAAGCTGTGTAGGACTTGGAAAGGTCAATATTAAAGCAGGATTTGGTGTGGGGAGGAGGGAGGCAAGACGGGTGTGAGAGGCTCATAGCTGTGTTAGGACCTGGTAGCATCTTTCCCCATCCCTTATGTAAGATGTGTACACACATCTGTGATGGTGAGAGGGAAGTCTTGAGGAATAGAATCCAAGGGGCGCTGCTAGGACATGCAGGCGTATCTCCCAGATTCTTTGAGGATTCCTTCTTTCTGTGACATGCTGCTGTACCATAGATCAGTCTGGCCTTTAATGAGCCTGTGGGCACCTCTCATCTGTCTCCTAGTTCCTCTTGCCTTCTCTCTGTTCTTTTAACTCCTCCCAGCCCTTCCCCTAACTTAATGTTTATAGAGCAGTTTTAGAGGAGGGGGGAGGGGGGAGGCACAGACGGCAATGCCATGTGTCTCTGCAGCTGCTGTCAGTCACATCCGTTAGCTTAAATTATAAAGCAGTGACAGCCCCATAACTGCCACCTGACACCTTTTTTCTGGCACTTGTACATATCCCAACAGAACAATCTTTACTTTCAGTATAATGTGGTAGTTACGAGCATGGCTTTGGTGTCACACAGAGCTTTTCTACTTGCTAATGGTGAATTTGGGCTGGGTATTTAACTTCTCTGAGCCTCAGTTTTCTGATCTGTGAAATGGGAATAATAATAAAAGTATCTAGCCCATAAGGTTGCTGTTAGTCTTAAGTGATGCAATCTGTGGAAAGCTGTTTACACAGTACCGGGCATGTAGTGAACATTTATTAAATGTTATTTAGTTGCTATTATTCCTCACCACTCCAGAAGCTGCAGCTATGTGTATGTGTATGTGTGTTCACATTCATATGTGTGTTCTTTGGGCCACCAGTGCAGGTCCTGAATGTGGCAAGACTTGATCTCACTTCCTTCCAGCATTGTTCCTCCCTGGCATCCTGTGTGTGTGTCTGAAGCCAGGCATGCTGAACCTCTTATAGGACTGTGCCATACCCACCATGAGTGTACGTAGAGAGCCTCCCTTCTTGCACAGTTTTCTTTTTCAGTGAGTCGCTTCATGGATTTTCTTTCTGTCCTGTAACATTATCTTCCTTGGGGTTTGGGCAGTATGTTAAGTCCAGAGCTTGATACCTGCAATTCAGCTTGGCTTCCCTCTCCTTTCAAGTCAGCCTTCTGCCAACAGCACCCTTCTTTCCCTAATCACTCATGCCAGACCAGTCACAGCCCCTACTATGCCTTTGTGGGGCCCTCTGTGGTGATGTGTCTGTATTTCCATGGCCACCCTCTGTTTAGCATCTCCTGGTGCCTGCGACCACCTACCACAAGAGCTTGGCTGGCCTCTCTACCTCCCACTGTTCCCTGTCTGTACCACACCCAGATGCCCACATACCATGGCCAGCCTTCTGAATGTGGCCTTCATGGTGTCATTTTCCCATTTAAGAGTAAGAGCCCTCCACGCTCTGTGCCCCTTCCACTGATCCAAATGCTAACCAGATTTCAAGGCACACCCACGATCCTGCCTGCTTCTGGTTCTGTTGAAGGAGTGTCAGCTTGGATTTGGCTCTAGCCATTTCTTTTCTGTGTGACCTTTTGCTTCCTGAGACAGGTCCTTATCGCATCAAGCCTGCCGACCCTCTTTGGGTATGGTTCACAGATAATAAGAAGACCAAGCCAGTTAACTGTTTGGTGAGATCAAGTCTGTGGGATCTGAGACTTATATTGGTATTTGGGTCCTACCATTTCTTTTCTAATATGAAATTTATTTATTTATTTATTTGTTTGTTTGTTTGGGAGAGTTGAATGAGGTGTTTGGATTGTTTAAAGGCCTAGCAAATGCCTGGTGAGAGTGATCCTTGCTAAGAATCATAAATGAGTAATGCTTTCACTGCACTTCGAGAAATGATGAGCTGTCAAAACAGAGTGAGGAATTTAGTTTGCATCTTAATGAGCAGATACTTTCTTCCTTCAAAAAAAAAATGTGAGGCCAGGAAAAAAGCAGTGTGAAAAAAATGTGAAAAAAGGATTTAGAATGGCCCAGTGAATAAGTATTGCTTAGCTGTTGGGGGTGGTGAATTGTCCAAGGTCATTGCCTGTTTCCCTGCCCTGGAGACTTGTTACAACCGAAAGGACATTTGAAGGTATTACTCTGTAATAGGAAAAAAGTTGAAGATTGGTGGTTGCCTAAGGTTAGGGGGACAATGTAAACAGGGATTAAATGGGGAATAATGGGTCAGCTTTGGGATGAGGTACTTTGCCTTAAAATATTCCTTTTGGGGTGATGAAAATGATCTAAAATTGATTGTAGTGATGATTGTACAACTCTGTGAATATACTGAATACCATTTCAACGCTTTATATTATTAAACATTATATTAAATACTTTGGCGAATTGTATGGTTGGTAAATTATATCTTTTTTTTTTTTTTAAAGAGACAGTGTTTCCCCCTGTCAGGCTGGAGTGCAGTGACATGATTATAGCTCACTGCAGCCTCCAATTCCTGGAATCAAGGGATCCTCCCACCTCAGCCTCCTGAGTAGCTGAGACAATAGGCACATGTCACTGACTGTAACTTTTTTTTTTGGTAGGGACAGGGTTTCACTATGTTTCCCAGGCTAGTCTCAAACTCCTGGCCTCAAGCAATCCCTACTCCCCCACCACCTCAGCCTTCCAAAATACTGGGATTACAGACAAATGTAAATTGCCATGCCCAGCCAATTATACCTTTTTTTTTTTTTTTTGAGACAAGGTACTTGCTCTGTTGCCCAAGCTGGAACGCAGTGGTGTGATCTCAGGTCACTGCAATCTTCCTACCTTAGCCTCCCAAGTAGCTGGAATTATAGATACACACAACATGCCCAGGTAATTTTATTCATTTTTTGTAGAAACAAGGTCTCGCTATGTTGCCCAGGCTGATCTTGAACTCCTGGGCTCAAGAGATCCTCCCGCCCTCAGTCTCCCAAAGTGTTGGGATTACAGATGTTAGCTACTGCGACTGACCCCAATTATATCTTAATAAAGGTTTTTTTTTTTTTTTTTTTTGAGACAGAGTTTTACTCTGTCATCCAGGCTGAAGTGCAATGGCATGATCTCTGCTCACTGCAACCTTCACCTCCTGGGTTCAAGCAATTCTCCTGCCTCAGCCCCCCCAGTAGCTGGGATTACAGGCATGTGCCACCATGACCGGCTAATTTTTTTTTTTTTTTAGTAGAGACAGGGTTTCATTCTGTTGGCCAGGCTGGTCTCGAACTCCTGACCTCAAGTGATCTGCCAGCCTTGGCCTCTCAAAGTACTGGGATTATAGGCATGAGCCACCATGCCCGGCCTTAATAAAGCTTTTACAAAGACAGAGTTTAAAGGTCAAAAGCACTAAGCCTGGTGTCGGAACTGGTACTAAGTTCTGGCTTTACCATCTATTTAGTTTTGTGGACCTGGGTTTATTATTTAAACCCTTAACGCTTCTTTGGCCTTATCTAAAGTGGGGATGAAAATGCCGTACAGATTGTTTTCAAGATAAGTGACATAGGACATTGAAAGTGGACATAGTAAACTCCAATGACATATTTTTATTTATTTAAGTTAGGCATGTATCATTGTGGATAATAGATGCTTAGTCTGAAATGCTCTGCAGAGTTTCCAGGTAGCCCTCTGAAATGAATACACATTGAGTATTTCTAATCTGAAAATCCAAAATCCCTTCCTTTGGAGTGTCATGTTTGGATTAAAAATATTCAACTTGTACATTTTAGGGTTGAGAACTGATTTGCATAACACATAAACAGCAGAATACTGGAAGACCAGGTACCAGGTTGGGTTTGTGTATGTGGTTTGTTCCCTTGAGACCAGACATTGTCAGTTAGCTTCTTACTACATGTCCGCCTCCCTGGCTTCAGATGCTGTTTGTTCTCTTGGTTTGTTGTCAGAGTAATTGTTGCTTATAGCTGCCAAAGGCAGTAAGTAGTTAGTGGAATAGAGCTGTGGTCAGCACCAAAGCTGCCTCCTGTCATGTTTTCAGAAGCTTGGAGAATGAGCCTGCTAGTTAGGCCTGCTCTAGAGAGCCACGCCCTCTGGCCAGGAGTGAGGGACCAGCAGCCCTGGGAATCAGCTTCAGGAAACAAATCCTGTTTTGGTTTTTAGCTTCCTACAGCTAGATAGTGGATGAATTCATTCAATCTTTAGTCTATATTCTCAGGGAGAAGGCTCCAAATTTCAAGTCTGACCTTGAATATGTCCCTACTCTATCAGACCAGAATATTATTTCAGAAAGCCACCTAAGGTAAGGATGTGACAATAGTTCAGTAATACTTGGCACTAATGATACACTTAGGAATTTTTAATAGAGCAATTTCTTTAATTTCTTAAGAGCTATGCGTAGGATTGAAGAATATTACCAGGATCAAGAATTATTTGTCTCCTTGTATGTTTTCATGTGTCCATTCTTTCAGCAGACTTACTGACAATTTACTCTGTGTCAGGAATTATGTGCTGGGAGTTGAGGCTAAAAATCCATAAGGGTTCAGCCTTAGCCCTCAGTTTGTATCATTAGTTGGCAAGACAGACAAGGTAAGAGACTCTTGCAATTCAGTGTGAAAAGTGTTGTGCTTGGCCGGGCGTGGTGGCTCACACCTGTAATCCCAGAACTTTGGGAGGCTGAGGTGGGCAGATTACTTGAGGTCAAAAGTTGGAGACCAGCCTGGACAACATGGTGAAACCTCGTCTTTACTGAAA
>NW_016107359.1:4902570-4913045 GCF_001604975.1 Cebus imitator
TATATATATATATATATATATTTGCCAGGTGTGGTGGTGGGTGCCTATAATCCCAGCTACTAAGGAGGCTGAGGCATGAAAATCTCTTGAACCTGGGAGACAGAAGTTGCAGTAAGCCGAGATTGTGCCACTGCACTCCTGCATAGGTAACGGGGAGACTCTGTCTCCAAAAAAGTGCTGTTCCGGAGGCATGTACAGAGTGTGGTTTGGGTATCTAGCAAAGGGGCACCTCAGCGTTCTGACAGAAGGAGCTTTAATCAGAGAAGCCCTCACAGGACCTGAACTGTGTGGACAGTGGTTTGGACAGTGAGTTGGATGGACAGGAGTGGAGATAGTGGGTTGGGTGGTCCCAGTGGACGCAGTGGGGGCCAGTTGGAGGCAGTGCAACTGGCATTCAGGAGTATGCAAGGTAGGAGATGATGGTGGCCCGGAGTCAGAGTGACGACAGGGATGGATAGACATGGGCAATTTGGAGCTGTTAAGACAGTGGAGCACAGGATGTGAGAGGCAGGGAGTAGGTAAGAGTGACTCCCAGGTTTCTGGTTTGGCCAGCTGGGTGGCTGGCCCCGAACCAGAGCTCAAAGGAGCAGGTTTGGCAAGGGGTGGTAATGAGCTGATTTTGAAATGTAAATTTGAAGGATCTGAGGGACATTCTGGTGCAGGTGGCCAGGAGGCTGTTGAGGTGTCCAGGCCTGGAGCTCTGAAGGCAGATCTGGAGTGAGGTACCTCTTAGGGATCATCGGCCTACATTGTTGAAACACTTTTGAGTGGGAGAGCTCATCCAGGGAACACAGGGTTTGTGAGGAGGGAAGAGGACCCTGCCCAGAAAGGAGACTTGACCAAGAGGAGCCTGAGAGAGTGTTGGCGTGTATTAGTCAGGGTTCTCTAGAGGGACAGAACTAATAGGAGATATATATATATATATATATATATATATATATATATATGTATGTATGCATTATGTAATTGTATTTGGGTTGGAGATTAATAAACTCCATATGTAGATTCAATCAAGTTGACCTTCAGTATTAACCATCACAGGTCCACCCCTTGTCAGCTTGAACCCATACACATCTCCTGAGATTATACATAATCTTCAAATAAAGACAATAATAAGGTCATAATACAGCTACCCTTCATACAACCAGAAACTCACCAATCCCCAACCCCAAATACCATTACATAAAGTTAACAATACTTAAATGCTGATATGAAGTCATAAATCTTATGTCACATGATAAAGGAAATAAAAGAACTATTTACATGTGTAAACATGTTTTTAACAAAAGAAGAAGGAAATACTCATGACAGTTACAGTTCTCGTTTCTGCAGCTGGTCACATGGTCATAGCTGGTATTAATGACTACCTTCTTCTACTACCCATTCTTTATTCCCTTTGCCTTCAGCAAACATCTCAGCAGGTCGTGTTTTTTATTTTTTTTTTTCTCTAGTGGAGTGACCCAAACCTTTATTCCTGAGGAGTATGGATCATTTGTAGTCCTGCTTGGAATGAGCTGTTGTAGTTTTCCATTGACCTTAATCACAGGGCTTGGTAATACTAAGAGACATCCTAACGGACTCCTGTATTCCATGCATACTCTTCCTTACCTCCATTATGGAGAGTAGACTGATTTCATCTTGATATTCACGGTTAGTCACCCCAGCCAACACTGTTGACTTAAAGGTAGGAGGAGCCCAGAGTGTCCAGGTGGCAATCTTAACTTCCATCTTAATGGAATCGTTGTGTCTCCTGGTGGCAGCATTTCTCCCTCTGGAACCAAGACCTCTAGACCAGTAGAACATAATGTCACAGGGATAGGAAGCAAAAATTTTGCTAGTGGATCACTAGGGATGATGGTAAGTGGTGCCACTTCCACTTCTACCTCTTAATTCCTAGACCCGTGAATTCTGGCTATGGGAGAAACGGTACCATATATTGAATGCTGATTCAGAGCATACATGGTCTTCTGGAGAACTTTTTCCCAGCCCTGCAGAGTATTGTCACCTAGTTAGGGTTGTAATTGTGACTTCAAAAAGCCATTACACCGTTCTATCACTCCAGCTGCTTCTAGATGCTGGGGAACATGGTAAGACCAGTGAATTCCATGAGTATGAGCCCACCGCTGCACTTCTTTAGCTGCAAAGTGAATGCCTTGTTCAGAGGCAATGCCGTGTGAAATACCCTGATGGTAGATAAGGCATTCTGTGAGTTCACAGATGGTAATCTTGGCAAAAGCATTCTGTATAGAAGAGCAAACTCATATCCAGAGTAAGTGTGTGTTCCAGTGAGGACAAACCTCTGCTCTTTCATGATAGAAGAGGTTCAGTATAATCAGCCTCCCACCAGGTAGCTGGCTGATTGCCCCAAGGAATGGTGCCATATTGAGGGCTCAGTGTTGGTCTCTGCTGCTAGCAAACTGGGCACTCTGCAGTGGCCGTAGCCAGGTCAGTCTTGGAGAGTGGAAGCCCATGTTGCTGAGCCCATATGTAACCTTCATCCCTGCCACCACGGTCACTTTGTTTATGGGCCCATTGGGCGATGACAGGGTTGGCTGGGAAAGAGGCTGAGTGGTGTCCACAGAATGGGTCATTCTATCCACTTGATTATTAAAATCCTCCTCTGCTGAGGTCACCTGTTGGTGAGCACTCACGTGGGATACAGATACCTTCACAGTTTTTGACCACTCAGAGTTTTATCCACATACCTCTTCCCCAAATTTCAAAGTTCTGCCCATTGGGAAGGTTTCGCTTCACCATTGTCCTCCAGGGATGTCCTAGAAAGGGGCTGTAGTACTACAGCTGTCCACTTTGAGGTGATGCCTGCATATCGTGCAGAACCGTCTGTGAACCAGGCCCTAGTCTTCTCTTCCTCTGTCAGCTGATCATAGGGAACTCCCCACGAGGCCATCGGTGCAGGCTGGGGAAGAGAAGGCAGGGTAGCAAGAGTGGAGACCATGGGAGTTTGAGCCACTTTTTCATGTAACTTACTGTGCCTTCAGGGCCTGCCCAAACCCAGTCACATATATACCACTTCCATTTGATGATGAAATGCTGCTGTGCACATCCCACTTTATGGCTAGATGGGTCAGAAAGCACCAATTCATAATGGGCAGTTCAGGTCGCATGGTGACGTGACCCATAGTCAAAAGTTCAGTTTCTACCAAAGCCCAATAATGGGCCAAGAGCTATCTCTCAAAAGGAGAGTAGTTATCTGCAGAAGATGGAAGGGCCTTGCTCCAAAATCCTAGAGGCCTCTGCAGTGATTCACCTATGGGGGCCTGCCAAAAGCTCCAAATAGCATCCCTATCTGCCACTGACACTTCAAGCACCATTGGATCCGCTGGGTTTTATGGCCCAACTGGCAGAGCAGCTTGCACAGCAGCCTGGACCTATTACAGAGCCATCTCCTTTTCTGGACCCCACTCAAAACTGTCAGCCTTTCGGGTCATTTGATAAATGACCCAGAGTAACACACTCAAATGAGGAATGTGTTGCCTCCAAAATCCAGATAGGCCCGCTAGGCATTGTGCCTCTCAGCGGCCAAGTGCAGGAAATTTTCCTTTACCTTAGAAGGACTATCTCAACAGGCCCCACACCACTGGACCCCTAAAAATTTTACTGAGGTAGAAGGTCCCTGAATTTCAGTCGGATTTATTTTCCATCCTCTGGCATGAAAATGTGTCACCAATAAGTCCAATGTGTTTGCTATGTCTTGCATAATGTCATCAATGTAATGGACCAGTGTGATACCTCGGGGAAGCGAAATGCAATCAAAGTCTCTCTGAATAAGATTATGACACAAAGCCAGAGAGTTGATATATCCCTGAGGTAGGACAGTAAAGGTATATTGCCGGTCTTGCCAGCTGAAGGCAAATTGCTTCTGGTGGGCCTTATGGACAGGAATGGAGAAAAAGGCATTTGCCAAGTCAGTGGCTGCATACCAGGTACCAGGAGATTTGCCAATTTGCTAAAGCAATGAAACCACATCTGGTACGGCAGCTGTAATCGGAGTCACCACTTGGTTAAGCTTATGATAATCCACTGACATTCTCTAAGACCCGTCTGTCTTCTGCACAGGCCAAATGGAAGAGTTGAACAGGGATGTGGTGGGAATCACCACCCTTGCATCTTTCAAGTCCTTGATGGTGGCACTCATCTCTGTAGTCCCTCCAGGGATGCGATACTGTTTTCGATTTACTATTTTTCTAGGTAGAGGCAGCTCTAACGGCTTCCATTTGACCTTTCCCACCATAATAGCCCTCACTCTACCAGTCAGGCAGCCAATGTGGGGGTTCTGCCAGCTGCTAAGTGTGTCTATGCCAATTATGCATTCTGGCACTGGGAAAATAATCAGATGAGTCCGGGGACCCACTGGACCCACTGTAAGTCAGACCTGAGCTAAAACTCCACTAATTACCTGACCTCCATAAGCCCCTACTTTAACTGGAGGACCACAATGACACTTGGGGTACCCTGGAATCAACGTCAGCTCAGAACCAGTGTCCAGTAGTACCCAAAATGTTTGATCATTTCTTTTTTACTCAGTGCACACTTACCCTGGTAAAAGGCTGGGGGTCTCCTTGGGGAAGGATGAGAGAAAGATTCGCTGCATAAATTGTCGGTAATGTAGCGTGGTCTTTCCTCAAGGGGAACTGACCTCCTCTTCCTTCAAGGGGTGCTGGGTCTGTAAACTAGCTCAAGTCTGGAAATTGGTTGAGAGGCCGTGATTCTCTGTTTTTATAATTTGAACTAGTCTTTTGTCCATACAACCTGGAAGTTTTCTGTTTATATAAATTAAGTAGGAATGAAGTAGTCAGTTTCACTTCTAGGAACAGCATGATTAATTAGCAAAGGCCAGAGCTCTACACGAGTCAGACTATTCTTATTGCTGCTTTGCCTCTGCTGTCCATTACGGTAGCTATGCCCACCTTGCCTTTGACAGTTCAGTGCCGACACTTGGCCCCTGCCACCTCGGGATCCAGTTATTCCCATTGTATTTAAATTTTGTAGTTGAGCGACTGCAGTTCCCACTGTTAGATCTGACATACAGAGAAGAGCAATTATAGGGCTCTTCAAAGATGCAGGTGCTGCCCTCACAAATTAATTTTGCTAGGCGTTGGTTAAGGATATATCTTCTGGACCCTCCCAGCTCGGATCAGTACATCTAAAGTGACTAATCCATTCCACCATCCCAATCTCCCTAAGCCTTTGGATCTCTTCCTCTACATTAAACCAAAGGAGATCAGGCATTTCCAGCTTCTTCACAGTGGGCCATCTTTTAATCCATATTTCAGCTAACCAAGCATATAAACTATTAGAACCTTTTTTTTTTCCTCTCCCCAACTCCCCACCCCCCGCTGTCCCTTCCCTATTTCCCCCCAACAGACACCAGTGTGTGATGTTCCCCTCCCTGTGTCATGTGTTCTCATTGTTCAACACCCGCCTATGAGTGAGAACATGCGGTGTTCGTACCTTTTTTAACTCCCCGAGCTGCAACTTTAAATGCAGAGTCCCTACTTAGTGGGCCCAAATCAATAAAATCAGGCTGATCCAACTCTGTTTCTTCCACCATCATCCCATACCCTTAATATCCGTCCCATGTCTATTCTCTAGATTTCTGTTTATATAAATTAGAGAACTCAAACAGTTCTTTTTGAGTGTAGCACACCTCATCATGGGTCACACTCTCAACCTCACCTCACCTGCTGGGACTTTAGTTATAGGTCTGGAAGCAAACAGGGGTGTTGGGGGTGGCTCCTGAGGAGAATCAACATGATCTTGCCTGGCAGCTGCCTCAGGGGAGGCCATCAGTGTTGCCTCAGGCAGCTTAGAGTTTGTTTCAGACAAAGATGGAAAGGGTGATGGCAGGATGGGTCAGGGATGCGTTGTTTCCACTACTGGGGATGCTTCTTCTGGCAAAAACGGTTCATCAGGGTTTACAAACTCAGTGTCCCCAGCTTCATCAGGGTCCTCCCACACGTCCCATTACAAATAGCAAGGTGTCATTCTTTTCCAATCAATGCCCTCACCTTTTTTTTTTTTTTGAGACAGAGTCTTGCTTTGTCGCCACGCGCCAGGCTGGAGTGCAGTGGCACAAGCTCAGCTCACTGCAACCTCTGCTTCCTGGGTTCAAGCAATGCTCCTGCCTCAGTCTCCCAAGCAGCTGGCACTACAGGCACGCGCCACCACACCCAGCTAATTTTTGTATTTTTTAGTAAAGATGGGGTTTCACCATGTTGGCCAGGATGGTCTTGATCTCTTGACCTCGTGATCTGCCAGCTTCAGCCTCCCAAAGTGCTGGGAGGGAGCCAGGCGTGAGTCACCGCGCCTGGCTGCCCTCACTTTAACAGTAGACATCTGGTGAGGCTGTGCAGGCACCTTTCGTTGCGGGTCAGCCACTCACATGATACAAACTTGTGTCTGCGTTTCCACAATTCCAGCTCTTTCTCTGCAGGAGATAAGACTCTCACTCAGGGCAGTCTTAGCAGATTTGAGGCTCAGTATCTGCTTCTGAAGCTGGGAGATAGAATCCCTGAGTTCATCATTTTCTTTCATCATTTTGTCCACTGAACTTAGGAGCAACCAACCAGCTTCATTATGTCCCTTGGTTCTTCACATACGGTCAAAGGTATTATGTACAGAGTCACCAAACTCCTTGCCTGTCATGAGCAATGAATCAGGAGTGTCAAGTGCATTAATTTTGCATAACTTTCTAAACAGTTCAGGCCAAGGACTACCAGTGTTCTCCCTACCATTAGAAGTAGAGTCCTTAGCATTTTTGGGTTTGATACTAAGCAGCCAACTCCAGAAACCCCGCAATGAATGAAAAAACCCCATCCTTAATATTCTGTTCCTCTAGAACCTCTCCTGGTACCAAAATCTGTGTTAGGGTTCCCTAGATGGACAGAACTAACAGGATAGGATGTATGTATGTATATATGTATGTATGTGTGTGTGTGCGTGTATGAATATATGAATAAAGGGGAGTTTATTAAGTATTAAATTACATGAACACAAGGTCCCACAACAGGCTATTTGCAAGCTTGAGGAGGAAGGAGAGCTAGTCAAAGTCTCAAAACTGAAGAGATTGGAGTCTGATGTCTGAGGGCAGAAAGCATCTAGTATGAGAGAAAGATGTAGGCTGGGAGGCTAGGCCAGTTTTGCCTTTTCACATTTTTCTACCTGCTTTATATTCACTGGCAGTTGATTAGATTGTGCCCACCAGATTAAGGGTGGGTCTGCCTTACCCAGGCCACTGACTCAAATGTTAATCTCCTTTGGCAGCACCCTCACAGCCATACCCAAGATCAATATTTTGCATCCGTTAATCAAGTTGACACTCAGTATTAACCATCACATGGCCACTCTGCCTGGAACTAATTTCTGCTCTTTTTCAGGTCTCAGTATAAATGACACTTCCTGAGTTCAGCAGTCTTCTTTGACCCGTTCTGAATGTAGTTCAGCGTTTCTGAGTGTTCCCATTGTACCCTGCATTTCCACTAACATAGCATGTTTCTACCAGTGCTAGCAGTGCTGTCAGACTCCTGTGTTCTCTGGGGACTTAGGTGCGGTGTGTTGTGTTTACTCCTGTGTTTGCTGTGCCTGGAAGAGAGCATGTGCATAAGAGATGATCATTCAGTATATAAAAGAGCATGTGAAGTCCAGGGGAGGAGCAGTGCCGAGGAGGCGGCGGCATGGTCGGCAGGGGGAGGCAGGCTGGATATGGGTTGAGAGAGTACAACCCTCGTCAGATAAACCCTTGTCAGGTAAAGCCTTTCGGGTAAAGGCTTGAGACCCACTTTTCTTAACCTGGCTTAGTCTCATTTTCCTCATCTCTAAAGTGAAACAATAATGGTAGTTAACTAAGCTCTGAGAAATAAATGAGATGAAGTGTAGAGACAGAATCTTTTATAGGCTTCTGGTACTTATGACACCCATTACTCAGTATTCTAGTTAGTTTTTGTCTGTCTGAATTTCATGAGGGCAAAAGTTGATCCTTTTTTTTTTTTTTTTTTTTTTTTTTTTTTTTTTTTTTTTTTTTTTTTTTTTTTTTTTTTTTTTTTTGAGACAGGGTCTCACTTTGTCACCTGGGTTGGAGTACAGTGGCACAATCCCTGCTTCCTGTAGCCTCAACTTTCAACCAGTCCTCCTATGTCAGCTTCCTGAGTAGCTGGGATAAGTGCATGCCACCATGGCTGACCAATAAAAGTCAATTCTTTTTCATCATTTTATTTATTTATTTTTTGGAGACTGGGTCTTACTCTGTCACTCAGACTGGAGTAGAGTGGCACAATCACAGCTCACTGCAGTCTCCACCTCCTCAGGCTCAGGTGTAGCTGGGATTACAGGTGTGCACCACCATGCCCTGCTAATTTTTATATTTTTTGTAGAGACGAGGCTTCACCATGTTGCCCAAGCTGGTCTTGAACTCCTGGGCTCAAGTGACCCACTTGCCTTAGGCCTCCCAAAGTGCTAGGGTTGTAGACATGAGCCACTATGCCTGGCCTTATTCCTCATTTTATCCTCAGCATTTGGTACTTAACATATTCAGGAGCTGTTTCTTGGAAGGAATTGGTATATATTAGAGATGGGTCATTTTGCAACTCTGAGTAACCAGATACACAACTCACTGACTCAGACCCATTGGAGCCCTGTGATTTTGGCCCACTCCTTAGAAACATAGTTCTGAGAAGAGATCAGGTTGGCAACTTTTTTGATGCTGGACCAGCTGTGTGATACGGGTTCCAGTAGTTGTGTCTCCTTTGGGCCATAAACTTGCTAAGGAATGGGTGGTAGTTCTCAAATTCTCATCTCTTGTCTGGCCTAGACATTGCCAGAATGGGAATGCTTTCTGGCTCAGCATGGGCGAGGTTTTTAGATGATGTGGGGGTAGTCGCAGCTGTGGGTTCTGGGAATTGCTGATACTCTCGGTGGGATCCAGAACAGATGTAGCTATTTTCTTTTGATCTGTGGGGGAAGACTTGTGGAAACTGGACGACTTATTTTTCATGTTTTCATCTTTTTTTAAAATTAAAATAGGCTGGGTGCAGTGGCTCACGCCTGTAATCCCAGCACTTGGGAGGCCGAGGTGGGTGGATCATGAGGTCAGGGGTCAAAGACAAGCCTGACCAACATGGTAAAACCCTAACTCCACTAAAAATACAAAAATTAGCTGGGCTTGGTGGCACACACCTGTAATCCCAGCTACTCAGGGGTCTAAGGCAGGAGAATTGCTTGAACCCAGGAGGTAGAGGTTGCAGTGAGCCGAGATCACACCACTGCACTCCAGCCTGGGTGACAGAGCAAGACTCTGTCTCAAAAAAAAAAAAAAAGAAAATAAATAAACTAAACAAATAAAAAGTAGCCATAACATTGGGATAAATATTGAAATAAGGAATTAACCTTGGCTGGGCAGGGTGCCTCACACCTATAATCCCAGCACTTTGGGAGGCCAAGGCAGAAGGATCACTTGAGGCTGTCATGCTTCTGTTCTAGTTGAATTTAAGCCCCACTGAGATATTCTAGTTTCAAAAACCTTGATGTGCTATGATCCCCGTGCCAGCAGCTTTTGCCTTTCCTTTGTGCCATAATGGCAAGCTTTGTTCAAACTCAAATAGAGTAGCAAGAGATGCTATACAAAGCACATAGACCGTTTTTAACTGATGCATTTGTTGAAAATTTGCATAAGTTTCAGAGTTAGTTTTTTAAGAAAAGCCTGTCAGCCTAACCAGTAGAACCAGTTCTGCCTGATTATTAAAGAACTACACCTTTTCTGCCTTTTTGCTGCACATTGAACATGGTAGTTAATGGAATCAGTGAGGAATGTTATCTCATGTTTCACAGCTGCAGAAGTAAGGTTGTCAACATCTGCCAAGTAGGCAGTTGTTAGAGAGTGTCAGAGTTGAAAGCACAGAGGCTTACGGGCAGGCTTTTCTCTAGGCTTTTCTCTAAAACCAGTTTATGGTTTAAGAAGCTCCCACCGCCCCAAAGAACAGGGATAGTATAGAGGCAGCTCTCACTGGATGCTGGTTGAATTGGCTTCTAGATCCTGGAATGTGCTGCACCCATCCACTGCTCTCTCTGAACAGGCTTTACAAGTAATAGTCTTTCCATTAAGCTTTAGAGGAGTCCTCTCTTTCTCCAGTATATTGCAATATGAGTAGAGCGTTTGGTGATGCTATCCATATTAGTTGCTAAGCCTAGCTATTGTTTCTTTTCTATTCTTTATTTTTGGCGGGTGGGGGGACAGGGTCTTGCCCTGTCACCCAGGCTGGAGTACAGTGGGACAGTCATGGCTCACTGCAGCCTTGACCTCCCAGGCTGAAGTGATTCTCCTGCCCCACCCTTCTGAGTAGCTGGGACTATAGGCACATGCCACCATGCCTGGCTAATTAAAAAAAAAAATTGTGGGGGCCGGGCGCGGTGGCTCACGCCTGAAATCCCAGCACTTTGGGAGGCCGAGGCAGGTGGATCCC
>NW_016107359.1:4913360-4934028 GCF_001604975.1 Cebus imitator
GCGCCATTGCACTCCAGCCTGTGTAACAAGAGCGAAACTCCGTTTCAAAAAAAAAAAAAAAAATTGTGGAAATGAAGTTTGGCCATGTTGCCCAAGCTTGTCTCGAACTCCCAAGCTCAAGTGATCCAATCCATCTACCTTGGCATCCAACGGTGCTGGGATTACAGGCACAAGCCACTGCGCCTGGCCAAGACTATACTTGAGAGGAAGCAAGAATTGCTCAGTCATACATACCAGCGTTATTCATGGTTAGAGCCTTTCCTGGAGTCTCACTGAACTCTCAAGAGTTGGTTGGGATGAAAATTAGAAACTCTTACCTCAGAGGACCCAGTGGAGTGAGTCTTATAAGAGTAACTCTTTCAGCAGGTGTTAAGGAGCCTTGAGGTTCTTCTCCATGCAGCTGACCAGTGTCATTTAGGTTGGGTGTAGGTGTCTTTTGTTGTTGTTTCCCTTTAGCTTCCTTTGGCCTCTCTATAACTTTCATTCCACTTTCCCTGGTCACTTTGTGTTGCTTACTTTGACCTGGTTTCGGGTGGGTCTGGCAGGCCCTTCACTGATCATTCTGCCTTGTTTATCCTTTTTCCTTTCATTTCTTCTTTCCACATGACAGTGTGGCATTGAATAAGAACGCAGACTGGGCCAGGATACCTGGGTTTGACTTTCACCTGTGCCACATACTAGCAGGGTATCCTCCTTTGTAAAATGGAGACAATCATGGGTATAATAACTCTATTGCAAAGGTTTGCTGTGAGGATTAAATGAGTTAATAAATATAAATGAGTTAGTAAATAAATATAAAGCTTTTTAAACAGTAGCTGGCACTTACAGTCCAAGAAATGTTTGTTGTTATTCACTTCTCAACCTCAGTAAGGGCTGGCCCTGTACGTACTTTGGAAAAAGGAGCAGTAGACTTTGGCATTCACAGATTGGACATTTGTGATTTCTACAGTCCACAAGTGACTCTTGGTCACAGTGTAGTAATTTGTAATGCCGCTAAGGAAGAGATTATATTTACTCATTCAGTTGTAAAAGTTAGACAGCCTTTAATCACTCGTCCAGCAAATTTGCCAACGAAGACAACAGCTTATACACATTCAGAATACAGCATGGTTAGGAGTAGGATGCACATATGGGAATTTTAGGTACACTCACTCTAAGATCCAGATGTCGGTAGGACTCAGCACATCCAGACACAGGTGCTCCTCTGTGTACGCTTGTTGGTATCCACCGCGCCTCTCCTTCATTCAGCTAAGTTCATTCTCCTGGGATCAACAAGCAAATAATGGTACGTCTGTTTTCTTTTAAGAATATTGAAATATATTAGCTCGTTATTTGTCAGTTCTTTGTTTTCTTTGTGGAATTCAAAAAGCGATTGTGAAATATAGGGATGAAGAGACTACAGACATTGCCAGTGAATACTCTCCATTCTGTCCTTCTTACCCATCCAGACAGGTAACTTCTGAAAACCAAATTCAAAGAAAAACTCCAATTAAACATATTTTTGAGGGTAGGATTTCTTTATGATTCTTATTTGTATACCCTGATGTTTTGGGGTCCTCTAGGTTATTTCTCTTCTTGGGACTGGTGTTTATTTTTATTTGAGGGGGGATGCAAGGATAGTAGTGATGATTGTATTTGTTTTTTCCTGGGTTGATTATCTGTAAGAATTGCATAGTGTATATTTCTAATTTTTTTGAAGTATTAACCAGAGAAGGATTAGATACTAGTGATGATTGAGTACAGTGTGGCACCTTAAATTCCAGTGCTCCAGTGCATATATGTTTCTATTCTCAATTTGTTACCACCTTTCAGCAGTTTGATCTACTGTCAACAAAATTAGTAGCTGAGAAAGTGTTTTTGTGTGTGTGCATGCCCAAGCAGGCCCTTCCTCGGATGTGGTCTCTTAAGAAAGCCGTTGGTCTACTCTTTCGGTCTTGTAGAAGGTTCAAAGTGCTTTCTGTTGCAAAAGATAAGATGCGTAATGACCAGACCTAAATCATAGTGGGCTGCTAGAAGATAAATCCTATTAGTAGAAAAATGCCACTTCTTTTTCCATGGCTTCAGATATTCCTAATGTAGTTAAAGTCTTATGGAATTAGGGCCAACTAGAGTGTTGCTAATTTCAGGAATTCCTGATCCACAGAAAAAAGAGTTGTGAGACCTGCTGAGTAGAGTCAATTTAGTTTAATATGGGAAACAGGATTGGACGAAAAGTAGACGTTATTGGTCTCATGTAACGAGATCAGGCTGGAGTGCAGTGGAGCAATCTCAGCTCATTGCAACCTCCGCCTCCCGGGTTCAAGCTATTTTTGTGCGTCAGCCTCCTGAGTAGCTGGGATTGCAGGCACATGCCACCATGGCAGGCTAGTTTTTGTATTTTTGGTAGAGATGTGGTTTTACCATGTTGGCCAGACTGTTCTCAAACTCCTGACCTTATGTGATCCACCCACCTCGGCCTTCCAAAGTGCTATGATTAGCAGTATGAACCACCACGCCCTGCTGACAGATTCTTGAATAATTCCTTTACTTTTTGTTTACTCATGAAAGGAAATCAAGAAGCAGCACAGGTTGTGCTACCCCCAACAGTTATAACAAATTACATTACCAAGTACATAAAGTCCTCATACTAGGTAGTATTTTTTCCATTTTATACTGGAGGAAACTGAAGCTCAGTCGGTTTAAATGACATGAGCAAGGTCATGTCTGTGGATGCCAGAGCCGTATTTGGACTGTGGCCCCCAGATCTGTATTCTTTCTCTTTTTAGTATATATACAGAGAAAAGATTGGAGAGATATGGAGAAAGACAAAAACTTAAATTATTAGTGCTATGCTGTATAAAAAATACAACTTTCTACTTTAAAAATTTTTGTTTTAAGTTATACATGGATACCCACCTAATATGTAGATGCAAATACATTTTTCTCCCTCAGATTTTCTATTTAGTTGAAAAAATGAGTATTAAGTGTTCATTCTAGAAAAGTAGGGCAACTTTTAGGAAATGAAATGTCTGCGTTGTGTCCTTTTAGCACTTTGGTATCAAATGCAATGGAAAGAAATTGCTTTGGAACCTTTAGGGATGTTGCATCTTGGAATTTGCCCCTCCAGCTGGAGGAAATTAATCTGAGAACAAGGATTTCAGTTTTTGATTCAAAGCTGGTGATAGGAGCATTTATAAGCATTTTGATCTGTGAGAGCTTCATTGTACCCGCACACACCCCCACCACAGTTCTTTTTAAGATCTTTCTGGCAGAGCCTTGCCCTTTTCATGCCTCTCCTAAGGAGCCCCAGGATCATTACACATTTGAGATGATGTGTACTCTGTATGTGAACTTGGTAAGAATCCAAATAATTGACTTTTCGAGAACCAGTGAAGTAAAAACCACCAGGCTAGCTCTCAGCAGGTCTTCAGGAGTGGTGGTTGACTTTAACATCCATGTGCTTTTGTCCTGTATGTCAGGAGTCTCCAACACCTAGACCACATACTGGTACTACTCCTTGGCGGCATAGCAAGAGGTGAATGTAGGAGTAGGGGCCACAAACATTACCTCCTGAGCTCCGTCTCCTGTCAGATCAGTGGCGGCATTAGATTCTCGTAGGAGCGCGAACCCTGTTGTGAACTGCACATGCAAAGGATCCAGGTTATACACTCCGTATGAGAATCTAATGTCTAATGATCTGAGGTGGAACAGTTTCATCCCAAAATCATCCCCTGCCCCCCTGCAGGGACCCCCAGGTCCATGGAAAAATTGTCTTCTGTGAAACCAAACCCTGGCTCCAAAAAGATTGGGAACTGCTGGTGTGCGTGACAGATCCTTGAACGTGAAGTACAGTTCTCCTAATGGAATTTTTCTTATTTGTTCTGATCAGTTTTGTAGTAAGAGTTTCCTTTACAAGCAATGGATGCTACAGTGATTTTCTCTTTTACAATGGAAAACTGGAGACCTTGTTTGGTAGAATTGGTACATAACAGTGAGGAATATAGGCTCTGAGTTCAGTGGGGCTTGGAGCTCCTTGGTTAGTAACTTTTTTTTTTTTTTTTTTGAGACAGGGTCTTACTCTGTTTTCCAGGCTGGAATGCAGTGGTGCAGTCATGGCTCACTGCAGCCTTGACCTCCTGGCCTCAAGTGATCATCTCACCTCAGCCCTCCAGGTACCTGGGACTTCGGGTGTGTACTACCATGCCTGAATGATTTTTTAATTGTTTGTTTTGTAGAGATGAGTCTCACTGTTTCCTACGCCTGTCTCAAACTCCTGAGCTCAAGCAGTCCTCCCACCCCGGCCACCCAAAGTGTTAAGATTATAGGTGTGAGTTGCCATGCCCAGCCATAACTTACTTTTTAAAAATAATACCTCAAACAAGTTACTGAACCTCTTGATGCTATTTAAGCCTCAGTCTCCACATATGTAAAATGTAGATAATACTAGGAGAGGCACACATTGGAGATGTTTTGAGTTTAGTTCCAGACCACCACAATAAAGTGAATATAAATATAAAGTGAGAGGCTAGTCACAGTGGTTCATGTCTGTAATCCCAGCACTTTGGGAGGCTGAGGCAGGCGATCACCTGAGGTCAGAAGTTCGAGACCAGCATGGCCAACATGGCGAAACCCCATCTCTACTAAAAATATAAAAATTGTCCTGATGTGGTGGCGCACACCTGTAGTTCCAGCTACTTGGGAGGCTGAGGCAGGAGAATCACTTGAACATGCAAGGCAAAGATTGCAGTGAGCTGAGATCACACCACTGCACTCCAGCCTGGGTGACAAAGCAAGACTCCATCTCAAAAAATAATAACAATAAAAAAATCAAGTGAGTCTGCCAGGCATGGTGATGCACGCCTGTAATCCCAGCTACTCAGGAGGCTGAGGCAGGAGAATTACTTGAACCCAGGAGATGGAGGTACAGTGAGCCCAGATCACGCCACTGCACTCAGCCTGGGTGACAGAGTGAGACTCCATCTCAAAAAAAAAAAAGAAAAGAAAAGTGAATCACACAAATTTTTTCTTTCCCAGTGCATATGTTTTAGTGCATTAAGTGTGCAATAGCGTTATGTATTAAAAAATGTACAGGGCCAGGCACAGTGTCTCACACCTGTAATTCTAGCACTTTGGGAGGCTGAGGTGGGTGGATCACCTGAGGTTGGGAGTTCAAGACCAGCCTGACCAACATGGAGAAACCCTGTCTCTACTAAAAATACAAAATTATTAGGGTGCGGTGGCATGTCTATAATCGCAGCTACTTGGGAGGCTGAGGCAGGAGAATCGCTTGAACCTGGGAGGCGGAGGTTGCAGTGAGCTAAGATCACACCATTGCACTCCAGCCTGGGCAACAAGTGTGAAACTCTGTCTCAAAAAAAAAAAATGTACATTACCTTAATTTCAAAGTATCTTATTGCCAAAAAGTGCTAACAGTTATCTGAGCCTTCAGGAAGTCATAATCTTTGCTGGTGGAGGATCCTGCTTTGATGTTGATGGCTGTCAACTGATCAAGGTGGTGGTTGCTGAAGGATGGAGTGGCTGTGGCAATTTCTTAAGATACGACAGCAATGAAATTTGCTGCATTGATTGACTCTTCCTTTCATGAAAGATTTCTCTGTAGTATGTGATGATGTTTGATAGCATTTTACCTACAGTAGAACTTCTATCAAAATTGGAGTCAGTCTTCTCAAACACTGCTGCTGCTTTGTCAACCAAATTTATATATATTTCTGAATTCTTTGTTGTCATTTCCACAACGTTCACAGCATCTTCATCAAGAATAGATTCCATCTCAAGAAACCACTTCCTTTTTTTTTTTTTTTTTTTCTTCTTTGAGACAGGGCCTCACTCTGTTGCCCAGGCTGAAGTGCAGTGGCTCTGTCTAAGCTCACTGTAACTTCCCTGTCCCAGGCTCAAGTCATCTTCCCATCTTAGCCTCCCAAGTAGCTGGGACTACCGGTGTATGCCACCATGCCTAGCTAAGTTTTTGTACTTTCTGTAGAGATGGGGTTTTGCTGTGTTGCCCAAGCTGGTCTTGAACTCCTGAGCTCAAATGATATGCCCACCTTGACCTCCGACAATGCTGGACTTACAGACAAAAGCCACTGCGCCTGGCCAGTTAGAAAGAAACTACTTTCTCTGTGCATCCATAAGAAGCAACTTTCACCTGTTTTTTCTAGTACTCTGGGTTATTTCTCACTTTTTCAGTGTCATGAGATTGAAGCAGTTCATGTCCATCTTCAAGCTCAACTTTTATCAGTAATTTTAATTCTCTTGCTGTTTTTACCACATTTGCAGTTACTTCCTCCACTGATGAACCTCTCAAAGCCAATCTATGAGAGTTGGAATCAACTTCTTAACTCCTGTTAATGTTGCTATTATGACCTCCTCTCATGAATTGTGAATGTTTTTAATGGCATCTAGAATAGTAAATCCTTTCCAGAAGATTTCCAATTGACTCTGCTGAGATGAATCAGAGGAATCACTATCTACGGCACCTATAGCCTTACAAAATCTATTTCTTAAACAGTAAGACTGGAAAATCAAGATTACTCCTTGATCATGGGTCTGCAGAATTGACGTTGGGTTAGTAGGCATGAAAACAACATAAATCTCCTTGTACATTTTCATCAGAGTTCTTGGGCAACCAGGTGCATTGTCAATAAGCAGTAATATTTTGAGCAGTAGTATTTTGAAAGGAATTAATTTTTCTGATCAGTAGATCTCAACAGTGGTTGTAAAATATTCAGTAAACAATGCTGTAAACAGATGTCCTGTCATCCAGACTTTGTTGTTTCATTTATAGAGCACAGACAGATGAGATGTAGCATATTTATTTTGAATGGTAAATGAGCATTGGCTTCAACAGCAAGTCACCAGCTGCATTAGCTCCTAACAGTCAGTTATCCTTTGAAACTTTGAATCATTTCATTGGCCTCTCCTTTCTAACTATAAAAGTCCTAGATGGCATCTGTCTTCAATAAAAGGCTGTTTTGTCTCCACTGAAAATCTGTTTACTGTAGCGACCTTTATCAATGATCTTAGCTAGATCTTCTGACTAACTTCCTGCAGCGTCTACATCAGCAGTGGCTGCTTCACCTTGCATTTTTTTGTTAATAGTTTCCTTTCCTAAACCTCATGAACCAACCTCTGCTAGCTTCAGACATTTCCTCTGGAGCTTCCTCACCTCTCTCAGCCTTCACAGAATTGAAGAGAGCTAGAGCCTTGCTATGGATTAGGCTTTAGCTTAAGGGACCACTCAAACTTTCTCCATATCAGTAGTAAGACGTTTTACTTTTTTAGCCTTCATATGTTCACTGGAGTAGCACTTTTAATTTCCTTCAAGAGTTTTTCCTTTGCATTCACAACTTGGCTAACTGGCACAAGAGGCCTCACTTTTGGCCTTCCTCACTA
This sequence comes from Cebus imitator, assembly GCF_001604975.1. NCBI lineage: Eukaryota > Metazoa > Chordata > Mammalia > Primates > Cebidae > Cebus > Cebus imitator. Next base: position 4,920,753 of record NW_016107359.1, read on the forward strand.
AGCTTAATCTTATCTAGCTTTTGATTCAAAATGGGAGACAAGCTATTCTTCCTTTCACCTAAACACTTAGAGGCCATTATAGAGTTATCAGTTATCCTAATTTCGATGTTGTTGTGTTGTGTCTCAGGAAATATGGAAGCCCAAGGAGAAGAGACATGGTAAACAGCTGGGTGGTGAAGCAGTCAGAAAACATGTAACATTTATTGATTACGTTTGCCATCGTATGTGGACATGATTCATGATGCCCCAAAGCAATTAGCATAGTAACATTAATGATCACTGATCACGGATCATCATAACAGATATAATAATGAAAAAGTTTGAAATATTACAGTAATTGTCAAAATGTGACACAGAGATAAGAAGTCAGCATGCGCTGTAGGAAAAACGGCACTGATAGCCTTGTTCCACACCAGGTTGCCACATAACTTCCATTGCAAAAAGTGCAATATCTGTGAAGCACAGTGAAGTGAGGTGCAATAAAGCAACGCATGCCTGTCCTAGAGTTATTGTGAGGATTAATGAGATTCTAATGAAGAGTACTTACCTGGCACATGGTAGCTGGCTGTCAGTCATTACTAAAAGCATGCAGTTGAGCTAGAAGACAGATTGTAGGGGGCTTTGACCACTAAGCACAACCTTAGATGCATCTGTTACTATAGGAGCCTTTTTGACTTTTGATTTTTGGCAATATTCCAAATAGGTGAGTTTGCAATATGTTCCAGGCTTTGGAGGAATATCATTTGTTATTTATTTATTGGCATTTGAGGCAGGGACTCACATATATTTGATGATTAGATTACCTTTTTTAGATGCTGGCTATTCAGCACCAGTGTGCATCTTGTTATGTTATTTTGACCTCTCCTTTCCCTGTCTGCAATGCTGAAGGAAATCTGATGAATAGTAGCAGTTTTTTTAGAAAGTTGAGTGCTGTTAGGAATCTTGGTGGCTTTTCTGTCATCCCCTTCCGATGTTGAAATCACCACTTGCTTCACAAAATAAGTGGCAAATATGTGGCTCCTGGATGACTTAATTGCTTTTTGAGGTTTCCCTTTTCTCTGTCACATCAATTTTTGGCCAGCAGTCTGGGACCAACATTAAAACATACTTAACATTATTAAAGGGAAGAAGAGTCGTCAGTGCTTTTACAATGAAAAATGTGTACTATCGCTTTTGGGGCACTTGATAAAGAGGGTGTGTGGGAAAAGGTCCCCAGCCACTTTTTTTCTTCTAGGAAATGCTGTAGTAGATTGGTATTCATTCCTGAAAATACGATTATATGCTCTGACCAAGTAATTTGGAATTGAGGGAGTGGGTTTACAAGAATATTCCTTTCCAGTTTTTAGTGAGGGAAAGCCACCAAGGGCACTGACTCTTTCTGGACACAGACGCTCAGACTCACTTCTATATCATAATTTTTACCCTTGCGTAGGCTCTCATGCATTGTCTCATAAAGTGGGCAATACGCTTCTATCCATTCTTTTGGATGAGGACACCGAGACCAGGGAACTTGCCTACGGTCCTCCTGAAGTCTTTGTAGGCTGGAACCCACCCAGGATCCTGGTTTAGTCCTGGGCTTTTTCCTGAAAGACATTTATTGGAAATGGTAAATACTATGTGCTTAATTCACTCTCTGTAAAATATTTCAGTTGCTCCCTGGCACTGCCCACTGGATAAAGACCAAATTCAGTATGGCATGCACATTCCTTTAGGCTGTGACCCACCTCCAGCCATATTTCTCGCCTGTCTCACATGACTTAACTCCCTGGGTTACATCTTCTTTTCTTTCTTTTCTCTTGTCTTTCTTCTCCTTTCTGCTTGTCTACTTACTGAACTCTGGCACTTTTCATATGAGCCACTTCCCTAGAAGGACTGCTGTGGACAGTCTCCCCATCTTCTCTCCCTCTGTTAGTCTTCCTACAGTTAGGTGCCCCTGTTTTGTGCTCTCATGTCTGTATATCAACACCTTTATTATGGCATCCATCGTGTTGCATGTTGGGATTATCTAGTCTCTCTCCTGAACTGCAAGCTACTGTTAATCCTTCAGGGCCCAGTACCTAGCACTTGGTAATAATTCATTTTAATTATCTCTGTCTCTTATAAATGACCTTCTCCCTGTCCTTGTACAAACTTCAGCTATCTGTAGAGGCATAGCATCTTCCACTTTAAAAAAGAATGTATGTGTGTGTGTATATATGTATTTATGTATATATATACATATAACTTAGTTTAGAAATGGCAAGGCCAGGAATGATGTGGGTTTGTTGTTGTTATTGTTGTTTTAAGTTTTTAAAGTCACTTTCTGCTTTATCCAATGTGTGTTTAGGGGGGTGGGGTGGGGTGTGTGCCACTACACCCAGAGAAGTCATACAGGGAATGTGGTGGTAGCAGCCAAGGAAAGCCATTCAGGGGGTGTTTCTATCAGCTGAATAATGGCAAAATTCTTTGAGGGCCTTACTGTTTGGAAACCTCATACATCCTTACCCCATCTAAAACCCACACACTTGAGGCACTTGAGGCAGTAGTGCTATTTCTGGCATCTGACTCTCCTCTACCAGTCTTACCTGTGAGGCGGTGGCTGTAACATTAGTTCCTAATCCTGTGGCACTATATATATTGTACATTGATATGTTGGGTGACGTGTGTGGTTTCTCTGTTATTAATGCTATTGACCTAAGTCAGTGTCTTTGGTGACAATTAATAGAAACCCACTCTGGCTAATATATGCCAACAACAGAATTTTTTGTTGTTTTTTTGGAGATCGTGTCTCACTCTGTCACCTAGGCTGAAGTGCAGTGGATTACGGGTGTGCACCACCACACCTGGCTAATTTTTGCATTTTTAGTAGAGATGAGGTTTCACCATGTTGGCCAGTCTGGTCTTGAACTCCCGACCTCAAATGATCTGCCCACCTCAACCTTCCAAAGTGCTAGGATTACAGGCATGAGCCACCACACCCGGCCCCAACAATGAAATTTATTATAAAGATACAGACACAGATGTGAATTATGGAACTGTGGCCCAAGGTGTGTTCAGGCCTCACAAAAGCCTGGAAAGCCATGGGAGTCCAGGCCAGATCCTCCTCATGTGTCTGTTTTCTGTAGAACGGCCTTCTGTGTTTCCCCATATTTGTGGCCAAATGTACAACTCTATAGTTCAGGTAGCTAGCTTCGTTAGTATCTCTTAGTCCTTCCTGAAAGACATTTGTGGGAGCCAAAGATAAAGGAGAAAGGAAATGATTAGCCCAGTGTATGTGGGGCCATTGTGCTTATTCATTTCCCCATGCAGTTGACTTGTGGGGAGGTGGTATGCTCCACAGGGTTATGGGAGCAGGCAGCAGTAGTCTGAGGAAAGGGAGTATTGGTAGGACAGAATCCTAAATGGTGTCCCCTGAATATTTTGTTTCTGGAATGTAAAGAAAGAATCTGGCCAGGCGGAATGGCTCATGGCTGTAATCCTCATGTTTTGGGAGGCCAAGGTGAGAGGATTGCTTGAGGCCAGGAGTTTGAGACCACCTTGGGCAGCATAGCAAGACCTCATCTCTACAAAAAATTAAGGAATCTCACTAACCATTTCAAGAATTAATATAGGTAGTTTTGAATCTTATAAATTCTTTCTGCTGATATAACATTAGGCTAGTCTTCTCCAAGTTTGCACCAGTGTTTGGGCTGAAGTCTAATTTTTAGTCAAGATGACCTCTCTAGTGTTCTAACAGCCAATTGAATTTAATGAGTAGCTCTACTCTCTCCTCAGAGAAAGATGATAGAAGCTGTCAAAAATAATTGTGCTTGCTGGGCGCAGTGGCTCACTCCTGTAATCCCAGCACTTAGGGAGCCCAAGGCAGGTGGATCACGAGGTCAGGAGTTTGAGACCAGCCTGACCAACATGGTGAAACCCCATCTCTACTAACAATACAAAAATTAGCCAGGCCAAGATCATGCCACTGCACTCCAGCCTAGGTAAGAGAACAAGACTCCGTCTCAAAAAAAAAAAAAAAAAAAAAAAAAAAAAAATTATGCTTTAATTTAGTTCTTTGTCAATGTTACATGAGGAAAACTCTCAGTGATAATTTTTTTGTTTTGTTTTGAGATGAAGTCTTGCTTTTGTTGCCCAGGCTGGAGTGCAATGGCGCAATCTTGGCTCACTGCAACCTCTGCCTCCTGGCTTCAGGCGATTCTCCTGCCTTAGCCTCCCGAGCAGCTGTTATTGCAGGTGCCTGCCACCACAGCTGGCTAATTTTTTGTATTTTTAGTAGAGATGGAGGGTTTTGCCATGTTGGCCATGTTGGTCTCGAACTCCTGACCTCAGGTGATTTGCCTGCCTCAGCCTCCTAAAGTGCTGGGATTACAAGTGTGAGCCACCGCACTCAGCCAAGAATTTTTAAATTACCAAAACACTCATAGCTTTTAACATGCAGGAATAGTTCCTCTTGCTTAAGCCCAGACCATTACATCAGCATCATTTGGGCAGCTTTTTACAAAACCAGGGCATCAGCCTGCATCCCTGCACTATAAGTCTGCAGGCTTATGGGTGCCTGAGAATCTGTTTAGATAATAAGCTCCCCATGTAATCTGACCGCCCCAAATATGAGAAGCACTGCCTCAGAGGGACTTGGTTTATTGGCATCTTAGTTACCTCCAAAATACACCATGTTCAAAAATGAGTTCCCAGGAAAAGCCATAACATTTTTCTTCAGCCTCAAGATGGGCTGTACCCAAGTTTCTTCTAATGCCATATTTTAGTCTGAATTAACAAATTCAGAAAACTTCCTACCCAGGGCCTTCTACCAAAAAAGGAAAAAAAAAATCTAATTTTATTTGTTGATAAAACTGGTTGTGTAGTATAGAATGTTCCACAGTCAGAATTTGACTGATTGCATCCCCATTGTATTATTTGACATGTTTCTCTGTCCCAGTGTTTCTGATAAATTGGCTGATTGCCATGGAAGTTCAAGCAGATGGAGGTTAGAGATTTTGGCAAGAACACTTCATGGATGGTGTGGTACACTTTATTAGGAGGCCCATGGTGTGTCTCTTTGTTATGTTAACAGCCATGTCTTTTTTAACAGCCAGAGGTGATCATCACTTTGGTCTATTCACTAATGTTTGTAATTAATTATCTTTGAGTATCCAATAAATACTGAGCCCCAAATAGAGGCCCTTGAATATATTTTTACTGAGAAGCAGTGACCCAGAATCTGGCCTTGATTCTCCTTTACAAATGATTGTACCTCTTGGCACTGTCTTGTGGTTTTAGGTAACTTAGAATGGACAAAGAATGTTCCAGCTCTCTTTATGAGCCCTGGTGTGCTATAGATCAGCTGGATCAATACTGACTTGATACATCCATGTTTTCCTATGCTTATCTCTGGGCCTTATATATATGTCCATATTCTCTGAAGAACACATATCTTTTGCTTTTAACCCTTGGTCCTCACTGGAAGGAGAGGGGATCATGCTGTGGCATGTCGTCTCTTTTCTTTCTTTTTTTTTTTTTTTTGAGACAGAATCTCACTCTTACCCAGGCCGGAGTGCAGTGGCAGGATCTCGGCTCACTGCAACCTCCACCTCTGGGATTCAAGCAATTCTCCTGCCCCAGCCTCCCAAGTAGCTGGGATTACAGGTGCACACCACTACAGCCAGCTAATTTTTGTATTTTTAGTAGTGACGGAGTTTCGCCATGTTAGCCAGGCTGGTTTCGAACTCCTGACCTCAAGTGATCTGCCCACCTCAGCCTCCCAAAGTTCTGGGATTACAGGTGTGAGCCACCGGGCCGGGCCATCTCTTTTCTTTCTGATTCTGTGCTTGAGCAGCCCTGCTTTGCTGTGCAACACTTCAAGTTGTTTCTTAGATAAGGAGTGCACACCCCTCCCCCTCTGTTGGGACAGCTAGTAGTTATCAGTCCTAAATAATTAGTTTAATACATTGAATATCCATAACTTGTTGGAATTTTCTGTCTTCCTTTAGTTAAAAACGTTTTTAAAAAGTATCTAACTTGTAAAATAAACGAAAAGCTCCTGGGTGTATGTGATATTTTAGTGTGTATTCTGAAAGCATGGCTTAATGTTATTCATTTTAAACCCTTAAACAAAGAAAAATATCCTTTGCTCTTCTCTTTTAGGAAATTCACACAAATGAAAAGGAAGTAACAGAGAAGGAAGTAACTCTTCACTTGTTGCCAGGTAACTGTCATGTTAGCATAGTAACTCCTATGCAAGGCAAAGCCAGTGATAAATTACATCATCCCTAGCCTTGCTATATTTAAACTCCTTTGTTTTCATCCTCTCACATATAACAGTAATGAATTAGACAAAAATATCAAGGTTTTTAGTTCAATAACTACGCACCTGGGTCTGAGTATTACAACATCTAGAAAGAATTTTTCTTGTTTCCTTTTCCCTCAAGCTGGTGAAAATAAACCTGAGATATTCTCACTGCTTTTACAAGCATATGAGGCCTTTTTCAGGCCATTCTACATGGCCTCTTCCAGTATGCTGACCCCCAATCAGGAAAACCTCAATTCCCTACAGAACTCTACACCCTATACTCTCTTCCTGCTGTCCAAGTCTGTAGCTGCCTGTGAACAATGCAGCCACCATGGTCTCCCAAGGCAACCAGTGGTGGGTGGCCTCACCTGTTGGTCTATATCCACTTGTGCATGTGAGCATGTATATTGGGGATACTGGGATTTACCAACCCGGGGGCTGCCCGCACTTCGCCCTGTGGTCATTGCCACAGGGCAATTGTTAAAGACAGTGACTTTAACTTAAGTTTTAATCATTTCTGCGTTCAGGAATAGAAACTACTTGGTGGCGTATCCTCTCCATATATGGGATATTCTGTGATCCGTGTATTTAATTCTTTTTTCACTTTCTTTTTCCTAATTCCAAATAGCTTTTTTTAAATAAGTTTTTTTAGGTACATTTTCCCAAAACAATACAGGCTTCATTCTGCCACTTTTTATTTTATTTCAGTTTATTGAGGGGATATAAATCTGTGCAAGTTTCTGACTGATCCACCTTATTTGGTAAAAGAATCCTATAACTTTTTTTGATGTTTTTAAATATCAAAGGCTTTTTTTCCTATAATGATGACTTAAACGTTACTTTCTGTCTCCTCTTGTTTTTCCTCTTCTTGGGGTTATAGATTTGGAAATTTTATTTTTAGCTCAGCATTATGCATATTCTCCCCTCTCCTGAATTACTTCGCAGTTTCATCTAGGTGTAGGTGTGCAGTGGTGAGTTCACAGTTAACTTCTCTGAGCCTAGTTCCATAAACTAGACAAAGATCATTTTTAGCTCCCAACTCTTGTGATTCTAGACTGTGATCTGATATAAACCAGCTGATTACTATGGGGCAGCATGCCATGTTTGCAGAGGGTCTCACCAGGAATGTTGTATTAGCTAGTGCATGCTAATTTCTGGTCTCTAGTACATGAGCATGGGAGGGGGCTGACCTGGTCTTAGGGAGAGCCTCACCGTTAAAAGGTGTTTCACGTTGAGAGTTGAAAGCACAGGGAGCCTTGCTCACATGTCTTCCACTATGGACTTAGTAGAGACACTTTTTCTGGGACTATTTTAAATCCTAATGAGGCTCTGTCTTCATTATTTCCTTTGAACTGATCTCTTGAGAGGCTGACCTAGTGACTGAGCCATCTTCTGCTATTTCCTTAGTTTTTCAGCCAGAGGTAATTAACCTTTTGAAAATGAGGGAAAAACACCATGATACGTGTCCCTTCTGAGTGTCTGAAACTCTTCTTTGATTTCATATTGAAAGCTAAACTAAATAAATTTTAAGCCAAAAAGTAAATTTAAAGACCTTGAAGGAGCTGTTGAGAGGGAGATTCCAAGGAGAAGATGGTTATCTGTTGCATGAGAAGAAAAATCCTTTGGGCTTTTTTGTTGTTGCAAAACATTTATAGTTTTTCATTTCTGCCACAGTCTTCTGTTTTTCGTGCCCGCATGAGCTCCTCTGCTTCCAGAAGGCAGAGAATACTTACCTGTTCCCCATTTCTCATCTTTCTGACTGCAAGGAAGGATACTTTCTGTCTCCAGGGGCTGCAGCTTTCACGTGGGCTGGGTGCTGCAGATCGAGCAGGAGAGGTGACGCATTGAAAGGAAATATGCTTAACTAAGAATGAGAGGAAACACGCTTTTCCCCCACAAACCTCTGACCTCTGTTTTCCTCCCAGTGTGGAGCCAGAACAAGAGTGGTCATGCTGTGGAAGGCTGCAGTACTTCTTGGTCTATGGAAGCTGCCTGGAAGCCCCATGGCCAGGGAGACACCACTGCTCTCTCTCTCGGCACTTCCAGTATTAGAAACTACCCCCTCTCACAGAAAAGTGGGCTTGAGATCTGCATCTTTTAGGGCAGACTGGGGCAAGCCCATCTATAATTGCTTCTATGAAACATCTGCTTGGGTCAAAGTAATGAAAACACTAAGATCTCTGCATGAAAGTGCAACTCAGATCATTAGTACCTATTCGGAAATTTCCATTATTCCCAGTGAGAAGATAGAGAAATGTCCAGCATGGAGGTGTATCTGAGCCATTTGAGTTTCACTACTTGGTGGTTCCCACTCTGCCTCATCTTCTCTCCTACGTTTTTGCAGCTCCTGCCATGCTGAAAAGTGTGAAGTTCTGAAGCTCTGAGTTGTACTGTATGTTTGTCCTTATGTAAATAGGGCTCGAAAGCCTTTAGGATTTGCATATTGTATGTTCCCTGAGAACTCTAAGGAAGACTTCTTTTTGTTTCCAACAGGTGAACAGGTGCTTTGTGAAGCCAGCACAGTACTGAAGTATGTCCAGGAAGATTCCAGTCAGCATGGGGTCTACGGGAGGCTTGTCTGCACAGACTTCAAGATTGCCTTCTTGGGCGATGATGAATCTACATTGGATAATGATGTATGTCTGGGCTGCATTTGGCAGAGTTTTCAGGGAATAGTGCACTTGTGATTCCATTGTCTTCCCCCCACCCCAGTTTCTCAATTACTCTACCCCCCAACACCCATAAACACAAGGGACAGAAATCCTGTATGTACGAGCTGCATTTGGTGAAGTTTGAGGGGAATAGTACAGTTGTGGCTCTGGTGTCTTTTTTCCCCCAGCTGCTCAGTTACTCCTCTTCCCACCATCCCCACCGTCCCTGCTGCCCCATATAAATACACACAAAAGACAGAGTCCTTCTCATCACTGGCCTACTCTCTGTCCTTCAGGATCTCCTTTCAGTGGCAGGACCATTTAGAAATTTCTCACCTGTGCCGTGTGTCATACTGGCTTGTTTTGACCTCGTGTTGACACTGTCAGCTTTTAATTTTCTTCTGTATTTTAGTGATATATATATATATATCACTCACTGGAATAACATCTTCCAAATATACTAGCTCCCCATGTTTTCTCTATACTAAGCTCTTCCTTAAACCCAGGAACAGAGTTCAGTAATGAAACTGATGGTGAATGCAGCCTTTGAATTTGGGTTTACTATGTTTTCGTTTTATTTTTAATAATTTTTTTTGAGACAGGTGCTTACTCTGTCACCCAGGTTGGAGTGCAGTGGCACATTCGTGGCTCCAGTAATCTTCCCACTTAAGCCTCCCGAGTAGCTAGGACTGTAGGCATGTGCCATCATGCCTGGCTACTTTTGTTATTTTTAGAGAGGCAGGGTTTTGCCATGTTGCCCATGCTGGTCTCAAAGTCCTGAGCTCAAGAAATCCACCTGCCTTGGTCTTCCAAAGTGCTGGGATTACAGGCATAAGCCACCTCACCCAGCCCACCTTATGTTTAATCTGAAACTAGTAGCAGTATCCTTGTGAAATTTGTTCCTACTCATGAAGAATGAGCAATCAAGTAAGGAGAGAACTGCCCATACCACTAGGAGAGCACCATATGTTAGTGGAAACCCAGCCAAGGCACTTCCTGGCCCCAGTGTGCCAACCGTCCCAGACCTCCCTTGCTTTTTAAATAACACCAGTGCTGTCTCTTCCATCTGGCCTTGGGCTTGGTTCATAGTCCTGTACAAAGAGAGCATGCACCAGAAACTTGAATCTCTTGTTCTTCCTGAAGCTGACTTCAGGTTGCTCTGTCAATCCCCTATTCACATTTGTGTGGAGAAATGTTAACCTGTACATCACTTCCCCACACTTCTCAAAGTGATTGTGTGTGGCATGGTGGGTTTGCCTAGGAGGAGCTCAGAAATGGTATGTTCTGGGCCAGGTGCGGTAGCTCTTGCTGGTAGCCCAGCACTTTGGGAGGCTGAGGCTGGTGGATTGATTGAGCTCAGGAGTTCGAGACCAGCCTGGACAACATGGTGAAATCATGTGTCTACAAAAAAACACAAAAATTAGCCAGGTGTGCCTGTAGTCTCAGCTACTTAGGAGGCTGAGGTGCAAAGTTGGTTTGAGCCTGAGAGGTGGAAGTTGCAGTGAGCCAAGATCACCCTACTGCCCTCTAGCCTAGCTTGAGTGACAGTACTAAACCCTCTCTCAAAATGAATCTGGAGCTTTTCTCACATACTTCATTGTCCCTTTTTAGGGATGTCACTGCATTTTCCCATTTTTCTTTCTTTTTTTTTTTCTTTTGAGACAGTCTCACTCTGTTGCCCAGGCTGGAGTGCCGTGGCACGATCTTGGCTCACTGCAACCTCTGACTCCCATGTTCAAGCAATTTTCCTGCCTCAGCCTCCTAAGTATCTGGACTACAGGTGCCTGCCGCCATGCCTGGCTAATCTTTTTTTTGTATTTTTTAGTAAAGACAGGGTTTCACTGTGTTAGCCAGGATGGTCTCGCTCTCCTGACCCCATGATCCACCCACCTCACCCTCCCAAAGTGCTAGGATTACAGGCGTGAGCCACCATACCCGCCCCCCATTTTTCTTAATATCTAAGTAGAGAATGGTGATTACTCTGTCTATAAATGTCTAACAGTGCGCAGAGAAGTCACAGTTGTTTCCTTTTGAATTTTCTAGGAAACTCAATTTAAGAATAAGGTTATAGGAGAAAATGACATTACGCTCCACTGTGTTGATCAGATTTATGGAGGTAAGTACCTGTTTTTCCTTGGGATGTTGCCAACCTTTGAGAATCTAGCTGATACTGATAATATTTTTATGACCATTTATGATTTTCTAAAATTTTTGTACATACATCAATCTTGTTTAAATCTGTTTTATAGGTGCTAAAATTGAGATGTAAAGTGGTTTATATGGGGTTAATTAGCTAGAGGAGCTTGGACTTGAACTTGGAACCTGTTCTAATACTAAACACAATGCCATTATATGCTAGATGTTGATGAGACTTTTTGATATCAGAGTTTGCTGTGTAGGTTTTACTTTATAAGCTGCTCTGATAAAAAGATCTGTTGTGTTGCATTAGGATATCTTTTCTTCTGACTAAACAAGCCTCTCCTACCAAGCCTCTCTCTGTTCCACTTCTCTATTTTTGCATTCGGGCATCTTCAGAAATCGTTCAGTGATCATTTATGATGTTCTCAAGACTCCAAGGTGTTGAGTGAGTCCAAATTCTGGGACAGTGAGGGGGTATCAAGAGGGGTCCTAGCTGTAAACCTAGGAGTTGACTGTCATGAAAGCATGTATCTAGTCATTTCCCTTTCATCTTTTGTAAGCTCAGCTTTCAGAGTGAGTTTTCTTTAGGCCACTGGATTCAGTTCTGCCAACAGTGGCCAGACTGTTTGTTCTTGTGCTTACTCCAGAGGAGTGAAGAACTGCTCTCGGAGAACCAGGGCCCCTACTGAAGAGATTGGGCTTCCTTTGACAGTCACTTAAAAGACAGGCAGCACCTTTCCTCTCATTGGGAGGTATCCCTAGAAGTTGAGCATCTACTTTGTTTCTTTAGCATTCACTTATTGCTGTGTAACAGAATTTCCCTTCTGATTTAATTGCTGATCTATAGTGTTTGATGAGAAAAAGAAAACTCTCTTTGGACAACTGAAGAAATACCCTGAGAAGCTCATCATCCACTGTAAAGACCTTCGAGTGTTCCAGTTTTGTTTGAGGTACACAAAAGAAGAGGAAGTCAAAAGGGTAACTAGTTGCATGTGTTTTTAGGTTTTATTTCCCATCAGGTTTTCCCTGCTAGCTCTGGTTTTTGCTTATGTTGCATGAAGGTTGAGGGGAGGCTTTCACTCTGTGAACTTGAAATTGGTTGTAATCCCATATTCTTTGATTAGAAGGTGAGAGGTAATTTGATAAAGTATGCCTGTGTATCATCTTGGCACATGCTACCTTTAATACTTCAGTTCATAATGTTTTTATTCCCAGAGCCACTAGATGGTGGGAGGTGGTAAACCAGGTCAGGAAGCAGTAGAGGAAAATGAAAGCCAAATCATCAGATGTGCTTTTGGAGACTAAATAAACCTAATCTCCTGGTTGCCACAGCAGGTTGAGATATGCAACTGAGTAAACTCAGAAAGTGGTTGTATCAATTTGATGTTTGTTGTAATTTCCAATATATATATTTTTTTGAGACCGTGTGTCGCTCTGTCACCCAGGCTGAAGTGCAGTTGTATCCAAGATTTCTCTTATTAAATATTGATCTCAGACTTTTCCCTCTGCTGGTAAATACATCAGAGGAGACCTAGCAGGAGGCCTATTCATGTATATTCTCTTGATTACAGTGAGTTTGCACACTTAGCGGTAACTCCTTAATTTTCTTTAATATAGTGTGGTAGTTCAGTTAGAATAATAAATGTGACTTGTATCTATTTTGAGCGAGAAAAGAATAGTATAGATATAGAAAATTTCCTGAGAAGGCAGAAACTTCAATTTGAACAATGGTTTTAGTCACTTTATCAAATATACTTTTGTTTGACACAGTAGAAAAACGGAAAGCATGATAGATTGATTGATTTCCCTTATCTTCTATAAGAAGGTCCTGAAGGCCTCAACAGTGGATCAGAACAGCTGGGTCTTGGTTATCATCTGATATCAGCTTTAAGTGTTTGACATGTCAGAGTTTTGTACTATCTGACTTAATATGGCACTTACATTTTTTAGAACTTTGTTTTTGAGAAATTAGACTATGTTTTAAAATTTTCCCCAGAAACTCAGCGTTCTTAGAAAACCTGACAGATTAGGCTGGGCACGGTGGCTCGTGCCTGTAGTCCAAGTACTTTGAGAGGCCAAGGCGGGTGGATCACCTGAGGTCAGGAGTTCAAGACCAGCTTGACCAACATGGAGAAACCCTGTCTCTACTAAAAATACAAAAAATTAGCTGGGCATGGTGGCACATGCCTGTAATCCCAGCTACTCGGGAGGCTGAGGTAGA
>NW_016107359.1:4934139-4936592 GCF_001604975.1 Cebus imitator
GAAGTTAGTAGTTCCCTGATATTAAAACCAGAGAAAGGGCTGAGTACGGTGGCTTATACCTGTAATTCCAGCACTTTGGGAGGCTGAGGCAGGCAGATCACTTGAGGTCAGTAGTTCGAGACCAGCCTGACCAATATGGCGAAACCCTGTCTCTACTAAAAATACAAAGATTAGTCAGGCATGATAGTGCATGCCTGTAATCCCAGGTATTCTAGAGGCTTAAGCAGGAGAACCGCTTGAACCCATGAGGCGGAGGTTGCAGTGAGGCAAGATCGTGCCACTGTACTCCAGCCTGGGCAACAGAGCAAGTCTGTGTCAGAAAAAATAAAGAAGTAAATAAATAAAATTAGTAAAATTTTCTTTTAAAAGAAAGAAAACCTGACAAAATGGTTAGCATCCTGTTGATTTGGCATTATTCCAAAAGCTAACGTCATAGATACAGATCTCAAATGAGAATATGTTGTCCATTGAAACCCCTTTGGCATGACTAAGAACCAAGATACCTTGACTCTTGTCTCTCTTAGTGTTTATCTGTCAAAAGTATAACTATATCCATTGGTCAATTCTTTTTTAGATTGTCAGTGGCATAATTCATCATACCCAGGCTCCTAAACTGCTTAAACGATTGTTTCTGTTTTCCTATGCGACTGCTGCACAAAACAATACAGGTAAGTGTCTTCTGGGTTTTAATTTGGTAAGCAGAAGCCTTCCAATTCCCACCTGAAGCCAGTGGGGGAAAGCCCATCCATGGGCTTTTTTTTTTTTTTTCCCTGTCTCCTCTACGAATTGGTCACCCCGTGCTTGAGTGATTCATTCAGATATCTACATTTTCTTTTTCCTGTGATCTTTTTTTTTTTTTTTTTAAGGTGGAGTCTCACTTTGTAGCCCAGGCTGGAGTGCAATAGCACGATCTCGGCTCACTGCAACCTCCGCCTCCCGGTTCAGTCATTTCTCATGCCTCAACCTCCCAAGTAGCTGGGATTACTGGTGCCCATCACCATGCCCAACTAATTTTTGTATTTTTAGTAGAGATGGGGTTTCTCCATGTTGGCCAGGCTGGTTTCAAACTCCTGACCTCAAAGTGATCTGCCTACCTCCCAAAGTGTTGGGATTACAGGCATGAGCCACTGGGCCAGGCCTCCTGTGATCTTTGTTTACCTTCTTTTGGTTTTGTTTGCTTGCTTTTTGCAAGGCATTGTTTAATTGGTTGCATCTTATGAAAGATAAGATCAAGGCCAGATGCGGTGGCTCCTGCTTATAATCTTAGTACTTTGGGAGGTCGAGGTGGGCAGATCATGAGGCCAGGAGATTGAGACCATCCTGGCCAACATGGTGAAACCCAGTCTCTACTAAAAATACAAAAAGTAGCTGAGTGTGGTGGCGCCTGCTTGTAATCCCAGCTATTTCAGAGGCTGAGGCAGGAGAATTGCTTGAACCCTGGAGGTGGAGGTTAGAATGAGCCAAGTTCACACCACTACACAACAGCCTGGCAAAAAAGCAAGACTGTATCTCAAAAAAAAAGAAAAAAAGAAAGAAAGATAAGATCAATATATTATAACTAGGAATATGAGACTATAGGGAAACAAAATTGAGAAAAGTTTAAAATAACCATGTTTGTCCCTGGGTTTTCTTCCACTTAAATATAATTGATTTAATGTCATAAGATCTTAGAGAATTTCTTGCATTCTAGAAAGTTTTTAAACAACCAGAGCATCCTTTATAGAAAGTATTTTAGGGGAAAGGGGACAGTTATACATAAGAAAAGCACATCCAACAACTAATTTAGTAAGATAAAACTTAAAGTTCTAAATGTTTTTCATTCAGTTTGCTGAAAAAGAGCAATCTTAAGAACAAAACTCTGGTCATCTGAATTAGCCATTAGCAATGCCTACCATTGGACTTTTTTTCACAGACGTCTGTTTATCTTCTCATTCCTTTGCCTCAGTCTTTTCACTTGTTCTGTCAATTATTATTTTTAAATTTTTTTCTGAGATGGAGTCTCATTCTGTCGCCTAGGCTGGAGTGCATTGGCACCATCTCAGCTCACTGCAACCTTCACCTTCCAGGCTCAAGCAATTCTCGCACCTCACCCTCCTGAGGAGCTGGGATTACAAGTTCGTACCACCACGCCCAGCTAATTTTTGTGTTTTTAACAGAGATGGGGTTTCACCATGTTGGGCAAACTGGTCTTGAACTCCTGACCTCAGGTGATCCGCCCACCTCAGCCTCCCAAAGTGATGGGTTTACAGGCTGGAGGGCCCATCCATTACTCTTTTTTTTTCTTCAAGAAAGACTCTTGCTCTGTTGCCCAGGCTGGAGTGCAGTGGCGCAAATCTCGGCTCACTGCAACCTCCACATCCTAGGTTCAAGCAATTATCCTGCCTCAGCCTCCTGAGTAGCTGGGATTTACAGGTGTGTGCCACTATGCCCAGCTAATTTTTTTATATTTTTAG